>NC_084608.1:26946118-27313618 GCF_033807715.1 Cololabis saira
GTTTTAGGGCTGGGCGATATATCGAGATTCTAATATATATCGATATATTTTCAAACGCGATATGGTACGAGACAATATTGTTTATATCAATCTAAAAAAAAATAAAAAATATATATTTTTTTTTTTGTATGATTTTGATATAGCTTATTTTGTGACAAATTGACTTGAATGTTTTATTTGAGATTTGCACAAATGTTTTGTTATTTGCACAACTGTCAACCTCAGTGGAAAAGTCTGCCTGTTACTGTCTATATTGTATTAATTGCAGTGTATTTTAATTTAATTGTTATGCAGGAAAGGGATATTTGTTTTATTTTATTCAAGCATTTTTATTCTATATATGCAGGCAGTTTATTTTTATTTCATTTGTTTTATACATTTTGATATTGTGCAGACCTTTGTTAATAAAGGTTCCTGTGTGACATTTGGCACGAGGCTTTGTATTAAAACGGACTGTTTTTTTAAGGGTTTGCCTCAGAAAAAAATGAAGCTAACAGAGATGCTATGCTATAATGCTTTGAGGGAAACCCCAATTATGGCACAGAAAAAAATCGATATATATCGAGTATCGCCATTCAGCTAGAAAATATCGAGATATGACTTTTGGTCCATATCGCCCAGCCCTACTAGGTTTCATCCCAAATCCAGATCCGTGACACTCCACAAGAAGCAGAAGGACGTACCGTATTTTCGCGACCATATGGCGCACTGTGTGGAAAGGCGCACCCTCAGTTTTGTGTGTCATTTTTGGTTTTAAAACACACATACGGCGCACCGACCCAAAAGGCGCCGTCTACGGAGACGGAGCTGCACACACAGGCGTTGCAAAACACACACGCGCTAAAAATACAGCGGAAGCAAAACTTAGTTTGATATTTTATTTCACTTTTCACATCAATCAAACCCTTCAAAAGGTTCATATTCTGTTTCTGCATTAAAGAATTTAAAAAAAACCACCGGGTTGCTGCACATAAACCTGTCTCAGCCACTGATCATCTCCTCATCCATCCAGCCCTTCATTTCACTCTGGCTGGAAAAGTCTCTTTAGGGAACGCTTTTCTTTTAAAAATCCCGACCGCGGCGGTCCCGGGTCCCGCTCCCCGTCTGCTCCCTCGCGCTGGACCGGGTCCGCTCCCCGTCTGCTCCCTCGCGCTGGACCGGGTCCCGGGTCCCGGTCCGCCCCCGCCCCCCGCGCTGGTAGCGCGGCGGTCCCGGGTCCCGGGACCCGGGACCCTCGCGCTGGACCCGCTCACACACGCGCTGTCGGGGAGCCGGTACCGGGGTTTGTATCCGACTGAGCTCCGTTAATTCAGCTGCGCCAGTCCGAATTTCCAGACCTGTCTCAGCTTGTTGATCATCATCCCTTCATGCAGCCCCCTCTTTTCATTCGTCCTTATAATGACTCCGGCTGGAAACGTCTTATGCAAAGTTTTTCTTTTAAAAATCACCATACAGTTTCTGTCCATCAGCTGCGCCAGGCCAGCACCACATAAACCAGTAAGTGTGTGTCGCGCTGCGCCGCGAACACACCCGCGCATGTCGGGATCCGGTACCGGGTTTGTAACCGACAGATTTGGCTGCAAATTTCGGAGGGTGAAGCTGATCCAACCTAAGACGTACCCCAGAAATCTCTGCTCCCAAAGCGGCCGGGAACCAGGTCGATCGGACCGCTTTGGGAACCAGGAAGTCGGCTGCAGCAGCGCCTATCACCGCGCTGCTCCAGCCGCTGCTTTAACCGGGGAAAGTCACCGGTTCCGACCGGCTGGGACCGGAGGAACCCACATGGACTTGTAGTAGGGGCTCCCGGGGAAAGAGCACCGGCATTTCAGCCGGATCTGCAGCGGGGATGTGGCGATCGGACCCGCAACCCCACGGCAGGTGCGATCGGTTCCGACATGCAAAACAAACGCGCGCTGCAGAACACTCACACACAAGTGTGCTTATTTAAATAGAGCGGAGCAAAACTTAGTTTGATCGTATTTTATTTCACTTTACACATCAAGCAAATCCTTAAAAGTCTTCATCATCTGTTTCGCATTAATCAGCTCAGTGGAGTCTCATTCACGTCGTAACTCACGGGGGCTTCACCCGCCCCCTTCTCCCTTTACAGTTCTCATGGTGGCCGGCCTGACATTACCGTAATTCAGGTAATAGACACGGCGCACCGTTTCTTAAGGCGCCCGGCACATTAAAAAAAAAAAAAAAAAAAAAAAAAAAAAAGGTTGCGCCTTATGGTCGCGAAAATACGGTAGTCCAGGGATCAGTGGGCCTCAAAGTCACCATACAGGTGATGGCTCAACGCTGAACTGCTAAGGGAACAAGTCCAGTGAGGAGGAAGAAGGGAGCATAAAGGAAGAGAAGCCCATGCACTGCATGCACCTCCGTGAGGTTGAAGTGGCTGATGTTGAACAGTCCTAGCAGTTGTTGGCAAAGGCTGGTTTGAAGGACAGCGCTGTTGGCACTTTTATTTGTACAGCACATCTCTACAAGTGCTTTATGTGGAACATGGATGATGGCAATATGAAAAAGAAATATTAAAGCTACATTTCAAATAGACTAAAACTAATTAAGATTAAAAAGTTAAATAACTTAAATAGGACAGATAAACACACAAAAATAAAGTTCCAGTGCAGTGTGGGGGGAAAAAAATTTTTGATCATAAAGCAGCAGCAAATTGAAATGTTTTTAACCTTGATTTAAAGCAGCTGTTATCAGGAAAGGATCAGTGAGGAGGGGGAAAGACCAAAAACAAGAGTAAACTTTAGAGAGTATTATGTAAATGAAGGTTTCTCTTAGTTACGGAGGATACAACAACCCGGCTGGGCTTGAGATCAGAGATTTAAAGCAGTGCAGTTGGATGACTCAGGTGTGCCAGCAGCTCAGACGCTGCCTCGGCCAAGGAACATCTGTATTGAGGACGGGTCCCATAGTCAAGATGGAGATACAGTATGTCCAAGAGTGGTGGAGGAGGGACTTCTAAACCCAGACTGATAAACTGGTGACAAAGCTGTGATAGAGCAATCCCAAGTGACAGCAACATCCAAATCAGCGTTAGTGGTCAAGTATGTCCACAAATACAAGCATTAGTCGAGGCAAGATAAACTATGACAACAATATAAAGGACAAGGACATATACACATAGCCTATTTACAGTGTCTTGCAAAAGTATTCACCTTCGCTTTTTACGTATTTTGATTCTTTACACCCTTTAGTTCAATGTTTTTTTAATCTGAATTTTATGTGATAGATCAGAACACAATAGTCTAAGTTTGGTGAAGTGAAATGAGAAAAATATATACATAAAGCTATTTTTTAGAAATAAAAAGAACTGAAAATTGGCATGTGCCTACCCTCATGTATTTACCCCCATAAAGTCATTACTTTGTAAATCCACCTTTTGCAGTAATCCCAGCTACAAATTGCTTTGGATGAGTCTCTATGAGCTCGCCACATCTTACCACTGGGATTTTTGCCCTTTCCTCTTTGCAAAACTGCTCCAACTCCTTCAAGTTGGATGGTTTGCACTCATGAACAGCAATCTTTAAGTCTGAGCACAGATTTGGCTGCCATCTCCTATAATATATATATATATATATATATATATATATATATATATATATATATATATATATATATATATATATATATATATATATATATATATATATATATATCAGGGCTCCAGACTAACTTTTTTCACTAGGAGCACAGTAGCCCCTAACTGAAAATTTTTAGGGGCACAATCAGAAATTTTAGGAGCGCACATCGTTTATCGACACGCTAACCAAATTTTTACATTTCTACTACATTTCAGTGTATTAGTAATACGTATTTCATAATAGATTAATGAATTCAGGGATTAAAGCAAAAAAAATATTTTTGACTGAAAAAATGTTTTCAGGCCAGTTCATATTCCCCCTCCATCTATGCGCTGCACCACACTTTAAGAATGGCCCCTTTTTTGCCGTGCGGTCGTTTCCCAAAGGTTTCAAGTAAAAAAGTTAAATGCTGTATTAGCCCTTCTGTTTTCTGTTTTTTATCACCATTTGAGTCGATCCGATCCGATATTAATTTGGGTTAGTGTTATTAAAAATGTTTTTTGAGCTGTTGCCCTAATTATACGACTGTAAAATAACTAGTGAAATAATAATTTCACAATAATTATTGTGAAATAACTAAAAAATAAATAACTCAAATGGGTCTTTCAATATCCATTTAAAGTGCAAAAAAGAAGGAAATATCAATAGCACATGCAGTAAACAAATAATTTTAGCTTGTCTAATTTATTCTGTCACCACACACACAGCTTGCCATGAAGCATCAGGAATTTTTCAGGTATGTCATGACAAACTGTGTGTCCAATAACAGAAGAAACCAAACAAGCTATGAACTTCATTGAACTTATATAACATTTTGAAATTTAAGCTGAAATATCCAAAACACTGAACACTGGTTTTGCACGGGTGGGCGTGTGTATGAGTGTGTATGTGTGTGTATGAGTGTGTCCTTGTCTGTGTAACGTGCCTGGCGATTCAATGATCTGCAAGTTTTGCCCGCACACAGTTGACTGGACACGAAAAGATACATGCGAAAAAAGATCATGTACTTTAACGGCGACGTCTGTAGTAGGTGTAATAATCATAATTTAGTATTACAGTACGACGCGCTCTCCTCACGTGGAGCGCGAGAGCGGGGTCTGTTTCTTAACGCAGCTGGTTGTCTGTGCGAGCGGACATTAACGCATAAGGCAGCATAAACACAGGCTCAAACAGCAAGTAATTTCCAGCATTAACAGTCCTGCTCAGCCCGCTGTCTGTACGGAGTAAACCGGTCGTTCTGTATTTTCTGCGCCGCTTCCACATGTTTGTTTTCTTCACGAGGGCAGCGGGGGCGGGCGGGGGAAAGAAGCGCAGTGTCCCCGGCTCTTAGTGACCCTTTTTTCAGCATTTTTTCAAAAGAAAACTTAATTTAGTTCGAGTTTTAAAAACCAGCGCTTTGTTAACGCTACCGCTGCTCTTTTCACGCCGTGTTCATTGTTTGATAGTTTCACACCACGCACATATGTGAATTAAATGACGTGACTACTGGTCCCCCAGTCTCTGACAAGTCGGTCTTCCCTGAGGGACGGCGGGGGCGAACCCGCCCTCCTCTGGTTCTGATTGGCTAATACCAAGGCTCTGGCTAGCTTTATTGGTTTACAACAGCGTCAGTTTAATGTCCAACATGATTTAATTGGATAGTCTAACGGCTGATTTATGGTTCCGCGTTACACCAACGTAGAGCCTACGGCGTTGGTGTAACACTGGCAAATTTACTGGTCGCACGTGTGCGAGTGGACATGAAATTCAGTCGCACATACTCAAATTTTGGTCGCAAAATGCGAGCATTTGGTCGCAGTCTGGAGCCCTGTATATGTATTATTAGGGGTGTAACGATACACTAATCTCACAATACGGTACGATACACGATATTGAGGTCATGATAACGATACGATAACAACCTTGAATGAGGAACATATGACTGGAAAAAATTGATCTTTTTTTTGAAAGACAAAATACAAAACTATGCTGTGCATTTGCCCTATTGTTACAGTTTGTATTTTTTTTATAACTGTTTAAGTTTTAAAGAGAAAGCCAGGCCAACCATTTTCCACAAACTGAACTAAAAGTAAAGGTCAGGTTTGCATTATGCATCTTCAGTTTCATACAATAAAAATATTTTGCCACAAACTAAATAGTTTCTCTCATGTATGATTTGACTTTTTTCTTTTCCAGAAATTTAACAACTAGAATTAAATAAATAAAAGTAAATAAATACATACAATTTTACATAATAAAAAAGATTGATTCATGCTCACCTTATAAGTGTAAGAGGAGATTTATTTTTGTTAAAAATCGGGTTATTTTGGTAATTCAGGGTTCATTATTTTATAAATATATTCTGATGTAAATCCGGGACTATAATTACACTAGTCAGTTTATCTGTAGTGCTTAGTATGTTTTAGATTGGGCGGAGTGATACAGCACTAGGTGCTGTGTTGATGTTCTAAAATCCTACACTGTTGCGGGACATTAAAGTACACTCGAACTCAGCAGAAGTTGTCCCGTGTTTATCCTACTCACGACCCGAAAAAGGTTTAATTTAATAAGGTAAGGCTTAACTCTACACCAACCTTACATAAGTAAAAGTTCAGAGCTCAAAACGGGACTAGTTTCTTCTGAGTGGAGTCAGATTTTGGTCCGCGGCCGCGGTCGGATGCGCGTTACTAGTCATCACAATAGATTGATATTAATAACCCAATATCGCGATACAGTTTATCACCTCCACGACACGTATCGGGACGTCTTTGTATCGCGAAATTTCATGGCACGATATATTGTTACACCCCTAATATATATATATACATATATACACACACACACATATATATATATATATATATATATACACAAACACAAAAGTTTGGACACACCTCAATTAAACAAATGGGGAAGTGAGAGAGAAAAACACAAACACACAACATTTCTTGCATACAAAACAACGATGAGATGGAAATTCAATTCCCAGACTGCCCAAATGACAGTCAGTACATCATAGACATAGATGAGAGCTTTGATGCAAAAAAAGAAAACTAGCAGGTGTAACCCAGGTCATATAAATATTTACTGTTGAGATATAAATGTTCTTGAGCATGTGAAAAAAAATGAATGTAATGTGAGTTTTATTAAAAAGAAAACATGCATCTTATTTTGAAATTCCCGGAAGTGGAAGAAAAAAAACTCTGCCGTCTCTGAAAAAGACGATTTGGAAAGAAAGACGTGAGAAACACGGAGGTGATATTTTTCTTTGTTCAGAAACTTGTCAGATAGACCTGGATAACCACCAGTGAAGCGAACCCTGTTCCGTGAAGATGTTTTTGTGTTTATTTGGATTCTTCTGGGTGAGTTTGACTGTTTGTAAATGAGAAATTCATGGCTGTAAAACTTTAATGGCGGCCGTTGTGTTGTGAGCAGTGCTCTTAATTCGATGTACGTGACGCTGTTTAAGTGACACTGGTTATATATATATATTGTAGAGTGTTTTTTTTTATGTGCCTTCGTGCACCAAATGAAACTAAAATGCACAATACAATGCACTGAAAAAAAGGCGCTTTGTTCTGTAGTGTGTCGGCGGTGCGCCGTCGCCATTTTGAGACGTCAGGAGAGCCCGTTTACTGATTCCTTTGGTAAGAAAACCTTTTGCGTCACTTTTGGTTTGTTTTATTATTTTATGTTTACACTGTTAAACCAAACAGTAAAAAAATGTAAGCTAACCACTGTGATGGAAAGTTAGATGTATTTTGAAAATTGCTCTGACTGTTATGCAGGTCAGGTTTTTTTGTTGGATGTATTCCTGCGTGCTGATCCAGTCCAGAGGTGGCGAGCCAACTGTACCAGGACCCACGGATGTCTGCTGATTGGGAGAGTTTGATTTCCTCTGGACTGCCTGAACTTTGCTGATCCTGCTAGGTGGTAGGATAAAACTGCACTTACCATCCTTCTGCATACTCTGGGAGGACATCAGAACCCACATTTCTGTGGTGTGGAGTTGCACCACAGTGACTGACTAAAAATCCCCCGGGGGTGTATTTTGTTTTTTTATCATTTATTTAGTGATCTGGGCCCAGCTTTCACTGTGTTTATTTTGATGATCATATTTGTGTTGTCCACTGTTTTTGTTTGGACTGTTTAATACAGGTGCTTGAACTAAGTTTGTTGTGTGACCTCATTAATTATCTCTTCTGCTCCAGTAGCCGAACCTAATCTTTAAATATATAAAACTAAGTTCCAGATTAATCACTTCTATATTGAAGTGTGTGTTACACAAGCATCAAGTCTTAATCCACCCCCCTTATCATTCACTCAGTCCTTTTTTGCAACAATGCAACTATAACATTGATTACATTTAGGAGGATATTGGTAGCTATGCTAAGGTAAAGGCAACATCTCTACAAACATTGCAGCGTCTCGCCATTTCCTCTTTTATTTTTAACAGCAGACGTCTGGAACCTGCGGGTGCTGGATAGTTCATTGCAAACACCATACACTGAATGACAAGTAGCAAATCCCCCCGACACCGATTTTAAGTCAAGTGTCTCACACATTTAAAAGACTATTAAAGCCCTAATGAAGTGTTCAGTGATGGGTGATTGAAGGCACATTGTGAAATGGAGTGATTATTATTCAGTTTGCCTGGCTAAATTTACACAATACCCTTAATAAACACCTGATGCTGCTGTTATTTATTTATGTTTAAATTACACGTCTCCCAAAAGGAATTAAATGAGAATAGATGCAGACCGCTCATTTCCATAATCTAATGCTATGTTTATGAGCTACCACGGTGCAATTTGAATAAGAATGGATGCTGATGGAGATTCAGTATCTGAAAAGCGTAGAAGAGTGCCTCCCAAAGGTTCCTGAGGGCCAATTCAGACAGAGGCAACGCTCCACCTGAATCCAAATATTATTTCATTTTATTTGAGCAAAATGTTTGATGAGAATTTTATCTCTTGAAGAGAGAAATAAACCTTTTTGCACCGATACCCCGCCTCCTCAGTCCCAGTGACTGTATGGAGACAATTAAAGCACACGCTTCCAACTACAACGTGTCTGAATAATGTGCACTTAATGGTTTTCACAGGATATTAATTCTACCGAAGGTCAAGCAGCACTCGGAAGCGAGAACGTTATGAACAAAGAGTGGAGCGGTGGAGTGCTTCCATAAAGCTTCACTCTTCAGAGCTGATTGAGAAATGTGTAAAAATCTGAGTTCAGAGGAACAACTGGTTCTTTACAAATGAACCAAAAACCCCAGACAACTTCAGATTTATGTGATGATCCTGCTGGAACGCGCAGCTGGGTCCAGAAGTATTTGGCGGTTCATGGATGAGCAATAATCTTTTGAACCTCTGTAAATATAGCGACTTTGCTAAAAATGACTGAAATTCCTAAATGTTTTTGCTTTTTTCCCCTCTAAAATTAAAAAAAGTCCACACATGGGATCACACCTTGATTGTTTTATATCAAAGCCATTCTGATAGTGTATAAATTAAAAAAAGCGCCTTCATTGTCAAAATACTTACCCAAATGTGGGATAATTAAAAGGAAAGTAGACTTTTTGGACTGTTGTGTGGACTCTAAACCCTGTTTGTTCATTAAAATATGCATCTCAGGTTTTAAAAGGTTCTTTTATTTTAATCCGAGTCCCACTTCCAGTGCTTGAAACGGTGCCATGTGTGTCTCTGGGGCCACGCTGAAAAGAGAAGCGGAGAGCCTTCGGAGACGGCGGGGACAAGCACAGCATGTGAGATAATACGCTCGCTGAACAATGCAACACAAACCCCAACAGGACTCCCCACACCCAGCCCTCCTCCAACAAGCAAGACAGAGTATCAGGGAAGATGTTTCTTCAAAGTCTGATTATGCATTACATCCGACACTATTTTTATCTGGTATTTTCATATTCTTCTCCGTCCTAGGAGTGATTTTATCCCGGCTCAGCTTCCTGATTATTGCCCTGTCTGATTGAACTCAACCATTTTTCAAAAATAAGATAATGATTTTTTTTTTGCTGACAGGAAAGTGTAACATCAAAGTCTTATCAGAAAATACAGAGGAATTCTCAGCTGAGATAATTCCATGAACAACCAAATTATTTTCCACTCTGGACCACATTTAATATGATCGCTTCCCTCTCCAAGCCTTTGTAAGTCATCCATACTTACTCAGCAGCACTTTCACTTTGTCTTAGTTCTGGGAAGTATTTCTACTTCACAGAGCACATTTTGTTTCCTACAATCACACACTGATCACCAATGTAAAGGGTCATTGTGTTTCTGAAGGGCTGGGACCACCAGGGTGCAGACTTGGAGGACAGCGTCCTCTACCTGCCCAGCATGTCTCTGTGAGGAGCCCTTATCACAACTGCAGCTTATTTTAACCTTATTAACAAGTCTTGTAAGAAAAACACCAAGCAACAATTCTAAACTAGACTCCTGGGAGTCTTAAACAGTTTGTGATTCATTTCTTTTGAGCAAGTATTCCCTATTTTTAGGGCCCGAGCACTTACAGTGCGAAGGCCCTATTGTATCTGTAGGAATTATTTTATTTTTTCTTCTTTCTTATTTTTCCGACGAAATAAGGGCCTTTTTGCCCCACTAAACGTCAGGGCTCCAGACTAACTTTTTTCACTAGGAGCACAGTAGCCCCTAACTGAAAATTTTTAGGGGCACAATCAGAAATTTTAGGAGCGCACATCGTTTATCGACACGTTAACCAAATTTTTACATTTCTACTACATTTCAGTGTATTACTAATACATATTTCATAATAGATTAACGAATTCAGGGATTAAAGCAAAAAAAAATATTTTTGACTGAAAACATTTTTTCAGGCCAGTTCATATCCCCCCTCCATCTATGCGCTGCATCACACTTTAAGAATGGCCCCTTTTTTGCCGTGCGGTCCCGTCGTTTCCCAAAGGTTTCAAGTAAAAAAGTTAAATGCTGTATTAGCCCTTCTGTTTTCTGTTTTTTATCACCATTTGATTCGATCCGATATTAATGTGGGTTAGTGTTATTAAAAATGTTTTTTGAGCTGTTGCCTGAATTATACGACTGTAAAATAACTAGTGAAATAATAATTTCACAATAATTATTGTGAAATAACTAAAAAATAAATAACTCAAATGGGTCTTTCAATATCCATTTAAAGTGCAAAAAGAAGGAAATATCAACAGCTCATGCAGTAAACAAGTCATTTTAGCTTGTCTAATTTATTCTGTCACCAGACACACAGCTTGCCATGAAGCATCAGGGATTTTTCAGGTATGTCATGACAAACTGTGTCCAATAACAGAAAAAACCAAACAAGCTATGAACTTCATTGAACTTATATAACATTTTGAAATTTAAGCTGAAATATCCAAAACACTGAACACTGGTTGTGCCTGGGTGGAGGTGTGTATGAGTGTGTATGAGTGTGTATGAGTGTGTATGTGTGTGTATGGGTGTGTCCTTGTCTGTGTGTAACGTGCCTGGCGATTCAATGATCTGCAAGTTTTGCCCGCACACAGTTGACAGGACACGAAAAGATACATGCGAAAAAAGATCATTTACTTTAACGGCGACGTCTGTAGGTGTAATAATCATAATTTTGTATTACAGTACGACGCGCTCTCCTCACGTGGAGCGCGAGAGCGGGGTCTGTTTCTTAACGCAGCTGGTTGTCTGTGTGAGCGGAGATTGACGCACATGGCAGCATAAACACAGTCTCAAACAGCAAGTAATTTCCAGCATTAACAGTCCTGCTCAGCCCGCTGTCTGTACGGAGTAAACTGTGGTTCTGTATTTTCTGCGCTGGTTTCTCAGGCGGCCGCTTCGACGTTTGTTTTCTTCACGAGGGCAGCGGGGGCGGGCGGGGGAAAGAAGCGCAGGTTCCCCGGCTCTTTTTTCAGCATTTTTTCAAAAGAAAACTTAATTTAGTTGAAGTTTTAAAAACCAGCGCTTTGTTAACGCTACCGCTGCTCTTTGACGCCGTGTTCATTGTTTGATAGTTTCACACCACACGCATGTGTGAATTAAATGACGTGACTGCTGGTCCCCCAGTCTCTGACAAGTCGTCTTCCCTGAGGGACGGGGGCGAACCCGCCCTCCTCTGTTTCTGATTGGATAATACCAAGGCTCTGGCAGCTTTATTGGTTTACAACAGCGTCAGTTTAATGTCCAACATGATTTAATTGGATAGTCTAACGGCTGATTTATGGTTCCGCGTTACACCAACGCAGACCCTACGGCGTTGGTGTAACACTGGCAAATTTACTGGTCGCACGTGTGCGAGTGGACATGAAATTCAGTCGCACATACTCAAATTTTGGTCGCAAAATGCGAGCATTTGGTCGCAGTCTGGAGCCCTGAACGTGCCCCAAATGTCACCAAATTTTGCACGCAAGCCAGGTGAAAGATTTGATATTTAATAGTTTGCATTAATCGGCATGGCCTAACAGCTCAACAGCTCCCCCTAGAAAACTTTGTGCCTCAAGCCCCACAATACGGTTTGACGTACATGCACGAAAATCGGTACACACCTGTATCATGTCGCAACTTAAAGAAAAGTCTCTCGGCGCCCAGGTGTGTTATACATCAAAATGTGCGTCTCGATCCTGCGACGATGCACATTACTTTTCTCAGTCAAAAGCGTTACCGTGGCGACGATAGATGCCAAAAAGGCCGCCCCCCCTTCATCTGATTGGTCCATATTTGATAGTTCCTACTTTCTGCCATAACTTTTGAATGGTTTGACATAAAGTCGTGGGTGGTGTCATCCGCTAAATGTGGATGAAGACATCTACATGCAAGTTATACAAGCGCTTCCACTGCAGCCTGAACGAGGGCCCGTTCATCGCTGCTTGCAGCTTTAATTTAGAATGTTTTTGTTGTTGGATTTGTCCTCACCGCATCTTTTACAAATTGTAATCAACTTTCAAACATTAGGCATGGGGTGATATGGACATCCCATCACATTAGAAATGTACTAAAAATTGCCTTTTAGGTCTGCAAATCAGAATATTTAACAATAATGATGGCTTTAAGGCTTGAACATGCATTCTCTCTCTAAACTTGCAAATTATGTTCTTGGTTATTGCTGCCGAAAAGTTCAAAAATCGTTAAGCAATAAAACTAGAAAAGGCCCGGAGCCAAAGGTGACATCTACAAATGCAGAACAGGCTTGTTACACCTGTGACCGTACGGCTCACAGGAAAACAACTGGAGCTGAAATCAAAACTTGTCTTTAACACAAGAATGTTTAAAATGTCTGGAGAGTTATGAGCTTTATCTACAACAACAGAATCAAGTGGATCAAAAGCACTAAGGCAGAACACAACTACAATTCTGGTGACGTCATAAAAATGCCAACTGCTGTGTGGCGTCATGGTGGGTTCTCCAGCCCGTTTCAGCTGCTCCACATTGGACAGAGTTGAAAAACAGCGAAACACGCCTGCAAGCCCAAAGGCTTGCTTGGCTGCCAACATCTCTCTGCACTCAGTCAGTGGCAGCGCTCCACTCAGCGCACTGCAGGGCAGGCAGCTAACAAGGCAACAAAGATCTCAGTGATGTTTTCAAATGAAACAGCACTCAAAATACAGCCAAAAATCAAAACATCAACCATGGATGGGGATTTTAATCAGAAAATGCTGCAAACTAATGTCATGCTGTGTCTTTGTGGGCTGGATTCAGTGTCCAGATGTCGCACTCACTGGGTTGTCTGTAGACAGAATAAAAAAATAAAGAGACGCAACCTGATTTGGCCTATTGATTAATCAGATCTGTGGCAATATATTTGTAAATAACTGTACCACTACAATATGACCTCAAGATCGAGTTATTACACTGGACCTGGTTTCATTGATGTGCAAAGGTCAATATTTCTACATTCTTGGACTATATATAAAAAACCAAAACGTGTTTGATAATATTCTATTGAGTGTCCATTTGTTGAGCTTATAATTTTAGCTCCTACACAAATAATGAAGAAACAAGAGAACCACAACTAGACCACTGTAACAAAAAGCAATTTCCCCCTCAGGATCAATAAAGTAATTCTGATTCCGATATTGAAATATTTGCAAGAACAGTAAGCAAAGCTTTCAGGTGTGGCAGCTTTAGTCCAGCTGGCCCACGTCCTTGCTGCACGTCTTCTCCCTCCCTGTTGAGCTACATTTATAAAAGAATTTAATTAAAATAAAAGTCAAAGACATTATAGGTCAACACCAGTTTCAGGCAAAATGCTGTTCCTGGTATTTACTATATACTCCTGGATAAACATAATGAATATACCAAAACCCATATTGTGTATAACTTCTGCCTACAACTATGAGATCAATTTGGATTTATATTAACAAGATCTGACTTTCAGTCTTTAAATGGAGCGCCACACTTTCTTTTTTTCTTAAAAAACACACAGACAACTCTGAAAAATGATGTCTAATCTAAAATCCTCAACATACCACACCATCTCATCTTTAAAGACAACAAGCAAAGGTTTTTTAAGATGCAGGCTACGGATTTGGCAAAGATTAGGGATCTTATGGGATAACCACTTGATAAAACCACACTGCCAAAACCTATTCTAAGAAAGTAAAAAGCCTTGCTTCAATTAAATTTAGCTTCTCCCTCTTGACCAGAACATTTTACCAGTAAGAAATATAGTATTAGCATTAGCATGTACTGCCATTAACAGCACTTTTTGCTTAGACACGCGTTTCCCTAATTAGGGAATATAACGCTCAATTTCAGAGGTGCAGATTCCTTCAGCGAAGGAAAGGATGTTTGAAACAAAGCCCTACATTTGGTGTCATGACATGATAGTTTCCGTAAGACTAAAGACTTAATATCAGGCACGTTGGATTGCATCACTGTCAGGATGTTTCCGAATGTCAATTTACACCTAACGACTGAGATTGCGGGAGTTCATCCCACCTCAAACAAGATGTTTCAAGAGCTTATCGTGACCATGGAAGTTTATCTGCAACTTTAAAAATGCTGTAAAAATCATCAAGGGCAAGGTCCCTGGTAGGAAATGCCCAGGAAGTACAAAGTCCAACAGCAAATGGGGTGTTTTTATTAAAATGTCATGTCTGAAAAAGGGTAACAAAACAACAGAATACAGAAAGACTATACTTAACTAAAGCAGTGGCAGAAGATGCCGGAGCATTTCCTCTACCTTGCAGACTCGTCACATTTACATGATCACAATCTAAAATTGTATTCAATACCCTGGATAGCAAGAGAGACAAGTCATATCTCCACACTGACTTTCACCATTTGAGATAATTTATTGACGGGCAAAGTTGAGTATCACTTAACATATCTAACTTTATTTTTTTTCCAGATGCAAATACAATTTTTATTTTATTTCTGTATTTTTCACAAGTGCTGTGTTGCTCAAAACCCACATGACCAAATCTTTATGAATGATGATATAAGAAGAAAAAAAAAAGAAAAAAAAAGGAACTGCTCAAGCCAGCAATTCAAAAGATCTATATCAAAGTTTCAGATGGGTTCAAAACAAGAAAAAAGAAGCAAACTATTTGGGTCAAACCAGCATGCTGAGCCAGACCAGGAGCACAACCAACAACAACAAAACGAGGAAAAAACACTATACGTCTATGTAAAACACAAGTGGAGACGAGAATAATCACTACAACAAATTGATAGTACATATATATATACACATACATAAATAATTAAGCAAAAGTACAAGAGTTTAAAAGCAAGAGGGCAGATTCCCCACATGGTGAACATGGGCTGCACCTCATGTTTACACGATTAACCTGTAAATTCTGGTTAATTGTTAAGAAAAGTCATTTTGACAAAGTTACAAGAATACCTGCTCTTTCAAAGAAAAAAAAAACAAAATTAAAATTCACTGCATAATTCAATAGTGCACGGCTTAAAATGACAGCCAGACAGCCTGGCACCTGGGTATATTACAGCTTAAGTTAATTTATAAGTTTTGAAAGTCAAGCAAAGCATAAAATGGGACCTTAAACAAGCAAAACTCAAAATGCAGAGACTATTAATCTGGAGCTGTCACTCTTTGTATTGATAATCTGAATTATTAAATCACACACACACACACACACACACACACACACACGCACACACAATTATTTGTATATAAACAAAATGTTCATACCCTCATATTTGGCCTGTTGGTGATGTAGGCCATCCGTCCATCAGTCCTGCTGCTGCATCTTATTCAGGGTCACGGATCTGCTGGAAGTTATTCCAGTGGTCTTCAGGCAAAAGGCAGCACACATTCTGGAGATGCTGCTAGTTCACCAACGTTTGTTTTACGGCGTTATACGGGACTGTTTTGGGATGGAGCCTGGGGGACGACCCAAATGCAGGAGACCGAGAGGCGCTATTAACAACAATTGCCCACTTTAAACAAAAAGTGCTACAGGAAACCAATCTGGACAAAAAAGTCTCCTCTAAAAAAAGAAAACATTAATTATAATTCAAATAAAAAAACAACAAAAGGTCACGACAGAGACGAGAAACATCCAAACTGGCAAAGAAGGAAAGAACAAAAAGCCACCAGCTGAGGACAGAGGACTTGATGAGATGCAGGTGTGGACAATCATGGATGATTGGCTAAAGGAAGTCGAGGCAGACTTTCAAAGTAAAACAGGAACTACTTAAACACAAGAAAAGAAAACTAAAACCAACAGCTACAGGATTATACGGAAGAGTATTAGGGCCATTTAAAAAAAATAAAAAGAATTCTGAGAAAAAAGTCAGAATTCTGAGAAAAAAGTCAGAATTCTGACTTTAATCTCAGAATTCTGAGAAAAAAGTCAGAATTCTGACTTTAATCTCAGAATTCTGAGAAAAAAGTCAGAATTCTGAGAAAAAAGTCAGAATTCTGACTTTAATATCAGAATTCTGACTTTAATCTCAGAATTCTGACTTTTTTTTTTTTTTTTACTTTTTTTTTTTTTGGGGGGGGGCAGCACGGTGGCTTAGTGGTTAGCACTGTTGCCTCACAGCAAGAAGGTCCCCAGTTCGACTCCCAGGCCCGGCAGGGGCCTTTCTGTGTGGAGTTTGCATGTTCTCCCCGTGCTTGCGTGGGTTCTCTCCGGGTACTCCGGCTTCCTCCCACAGTCCAAAAACATGCACGCTAGGTTAATTGGTGATTCTAAATTGCCCGTAGGTGTGAGCGTGAGTGTGGTTGTGAGCATGGTTTGTGTGTTTATATGTGGCCCTGTGAGGGACTGGTGACCTGTCCAGGGTGTAACCCCTGCCTCTCACCTGAAATGAGCTGGGATAGGCTCCAGCAGACCCCCGTGACCCCGCAAGGGATAAAGCGGGTATAGATAATGGATGGATTCTGACTTTTTTCTCAGAATTCTGAGATTAAAGTCAGAATTCTGACTTTTTTCTCAGAATTCTGAGATTAAAGTCAGAATTCTGACTTTTTTCTCAGAATTCTGAGATTAAAGTCAGAATTCTGACTTTTTTCTCAGAATTCTGAGATTAAAGTCAGAATTCTGACTTTTTTCTCGGAATTTTTTTTATTTTTTTTTTAAGTGGCCCAGAATTCTGACTTTTTTCTCAGAATTCTGAGATTAAAGTCAGAATTCTGACTTTTTTCTCAGAATTCTTTTTATTTTTTTTAAGTGGCCCTAATACTCTTCCGTAGGGATTACACTTAAACGTCAATGATCAAATAATGTCTTTATCTGATCATTAGTGTACTTTTCCTTCAAAGAAATAGACATTGTAATGGCAAAATGTGTGAACTAATAAGCCTTATTCATACAGTATTCCATTCAGGCAGCATTCCAGTCAACCAAGAAGTAAAAAAAAAAAAAAATCAGGTTAAATAAGGAAAGGTTCTTCACTAAAAGTATCTTTTAAGAGGAGATCGAAAAGAGGTCACTGACTCTGCTGAGCTGATTTCCTCAGGCAGCTCCTTCTAAAGTTTAGGGGCTTTGACCGCAAATGCCCTGGTATCCTTGGTCTTTAGCCCTGCCTCCGGAGCAAATCCTGCCCAGGAACCTTAGTCCACATGCAGGCTCACATGGTCCCAAAAGTTTGGATAAATAGGAAGGTGTATGGCAAAGGAGAGGTGCAAAACTCACTCATAGGATCTATACATATCTCTTATAAAGTAGACTGCAGGTGTTATTTTCTCACTTCTCTTGCTTATGAATGGATTTTTTCCACTGCCACAGGCAAAGACGCCGTTTCAATAATCAACACTTGAGAAGATGAAGCAATGTCAAATAGTGTGTGACTTTACAATACTGGATTTGTATTCACTGATTAAAACACAGTTGCACATGTGTTGTGATGGGATGTGGCTTAACAGGCTTAACATAAACTACAGATGCACTGCAAACACAGTGCCTCTAGAAATAAACCCAGTATTCATTAATCTAGTCAAAAGATTTTTTTAATTATTTTTAAAGAAATGTATCTTTGCCAGTAGGAAAACATTTATTGACAATTCTTAAAACCAGCAAAAATAGATTTTCTTATTTTATTGAAAGAAGACTTTACGTTCTTGTAACTGGGTATTTGCAGTGTGGGAGCTTTTTTTAACCATTCCTTGCAAATAATTTGAAAATATCTAAGTTTTACTGTAAATAATTAAAAAAATTCTGAGTCATTAAGTTTTTAATATCTTGAATCACAAAATAATAAATGCTTGCATACCATTTTTAACATTTTGTGGTTTGTTTTGTTGCAAGTTGTCTTACAGTGTTTCTTTTTTTTCAAGTCGCATTATTTCAGCCGATAATGTTTCCCCGTTAACTTACCTGACGCTATCCTGATGTGAATCGTGGTACTTATTCCCAGGTCACGTGGCCACTGCTGGTAGACGCTGTTAATTCGTGTGAATAATGATCAAGCGCCAAAATTCCAACTTCTAGACTGAATCCTTTGCAAAAGTAAGAAAAGATGCAGTTCCCTGATGAACCACTGGGGGGTGGCTCCAAAAGAGAGTCGACCTCCAGATCCAACAGGTCCTTTGAATAGTGTAGTAACTTTACGTAGTGGTGCAAAATAAATATGTACCTTAAATTTGTGCAGATTATTGTAAGTCTCAATATTTCAATCTTTTGGAGAATCAGAAGTATTGATACTTATGTATTGATCTGCGCATCACTGATGTACGTCAGCCCCCGTTGACTTTGCTCCCATTTCTTCTTTTCTTGCACCCTCTCTGAGCTGAAGTGTCTTGTGTTCCCACAATGCAATGCTATGTACATTACAATTATGATGAAATAAATGTGCATGAAATCTTTGATGAAATGGACAATTAAATAAATACATAGGCTTGACCTGTTGTACATTTAAGATGGAATATAGAATTACCCCATAGCGCTTTAATGTGGGTGGATAATTTTTAATGATTTGGAAAACGGTGTATTATACGAGTTACAAATGGATATGAGAAAGCTCTCCCAATATTGATGTGATCTCTCCAAAGCGAGCCCGAGAACAATTGAGCGGTCCAAAAGCCGACACTGCGCCGATCGGCACACGGTTAGAGGTCAAGTGAGGAATGATGAGCGGTTGCATTGCAGGTGTTGGGAAAGCAGACAGCAGCAGGTGGTCTCATCAGGTTATTGTGCTCTACTGTTGCTTGTAGCAAGTCATGTGGAAAAGTGGAGAGGAGCACTTAGGGTTGTCTGTGGCTGATTAATAAGGACACAGAGAGGCAAATATGTGCACACAACCACTGGGTAATGAGCCGCAAATGTGATTAGGCCTTTACGCTGCACCTGCTTCCAATTGAGCATAGAGCTTAGCAACCCCATGAAAAACCTGTACGTACACACTCTGAGTGATAAACAACATTAAAGTGTTTGTTAGTTGTGGAAGGATGCTTCTTTCCCAACAGATCTTTTTTGAAACTGTTAAGATGTGAATACTTGATTACGTTGTCATATCCTCTTTAGACCTATGATGCCTTGGTGGTACCATGTTGTGCAGTTAGAAACTCATAACCCAACATTCAAACACAGTAACATCACAGACTTTAGGGTTTTCTATGATGTAAAGGTCTTTAGTAAAAGGTCTGGACCTGTGAGTGGAGTCAGGGAGTCACTGGGTTTCCTCTCAAGAAGACAGAGACCTGGAAAGAGGAAGATAAAATACATTGTGACAAAATAAGAGGTAGTTTGTTTAAAAAAAAACTAAACAACAACTTCTTATTAAGGGAATTATTTCCATACACGTTTATCCTTCTTATCTAAAATATGGAACCATAATTCATACGTGATCCTGACATGATCCTGTCAAATTTGCATCCACTTGATTTAATGCGTTAAATGCATCATAAATGAGGCCTGTCATGCTTAGAGGTCACTGCAGTGGAGAGCTCTTCAAACGCCATTTTCTAGCATATGCTTTTTAAACATGAAAAGGTTACAAGGTAAATAGAAGTTTAACCCTATAATGCCAAATGCATCATATCTGATACATCAGCCGTCATTAAAAATAAAAAGAATATAATAACCTTATATAATTAAAATAATTACCAAATGTATTCATAATGATACAAAAATATGTTTTAGAAACTGTCAAAATTGGTGTTTTTAATTTTATTAACCAAAAATCTAAAAAAAAAAAAAAAAAAAAAAAGAATTTATGGAAATATTTCGCATTATTTTAGGATTTAAAGGGTTAAAGGCACCTGCAAGCTTATTCAGGCAGGAAGCTTCAGTAACTGTTAGCGTTCAGGTCCGTTAATTACTAGTTTATTACATTAGAGAACATTTAACGGACACTTTTATACATCTACTTTCAACAGAGGAATACAATCAAAGCCCAGAAACACGGTAAATCAAAATAAGTGTGGTTACGTCAACATTCAGACAGGCTAAGACCACATTCAAGTCCAGTTTGGGGAGTTTAGGCAAGAGCACAGAAGGGGTTCTCAAAAGAGTAAAGGTTTCAGGTGTCCCCTACATGTGGAGAGGGACGACTCTGCTCTTGTGGCCACTAGTCACTTGTTCCACCGTTGAGGAACGATGAGGGAGAACCATTTCCATCGAGGAGATAGGTGCAGACCCAGATCACCTTGTAGGCGAGAGCCAGGGGCTTGAGTTTTAGTCAAGCAGCCACAGAGGTGAAAACTTGATTGCATTGTTATATTCTCTGTGGTCTTACATGTATGAGATCATTGGGATTTTACACGAGGGAGAAAAATGTCCATCTCTGTCCAAACACAAGTTGGCCAAAGAGAGTCGCCCCACCAGAAGTGCATCCTCGCAGTTTAGAGGCCTCCCAGAGAGAAATGTCAACTCTGCTCCTTTAAAGATACGCTTTGAGTCTGGAACATAGCCATTTTAATATACATTAATTTACACCCAGCAGGCTGAGCTGGCGGAGCTGGCAGAGCGTGAGAGGCAAGAATGGCATAGAAAATCCAGTTGATTTTCAAAAGAATGCACCAGCAGCAAGTTCTGGCTTGTACGTGGACTTGTGGAGTTTGTGGAGAAGACATTTTAAACATGTACAAGCACATTTTACTTTACACCACCCATCCTATTTGTAAGGGTCGTTTCAGAAAAGCCGAGACACGGATTAAGGCATTATTCTCACTTGATTTAATGACTTTCTGGCAAACTTGTTACCTCACAAACCCAGCTGAGTGGGCAGCTCTCTGAGGGGCTCTGGGTCCGGATTAGGACGGGGTTAAGTTGTTCCTCATCACTCTCAGGATCTCAGTGTAAGGATAGTGCGGTGAGTGGTGAGGTCTAATACTGAACACATATTTTACATAATATGATGATGAAACATATTCATTGTTGCATGGCTGACTAAAATGCACCTAAATATCGACCCAAATAAGCTCATATCACTGGAGAAGAGACTCCTCCAATGATCTACGGGATCATTCTATTTTCTTGAAGTTATTTAACTTGGATGCACATAAAACAAAACACAACCCTGCAAACATCCACTCTAACCATCAGTCAGTGTTTTTAAAGTACACTTTGGTCTTGCTTACTTCTGGTGACAGATGAGATGCAGGCAGTTGCAGCTCTTCTCCTGCTGCACTGAGAACATACTCAATGCTCAAGTGACTCACAATGACACAGCTACGAAGTTGTATAACATCAGAGTGGTTTGCATACCAGCCTATGTAGATATCCCAGCAATCCTTTACATAAGATGATTTTCATTATGGCAATTTGTGCTCCTGTGCATCATCTCTCTTTCCATATGCCAGAAAACATTCTCCCCTTCAACATCTGCAAGGATATTCTGGTCGCTTGGCTACACATGGAATCGAGGCATGAGTTGAGAGGAGGTTTCTGAAGGAGCGTGACGTGGGAATCCATCGCCTACACATGTACAACACATTTTGATGTTGCTTGGAGCTCATGGAAAGGAAACAAGAAAGTCTAATTCAGCAGTTTCATCTTCTCATAGTTGTGTTTTACAGAATATCCTAGCTGTTATTTCATGCAGTGTCATGGAAGAACAGGTAAAAGATGTGTTGGTCCACAGTGCGAAATCTGGATATTACTTTACTTTCTGTGAAGCCGTCACACATGACATTTACACAAAAATTCAAATGGCTATGTTCCATGCTGCAACTGAAAAATGTCAGAAAGTCATAAAAAGCATTTAGAACATGTTTGCAAATGCCAATAAGGGGGTAATAGCATTACACTGTGGACCATCACACCTGAGTAGTGACTTTGAGCCCCTAGGCTGCAATACTGTCGATTCACCTTTCATTTTCAACTTCCCTGTGGATCCCAACCCACCAGGGGAAGTGTTTTGGACGTGTCCCATCAGAACGA
This sequence comes from Cololabis saira, assembly GCF_033807715.1. Taxonomy (NCBI): domain Eukaryota; kingdom Metazoa; phylum Chordata; class Actinopteri; order Beloniformes; family Belonidae; genus Cololabis; species Cololabis saira. The sequence goes on from NC_084608.1 coordinate 26,968,493, forward strand.
GGCCTCAGGATAGACCCGGGACTCTCTAGAGAGATGATATCTGTTGGTGTGTCTCGATGTCTTGGTGTCTCTTGATGTCTCATGGCTTGGGAAATCCTCAATGTTTCCCTGGTACAGCTAGAGGACGTGAATGAAGAGATGTGGAGAGGTCTGGGGATCTCCTCTCAGGCTGTTGCCCAGTCAGAAATAAGGGGCAGATGATGGATGGATGGATGGATGGCCACTGGTAGGGACGGTTGGTTAGGCAAGGCAAGTTTATTTGTATAGCACAATTCAACACAAGGTAATTCAAAGTGCTTTACATCATCATTAAAATCGGCAACACACAATTAAACAGTAAATAACAAATAAAATGATAAGAAAAGAAGTAAAATAATAAAAAGCACAAGTTGTTAAAAAGTAAGGGCAGTAGAGTACAGCAGGTACACATCTCATTCTTACAATGGCAAGAATTACGTTTCTATACGGTCAAAACTTACAAAGACCGCGTCAAATACAGTATTACAAAAGTAATCTGTAACAATTTGTACGGTGAAGTAAGCCAATTAGGGTAAGGCAAAGGAAATAAATGGTTGTGGTTACATGTTAAAGGGGAGCTATTAGGAAAAACACGTTTTTTGTTGCTTTAACATATATTAAGTGGTCTCCCCTCAGCCTGCCAACTCAGAGAAGGAAGAAAGCAGCCAAATTCTGCAGTGTCTGTACAGTCGCCCGGATGAGCCGTCCCGTCTGATGTGGCTTCTACGAGCCGTTCAGATTCTGCTCCCTTTTGTTACGGAACGAAAATGGAATTTACATAGGTTGGCCTCCGATGCCCACAACTAACTCTGGCCGGAAAAACAACAACAACTCCACCGGCCGGAGGTTCCGCCATTTTTTCGTAGTGGTGTATCGCGTCATTCAGGCAGCCAATCAGCACAGTGCCTCATTATCATAGCCTCCCCGCCCACTCAGAATCCCGCATAGATAATGAGGTTAGAGAATGGGAAGATAAAGACATGGCTCAGAGGCTGAATTTCTGATTTATTTAGCAAAAACAATCAAAAGCTTGTTTTTAAAGACATTCAAGGCCTGTTTAAAATAGGTATTAGATGCCATAATAGGTCCCCTTTAAATAAGAGTTAAAGACTTAAATAGAAATGGATGAATCATTACTGATTAGCATCATGTTGCTTGACTACTGCCATTTACAAACAGCTGGCTGAGTAAATGCGACCATCTCGTAATTTCTGAGCCTTTATTTTGACTCTTCTGCGTTTTAAGCCTTTGGACAAATACATCTTTTACAGATTTTCTTTTGTAGGACTGGTTATTTCTTTCCTCTCCTTTGCTATAATTTACTTTTTTTTCTTTTTCTTTGTTTAAAACTGATTTGGAACAAATACTGTAATTATCAAATACACACCTTAAAAATAATAGATCAAATTGAAAGTCAAAACACAGCTTGAGGAAACAGCAAACAAGCCATGTGATTTGGAGAGGTGGCCCACTGTGTTTTCTTCTTCTTTTCTTTTCTTTTTTTTTCATTTTGAAAAGCACACATGTGTTGGCTTGCCTTAGTTTCAATTGCTGCAACCAACTGGTTCTGATTCCTCCTGCCAGGTACAACTGTTCAAAAGACAAAATTACATCAGTGGGGTAACAAGGTCTAATGAGTAGTTTTCAGCCAATGATCATGGAAATCTCAGCAGTGAGCAATATCCGCCTGGCAACAATCACATACATGTATGAAAAAGGCAATGAATAACTTGATTTTTACATGGATTTTTAGTTTACATGCAGCTTTTCAGTCCAGTGTTCAGTTTCGTCACAGTCTGTGGTATAATGATTCTTATTTCACAAGAGGATACAAAGGAAATGATGGACCTCCTATTTGTTAATAAATGAAAAAAGACACAAGAAGAAGCATGGCTCTGAGAGGATACGTCAAGCTTTGATGTTTTTCCTTCAGCTCTTGGGTCACACAAGCCCAATAAAGCTGCCTTTATTGAGTTATTGCAGTGTTCACACCCACACAGAATACACCAATGCAGCTGAACCCGGGAACTGTAACAGTCAGAAATCTATTTTTACCAAGACTCTTCATGCTATACTGGCATGAGAACAACAACTGCCTAAAAGAAATGGTCTTTCTCAGACTAGTATGAAAAAAATACATGGATGTTTAGACATACAACTTCACATCATGACAGTGATGCTCCTCTTTTCTGGCAATAGATATCACAGGGGATAGTGGGAATAATAATAACAACCATAGGAGGACAGCATGCTTTATGAAATTAAATGGCTTGATGGTTTATTAGTGGTATTTCAGTGTGGGTGATTCTTACCTTTGTGGCTATTATGAACCCTCATACTTAACTTAAACTTCATTTAATCTGTGAATACATTCATTTTTGCACGACACAAATAGGTGAAGAGAACACGTGATTAATATACAGCAGGTTATATGGTACAAAAGAAGCATTTATGAACAGCTCTGAGATGCACAGATGGACAAAGATGCTCCACTTTGTCAATAAATGCATGAGAAAAAACGAACCCCAACAGAAATGGAAGAATGAAAGGGGACATGCAAATGGATCCCTCAACACGGCATAATATCATTACTTCAATTAAGGAATTTGAAGAACGACACCTGGTACCCTGAATGCCAGAACGCCTTTTAGGTGTGAGAAGATATGGCAGCATCAGGAAGTGGTAAAAGTTTGATGTTTTGGATTAGTACAAGCTTGAAATGCAGATATGAATGCCTTTTGAAGGAAAAGAAGATACAAGAAAGAAAAACAAAATAACTAAGACAGAGTGTGGCTGACCTCAAGTGGGAGCAGTCATTGGGTTTCATTAATGTCTAAGTCAATTTTGAATCTTTGAAAGTCAAGAAAAGCCAAATATAAGACCTTTAATGATCAGTCATGTGGTTAATATCTGGGATATTTATACCCGTTTGCTTTCTTGTCTGGTGAAAATCAGAAAATAATATAAATGGTCACACAATGACGTTCCCTTGGCTTAATATGTGGGGCAAAACTTTGATTCGGGTCCTGGGATCTGACTGGCAGAGGCTGCTCAGTTGTCAGCCACCAGTGGAGCAGAATTCTACATAAGTACAGCCAGCTTAGAAGTCAGGCGTAAACCTTGCAGTTAACTTCTAATCAGCTTTGAGTGCTGTCAGATAAAAAGCACAGGCTACTGTGCTTCATTCAAATCGGAGTTTCTGAATTAACTGGCAAGAAAACGGCATATCTGGCGTATCTTTGTTTAATCAGCTTCTGCAGCTTTGTTTCACACGAGCCACACGCCACACGAATCAGCAGCTCGCGCAGCAGGACAGTCTGAGTCAGTGAGCGCCATCACATCCACCAGATAGCAGAGCCTGCACAGTTTCCTCCTCACCGAGAAATCACAAGTGCCCACCGGTGTGGCAGATGGCCCGGGTACTCATCAAGGTTATTCAAAACAATACTCCTGATTCAATTCTCCACATCACAGAATATTTTTTCAGCCACAGTTATTCAGGGTTGAGAGGTGTTGATTGGAGTGTTGTTTTGTCTTGCTGATGTCAGTGGGGCTGTTGCTAGCACCTGTCAGAGCTATTAAACAAAAACAATGTATATATGTATGTATATATACATATATATGCATATATATATATATATATATATATATATATATATATATATATATATATATATATATATATATATATATATATATATATATATATATATATGTATACACATATATGAGGGGCCGTACAAGCCATAATTCATTCTGACCCTTTCACACACATACATTCTCCTTTCACATACATATATTTTCACTCTCACACACACACATTCTCCTTTCACATACATATATTTTCACTCTCACACACACACATTCTCCTTTCACATACATATATTTTCACTCTCACACACACACATTCTCCTTTCACATACATATATTTTCACTCTCACACACACATACATTCTCCTTTCACATTCATATATTTTCACTCTCACACACATACATTCTCCTTTCACTCTCACACACATATATTCTCCTTTCACATACATATATTTTCACTCTCACACACATACATTCTCCTTTCACATTCATATATTTTCACTCTCACACACATACATTCTCCTTTCACTCTCACACACATATATTCTCCTTTCACATACATATATTTTCACTCTCACACACATACATTCTCCTTTCACTCTCACACACATACATTCTCCTTTCACTCTCACACACATATATTCTCCTTTCACTCTCACACACATATATTCTCCTTTCACATACATATATTTTCACTCTCACACACATACATTCTCCTTTCACTCTCACACACATATATTCTCCTTTCACATACGTATATACTATTCACACATATACTTTACTTTTCAACACATACATGTATTTTCACTCTCACATATATTTACACCCTAACCCTGATACAGGAAGCTCCTCCTTAAGCATGAAGTCACTCTTATTCCAGGAAACACGCCCAAGACTTGCTCATCTTATCCTAACCTGATGCTAAATAGCATCATGCATAGCAATCATGCTAATAAAAGTCATTGTGTTTTCATATCTAGTGCAGTTTTGCATTTCAGGAGTAAGTAGCAATGAGAATGACATTCGCAATTTTTTTAATAACGTCTTACAATGTATTGAACGACTGCGAAGAGAAGCTACAGATTCTTTTGTTCGTGAGAGGCTGTATGGAGAACTTCGTGACCACTTTCAAACCTTATCTGGATTTCTGTCAATGTCAAGATTTGTTGAAGATTCAAGAAACAGAGAAGCAGTCAATACATTAGAGTCCTTGTTTAGATGTCTTCAGTTTTTGCTGACTGTTCATGACCTGACAAAGAACCAGACAAAGAACCGACAACAGTTATGTCCTGCTGCCTCCACCTGTCATGACTGGACATCAAGGCAGACCTAGCCTGGCCACAACAGCAGCAGTAAACAGAGAAAAATAAACCAAGGCCTAAATTGTCATGCTTGTCAAGACATATGATCCGCATTTTTAGGGTTCAAAGCATTACATCTGTTAAGATGTGCTAGTAAACACATAAACATAGATGCAGTGATACAAGTTTTTTACCCAAATCCAAGTCACAACTGATTATTTACACCACCTTGACAAGTACCAGTACATAGGTACCAGTGTACCTATGTAATTACATGTCAGCCTAAAACTGTCCTCTAAGTCAGTGGTCCCCAACCTTTTCTGAACCGCGGACCGGTTTAATGTCTGACCATATTTTCACGGCCCAATCTAAAGGTGTAGTTGATAAAAAACGAAATAAAATGACAAGATCAGCATTAAAAACTGTGGTATTTTCTCTATAGTAATAATAATAATGATTTTCGAAAAAATAAAATAAAATAATGGAAATTGTAAATTACCTTTAATATGAGTATTTTTATAAGTGTGTTTTTATGTTTTTATGTCTCATTGACGTTATTTAAAGCCAGGCTTTTATTGTATTTATTAAGGAGACCGATATTTAGTGCTTTTATTTTGAAGGCGTCTCGCCGAGACATTGTAAACATCCGGTGCTTCGGACTTTAATGGTAAAAGTTTAAAAGTGTGTCTGAAAGACTAAACTAGTGTCAGGAATGCTAAAGTGGTGCCTAACTGACACAAAAAGCACCTTCTGATAAGGATTTGTTTTCTTTGCAAATGTTATGCCTTATTTATGTCCAGCTTGAGTTTGGCTGTCAGCTGTAGGCTGATTTATGGTTCCGCGTAACGCGACGCGTACCCTACGGCGTAAGGTGCGCGGCGACGCACAACCTACGCCGTAGGCTCTGCGTAGGTGTAACGCGGAACCATAAATCAGCCTGTAGCTGTTATTACCGAGCGAGCAGCAGCTGCGTCGGTCTGTATTTAAGTTAAATGAAACTTATATGAATTTAGAAAGACTAACTATTTTATTTTATTCCTTTATAGCTCTTACAGTGTGTTTGCAGTGTATTTACATCCAAGGAATAAAAACATGGTGAACCATCAGTTTGAGACTCATCCATCATCAGGGGATGCTACTGAAATTATTGTTTCTCTCTGTGCCGCCCGGTATCAGATGACCCCCTTTTCCTTGACCGGGAGTTCCAGTTGCCAAAGTGTTGCCGAGTCTGATATTGCAATGACTGCCGCCGTAATGCTCCGGTTTGCTCTTGTGTACGTTAGCTGCTTGGCCTCCTCAAGCTTCTCAGCCAATCACAGCGCGATAAATGACCTGCCTTCCGTTTCAACTATACTCCTTCCGTTTCAACTATACTTTCATTCACATCCATACATTCTTCATTCACATCCATACATTCTTCTCTTACTTACATATATTCTTCTCTTACTTACATATATTCTTCTCTTACTTACATATATTATTTATAGTTGTGCGTGAGAGCAAAATGTATGAATGTGTGTGTTAAAATATATAAATATGAGAGTGAAAATGTATGAATGTGTGTGTTAAAATATATAAATATGAGAGTGAAAATGTATGAATATGAGAGTGAAAATATATGAATGTGAAAGGAGAATGTGTGTGTGTGAGAGTGAAAATATATGAATGTGAAAGGAGAATGTGTGTGTGTGAAAGGGTCAGAATGAATTATGGCTTGTACGGCCCCTCATACACATATATATACATATACACACACACACACACATATATGTATATATATATATATATATATATATATATATATATATATATATATATATATATATATATATGTATATATATATATATATATATATATATATATATATATATATATATATTTTAGGGTGTATATGTATATATATATATATATATATATATATATATATATATATATATATATATATATATATATATATATATATATATATATATATATACATACATACACGTATATATATACACGTATATACACACACACACATATGTATATATATATATATATATATATATATATACACACACACATATATAGGCTTTTGTTAACACAAGCATGTCTCAGATGCTTTTTAGAGCTTTACTATTTTTGCTGGCATGTTGTTTTAAAATACTATAATCCATACTAGAATGTCATGAGAAAAACAACAAGGGAAAAAATCCATAACACACACAAAAAAAGATTGTTTTTTTAACTAAAAAGTGCAGCATGTGGAACATGCTTTTTTAACTCAATTTATTCTGTACTCTGTATTTTTTTTCCTTTTTTGAATTTGTATTATTGTCATAGTTACATGACAACGTTTGTGAACCACTGACTGGTTTTCCGCATGAATTTACCATCTGAACGTCATCTAAGCCATAATAAGAGGCACACAGAATGTGCTTAAGCTGACAACACACTAGCGATTGAAATTTCTTCTTCATCCTTGAACATCCCCATTTAACAATCACAGCGCTGAAGGAGAGAGCGAGTGAACCCTCGGGTTTGGACTGACCTATCACGCCACCCATCAAAATACGCCATAGATTATTCGCTTGGCTGTACTTGAAATGTGCACTTTGTATATTTTTGTTTTTAAGTTGTTCTCAGTATCGCTGTGCATTTGCTTCTTCCAATACTTCCAGGTCGAAGCCCAGAACAGTAATTGTGGAGCTGAATCTTGCCTGGGTATTCAATTCTAGAAGAGTAAGTACTAAACTGGATCCATTTATTGACTGTTTGCCGATATTTAGACTGATGGATGCTTCCATCCTTTGAGATGACATTTCTAAACTAATTTTATTTATTTGACTGCAGTCAGGACATTTTCTGACTTGTTATCTTTTGTTTAATTAATTAGCTTTTGGGTTCACTTACTTATTCTTCCACTACTTGTGACTGATTCATTGGTATATTGAATGAGGTGGCTGAAGGTTTTAATCTCTGTTTTAACTGTAATGGTTGTATGACGGTTTTTAACAGGGCGTATGTGATGTGAAGATTGTTTTAACATAAATCAAATGGGGATGTTCTGCAAAGATTGCCTGAAGGTCACCACAACAGAGATATATTTTTTTTTTGATTTGATTTGGATTTTGTACATGTAAAGACAACAATTAAAAGAGAAGATAAGAAAACAAAACAAAGCAAACAGAAAAAAAAGAATTGCATACTTTAACACTTAATATCTTAATTTATATGTGCAAAAAGGAGTAGGAAGAAGTGTAAACTTATTTCATCCTACCCCCATTCACTAATCACTTATTAACAAGTATTTATAATAACTAACTATACTATAATTATACTCACACACTTACCTATACATACACACATAGGGCCTGATTTACTAAAGGTTTGCGTGCGTAAAAACTAGGGGTGTAACAATATATCGTGCCACGAAATTTTGCGATACAAAAACGCCACAAAACGTGTCGTGGAGGTGACAAAGTGTATCGCGATATTGTGTTATTAATATTAATCTATTGTTTTGACTAGAAACGCGCATCCGACCACGCGTGCCGACCGCGCCTCGACCCGCGGACCAAAATCTTACTCCGCTCAGAGGAAAGTAGTACCTTTTTGCGGTCCCGATCACAGGACTCTAGCGGGGTTTTGAGCTCTGAACTTTTAAGTCTGGTGTAGAGTTAAGCCTTACCTTATTAAATTAAACCTTTTTTCGGGTCGTGAGTAGGATAAACTTGTGTACTTTAATGTCCCTCAACAGTGTAGGATTTTAGAACATCAACACAGCACCTAGTGCTGTATCACTCCGCCCAATCTAAAACATACAGTATTAACAACTACAGATAAACTGATTAGTGTCATTATAGTCCCTGATTTACATCAGAATATAAAGAATATATTTATAAAATAATGAACCCTGAATTACCAAAATAACCTTAACAAAAATAAATCTCCTCTTACACTTATAAGGTGAGCATGAATCAATCTTTTTCATGATGTAAAATTTTATGTATTTATTTACTTTTATTTAATTTTAGTTATGTATCTCTAACTCCAACTTTGCGCTCGCAGACCCTAAGACACGCAACACCTCATTTAAATACTGAGGTTTGCACCTGTTATCAATGACTTATCAAAACTTTTTCAGTGCACACGCAATTTAGTACTCTTTATTTAGGATCTTAGTAAATCGGGCCCATAGTTGAGTATTTCTACATATAGTGTTTATATGCAGGCCCCTGCATATAAACTGCAAATTTGCATTGCTTTCTGGGAAACTTCTATTGGCTTTGTCCCATCTTTAAGGGGTGGCCACATGGATCATCTTGTGGATATTGATGCATTGATTGTTTTATGTCAGACGCAGCCTTCCACATTTATCTGGGGAGGGGACCGGCACCATGCTGCCTAGTGACACCTTAGTTGCTGGGCCGGTTTTCGGCCCTATCAGGCCACCAGCACCAATTTTTAGTCACCGACGCTGCACACCAGCTAATCTCAAAACAGATCAAAACAGTAACTGCACTTAAAATGTGTCCTTTATGTTAGATCAGAGTGATGACCGTCCTCCCACTCATCCACCAGCAATGACTGATTGAAACCAATTTACTTGTCTTTAAAATTAAGATGTATCTAGATACCATACCATTCACAGCGTCTGAATAAAACATGGGGCCGATATTCTTATAGCTGATATTCTCCTAATAGATGCTACATCTCATAATATCAGTTTTTATGGGCTTTAGTGAAATCGGCCCTCTCTCTTACTTGATGGCTGTAACTATTACATAGACATAAAGATCAGAATGCAAATCAGATCGTTTAGCAGTGACAGTTGTGTGTTAGCAACAGGGGTTGGATGAATAAGTATTTCCCTCTTTTAAAGAGGAGGCCTTGTGCCACTGGGACTGCTTGTTTAAATATGGCATATGTGGAAGTGGGAGCAGATGAGATGTTTAAAAATGGCATGTAGTCATTGCATAGCCTCAGACAGATTTAACACAGGACTCTAAGTAATTAACTGTGCAGAGCTTCAGTGGAAAGTGGAGGAACATTTGAATAAGAATTACTTTATACTAGTGTAGCACACTCTAAGAAGTGGAAAAAAAGGATATGGAAAAGAGTAAAATAGGACAAATACATATCTGGCATATTTGGTCCCAGCAATACTGTTGCCGCCCACCTACTGACTTCTCATCACAGTATCTGTCAATAGCAAATGAAAGTTAACATGAAGGTGTTACATGTCTATATAAAGACCCGCTTTGAGAAAGAGATGAATGCCCATGCCCTTTAATGATGCAGAAGTTATAAAGTATTAATTTAAGTCTTGCTTTTTAAACTGGAAATATAGTTCATTAACGTTTAAAATGCATTTGCAGATTGCATTAATATGAATTTTTTAAAAAGTTGAGTGAAAACATGTAAACTTCTCTGCTGATGGCTAACTCTGTTGGAAATATATGTCATTCTAGATCAGTGGTTATATACTGTACCATACCAATTTGGGGGGGTTATGAATGAATGATATAATGACTTCTTGGACACGGGGAGTGGGGGAAGTTGTTCATTACGGAAGAGTATTAGGGCCACTTAAAAAAAAAGGAGAAAAAAGTCAGAATTCTGACTTTAATCTCAGAATTCTGAGAAAAAAAGTCAGAATTCTGGGCCACTTAAAAAAAAATAAAAAGAATTCTGAGAAAAAAGTCAGAATTCTGACTTTAATCTCAGAATTCTGAGAAAAAAGTCAGAATTCTGACTTTAAACTCAGAATTCTGAGATAAAAGTCAGAATTGAGATTAAAGTCAGAATTCTGACTTTTATCTCAGAATTATTATTATTTTTTTTTTAGTGGCCTAGAATTCTGACTTTTTTCTCAGAATTCTGAGATTAAAGTCAGAATTCTGATTTTTTTCTCAGAATTCTGACTTTTTTCTCAGAATTCTGAGATTAAAGTCAGAATTCTGACTTTTTTCTCAGAATTCTGACTTTTTTCTCAGAATTCTGACTTTTTTCTCAGAATTATTATTTTTTTTTTTTAGTGGCCTAGAATTCTCATTTTTTTCTTAGAATTCTGAGATTAAAGTCAGAATTCTGACTTTTTTCTCAGAATTCTTTTTATTTTTTTTAAGTGGCCCTAATACTCTTCCGTAGTTCATGAAACCCTATTGACTGTTTTTTTTTCCTGAAATACTACCTGATTCTCTCATCCGTATCAAACAATGTATGTATTTATTGTAGTTTGAGATGTTTGTCTGTCAATATCTTAGAACAAACTAAAATGTATTAAGAAAAAAGGATATTCTGAAGCTTCTGCTTTTTATATTACATTACATTGTGGCCTTTTGAGGAAAAAGAAAACAAAAATTGTGAGGCGGGGTGTGGAGTCAATGAATAAAACATATTTTTCTGCAATACAGCATCATACGTTTTAAGATGAGCATTTACCCAACGGGCAATATGAACTTCTACATCCATCAAGCTTTTTCAGTTTGATTTTAATGTGAGACATCTACATGTGTATTTCTTCCAGATGAAAATTTCGATATTGTTTCAATGTGATTGGATCTGAAAAATGATCACAAAAAGAATCACTGAAGGATTTAACAGAAAATTGAATCTGAACATCTGAACACAACCTTCTCTGGTGCAGGTTATGAGTTCAGCTTCGAGTAACATGGAGATCTAGATAGATTCAAAGAAAGCTATCACTGGGAATTCTGACCTCAGACATAACAAACTTTGCTAACTCTATACCTACCTCGACTGAATATTCACAACTTTTCATGAGAGCAAACATGGTGGTGTTCCGGTTGGTACTAGGCGTCTTCCGATAAGCGGAGCTCCAGGGTAAAACGTGGGAGGCAGGTACAGAGCTGACCTCCTCATCAATCCTTTCAGCTGTTGTGTCTACATTATAGCAAAAGACCCATGTAGGATTCACTGGCCTTTGCTACAGATATAATCATCCTTCAAAATATTCTATTGCATTGTAATTCTTTCAGCTTATTGTTTGCAGATTCAACTAAATATCAACATAAACACTTAGTAGGTGCAAGGGGCAAACTAGAAAGACAAATTCACCATTAAAGAAGCTTCTGCATATCTGTTTGCTGTATTTGCATACACACTGATAGTGGTGATGAATAAGAAATGACTAGAACTCAAACAGAACATTGAGAGGACTGGAAATCATGACATCATCTCCAATCACCATCCAATAAACACCATGACCCATCCAGGGCTCATGAAGGACAGAGCTGTAATACTGACATTAAGCCAGGGACTGTCTTCTGTTGTTGACCCAGCCATGTCAATGACCTTTTCAAGTACAAGTCATCTCTTTTCATTGTTCTGCACCATTTCAGTGAATGCAAACAGCAAACTGAATGGAAGCAATAGTTTCAGCTCCTTCCATGATCTCATCATTCCAGCTAAGTTTTCTTCTTCGCTTTCCCCCTCTTCTTGATTTATTGGCGATTGGCAAACAGCATAAGTGGTGCATTATCGTCACTAGAGTATGAAATGGTGGTCTGCTGGGTCAGTACATCCTGCCAGGTCAGTAGATCCTGCCAGGTCTCTCACTGTATGGAGAGAAGGAGGTTGCCCCCGTTTCATTTCCAGATTCCCAATTTTTAACCCACACCCGGGTAATGGACACGATGCTAAAGATTGCAGGGTTGTTCCTAGTGATGGAGATGCTCACCAACAATTCAAGCAGTGTAAACTTCCCATGACTTCCGTTAATGCAAAACTGTCTACTCTCACCTCACAGCAAGAACGTTTGCATGTTGTCATCATGCCTGTGAAAGTTTCCTCCAGAAACTCCAGCTTCCTCCCACGGCCCATAAACTTGTGTGCCTGATTGATCGGTGCTTCTATACCAACCGTAGGAGTGAGTGTGTATGTTTATGTCTCTGTGACCCTATATCCCAGTGTCACGCTGTACAGGGTTGAGTCTGCTTCTAGCCACGACAGCTAGTCATGACAGCTGCATGAAGTTGGATCAGAAAATGAAATGGTGGTTGAATGGATGGATAAGTGTTTTGCGGTATTATTAAAGCATTTCCATGTTAACGAAAAAAGTATACTGCTGACATTTCTCTACGGACATATTTGCAAAGAAGTAGATGACTTTAATTTGTGAGAAACTCAACACAATGTGACATTCTTTTCAAAAACTTCCTGGTGATCCCTCAGCCAATAGTGTAAAGTCTAAATAGAAGGCCTTTGGCAAAGAACACAGACAGTGACCTCTTTCTGCATCAGTTTAACCTTCGTCTACAGCCTACAGTGCCTCCCTCGAGGTTTAACAGTTTCTCAGGCGAATAGCCTAAGTCCTGAGTTATCATACCTTTGGATCGTGGATAAAGGCTGCGATTGATTCATTATCTCTGTGCATCAGCTCCCCGAGGTTGTGATGGATACTTGTGTGAGCAGTAGTAGTTTAATGGGCAAACATTCAAGGTCACAGGCAGCCAAAGAAGACAAGAGAGCAAAAAGTTTAGCCATTTAATTTGTTGATTAACAATCGCATAAAGGAATATATATTTCTATACATTTATTAGAGCTGGATCAGAGTGGATCACTGAAATCATTTAGTTGATGTTATACAATGATGGAGCCTTTTGATGGCTGATTTCAAATGCTTCCTTGAACCTTGTACAGCTTTGCTTGAATTCCTTTCAAAGTATGTCAAATCTATCACCCTTTCATGTTATCATTATCTTTATCACCACCCAGTGCAACTCTAACACTGTGTTCCTCATAATCTACGAGAGAAGGACTGCCATTGGCCCAACCTCCGGCTCCCGTTGTACTCCTTAGCAGGGTAATTTTCAGTCGAGCTGAGTATTCTTTTATGTTGTTAATCAGAATTCCTTTCCGAAAGCACTTCTTGGATCCTCTTTCAGTCCCTTTACAGACAGAGAGGAAGATCCATTTTCTAGTTCAAGGGAGTTCAAATAAGGGGAGGAAACGAGAGGCTTATCTGATCAGAAATGAGGCCTTTGAACAGAAATGCTGACATGATCATTAAATTGTAGCACAGAGACAGTAATGTAGTACAGTACTGATACTTTTGTTCACCTATTGGTAGCATATTAGATTAGAGGAGCCTTCTGACTTAACATGCTCGGCTTGCAATTTCAGTTATTTAAAAGCTTATGATCTGTACATTCTCTGGATAGTTTTGATAGAATATTCATGCTATGAATACTTAACATGCTTCCAAGACTTTCTCCAGCAAATGTCTTTGACTATGCTTGCAGGGCTTCATGCAGTCTGGTCTCTTGGCACATTTTTCATTTAAAATGACCACTTTCTAGTTTTTTTTTTGTAGGCAGACTGTTTTTTTCCCTACTTTGTGCTGCTTAAGGAAGCTTGTAATGTTACCATGCACACGAACACCAAACAGATGGAAAAAAGTTCAGCTTTAATCCGGTAGAGATCATTTCCACCTCGAAGAAAAACGAAACTAACAAACAAAACAAAACAATTTTAACACCAAGCATCTAAGTGAACTCATTGTAAATTGATGAGAATTATTTCTATTAGGTTTCAAATTTATGTCCAACACTGCTTGATTCATGTAATCCCAAGAAGAAAATGAAAAACAAAACATCCATCCATGTAGGGAATTGTCTAAGGCAAATTACTCCTCAGACCAGAGCGGAGCACAGTGTCCGTGGACTGGGTGTGGGTTACCAGGACCAGGTCATTCATTCAAGCATCGGATGGACAGGCTTTCACCCATGGGGCTCGGTGGGGCTTAGCCCAAAAAATTAACATGACCAAGTGCAGACCATCTAACTTTCGGGTTGAATCGGAGGCGGAAGTAAGATTTGTTGCAGCTCTTCAGCTGGCCACTAGAGGCTGGCTCCTTTGTCTCCCAAGTTGAAATGTTCTACTTTAGAGCAGGAAAAAATATATTTACTGCCTTGTTCAAAAAAAAAAAAAAAAAAATGAGTTTGGTCTCAATGGTTTGATTTGACATCTACAATAACTCACATTTAGCACAAAAAGTAAGGATATTTATGTTTGGTACATTTTTTCTCTGTTGTAACAATGGTTCTTGACCATAAATCTTGTACTGTTGGAAACCCTTGTAAATGGTGCCACATTTGTAAGGAGCATGCCCTTGTGGGATGAAAACCAGAGCTGAGTTTGTGCGTTGTGCCCATTAAAAATGTGCCAAATCTTCTCTGCCAATTTTGTCATTGACTATTTTTTAATGTTTGGTGGATTGGATGATTGAAGTTTGAACAAATAACACAAATTAAAGCTGCAAGCAGCGATGAACGGACCCTCGCACCCTTGTGCACGTTCAGGTGTGCTGTAGTGGAAGTGCTTGTATGACTTGCATGTAGATTCTTCAGGCCTGTACAACCAGGCCTGCTCTCAGTAGCCAGTGGACAATAAGATGTGCAATAATTTAACATGTGCAATAATATAAGATGTGCAATATCTGTCAATCTGCCAGTCTACCTCACAACACTCCACCTGCTTTTCTGCACTGTTTCTTAACTGTATATACTGTTCATATCCTGTGGTTATACATATTTTTATACGTATCTTTTTGTATTTTTTATATATTTCTTATTTCTGACTTTTCAGTCTTTTTACCCCTCCCCTACATGTGTGTGCTAAGTGTACTGCTGACAACAAAATAAGTTTCCCCCCTGAGGGAGAAAATAAAGGATATCTTATCTTATCTTATTTAGAGGATGACACCAGCCACGACTCTTTATATCAAAACATTCAAAAGTTATGGCAGAAAGTAGGAACTATCAGATATCGACCAATCAGATGAAGGGGCGGGGCTAATTCATGCCAATTATGTTCAAGGACACAAAACCATGTCTGATGACACCACCCACGAGTCTTTATGCCAAACCATTCAAGAGTTAGTGCAGAAAATAGGAAATATCAAATATCAACCAATCAAAAGAAGGGGCGGGGCTAATTTGCACCAATTAAGGTGAAGGAGTCAAAACCGAGTCAGATGACACCACCCACGACTCTTTATGTCAAACCATTCAAAAGTTATGCCAGAAAATAGGGACTATCAAATATTGACTAATCAGAAGAAGGGGCGCGGCTATTTCAGGCCAATGAAGGTCAAGTACTCAATACCGAGTCCGATGACACCACCCACATGTCTTTAGCACAACCCGTTCAAAAGTTATGGCAGATAATAGGGACTACCAAATATGGACCAATCAAATGAAGGGGGGTCGCACTTTTTGGTGTTTATTGTAGCCACGGTAACGCTTTTGACTGACAAAGGTAATGCCCATCGTCACAGGATCTAGAGTCTAGATTCTAGACGCACATTTTGATGTATAACACACCTGGGTGCACGTTACGGTTGGGGCCGCATTAACTGCCGAAGGAATGGCATACATTTTGCCAAAATTACACGATTAATTCAAAATGGCCGACTTCTTGTTCAGTTTCGGCCATGGCGCCAAGAGACTTTTCTTTAAGTTGCGACATGATACAGGTGTGTACCGATTTTTGTGCATGTACGTCAAACCGTATTGTGGGGCTTGAGTCACAAAGTTTTCTAGGGGGCGATGTTGAGCCATTAGGCCACGCCCATTAATGCAAACCATTAAATATAAAATTTTTCGCCAGGCCTGGCTTGTGTACAAAATTTGGTGACTTTTGGGGCATGTTTAGGGGGGCAAAAAGGCCCTCATTTCGTCTGAAAAATAAAAATAACGAGAATGAGAAAAAAAAAAACGAGAATTCCTACAGATACAATAGGGCCCTAAATATTTGTATTCCAAAGAAGACACACAAACACACGGTATTTACGTTACACATTTAGTGGCATATATGGAAGAAAACATTGATGCATTGACACAGATGTGATTGAACATGCCAAAATGCCTAATTTGGAAAGTTTGTCTTAACATTAATTATTTTTAAATAATTAAAATTAATTTTTATTATAATTTTTTTTTTTTTCATTAAATTACAGGCTTTTCTCACTCTCTCGTCTCGTCTCTCCTTCTCTGAGACATAAAACAAGCGTACCCAGTCACATACGTCAGTCACGTGCTGTCGTGTCTGCATTATCATTGGCCCCCGACCAGCTGCTGGTGTCGGCGCTGCTGTCCGGGACCGCCGGTCACTTCCACCCCACTTTAACTTTCCCAAACTCGGCCCGTTTGCGCCGTGAGTTCATCTGCGCGGTTGTTACGCGACTCTTTTCAAAGCAAACCGGTTTAGTAAAGACGGGAGGGGATGTTTTCTCCTCGCACGGCTCTCCGGAGAGCCGAGGAGCCGCTCAGCGCGACACGCGCAGCCGAGCATTTAGGCTGATTTATGGTTCCGCGTTACACCAACGCAGTAACGCCTGCTATGCCGTAGGTTCTGCGTCAATTTAATGCGGAACCATAATTCAGGCTTTTCTCTTCCAGAGCTGAGAAACGTCACCTAGTGTTGCTTAAATGTGGCCACATGAAATCAATCACTATCATCAAAACAAAGTCAAACAAGATATGACGTCATATTTCTAACAATAAGTGAAAGTGATGCAAAGTAAAGGAGGAGAGGATGAAACATTGCAGTCCCTACACCTACAATTGAATATAAAGGTGCTCTAAGGGGCCCCTCCTGCTCAGAGCAGCTCATCCTGGTAAAACCTGGTAAAACCAGGTAAGACCGGGTAAAACCGGGTAAAACCAGGTAAAACCAGGACCAGAAGATGTTCTTAGCAGATGTTCTTCAGACGGGGAGTCAGAGATGCAACGTGCACATTCTGTTTTGAAATGACACTTTTTGTTTGTGCCACTCGCTGCTTAGTAACTGTTTAATAAATACAGTTTTGGTAAATTTGACTTATTTCCCCTTTTTACATGAAAGTTTAAAATTAGCATATATTAATGCAGTATGAACAAGAATGTTTTAATGTAGACATATAGAATCATCATACTGCATTCAATGGGCATCAATGGGCCACCTCTGGGAGAATTTCCCTACAACAGAGCCTTAGAGCTCTTCTTTAAAAAGCCAAGGAAAATTAAGTGCTCTGAGCCTGGGTGCAAACTTTGTCATTGAGTCTACACAGCCTCATCTAGCTGATGTTTACATGTTATTTATTTAATGTTATTGTTTTTATTTATTTTTTACATTTTCAACTGGTTAGAGTTGAAGTTGAAGTAACATTTATTTATTGTTCAGGGATTGTTCTTCAAAAGTTCAGGGATAAAAGCCAATAAATAGGTTTTGAAAGTTACATTTGCTGTCAAGTGGTCATTTGTGTACGCCGCCAGGAAGCATGCCCCCACTGCTGGAAAAATTCCTAGAGGAAACACTGATATATATATATATATATATATATATATATATATATATATATATATATATATATATATATATGTGCATATACATACATACATACATACATACATACATACATACATACATACATACATACATACATACATACATACGTACATACATACATACAGTACAGACGAAAAGTTTGGACACATCTTCTCACTCAAACAAACTTTTGTTAAGTGTTACTTAAATACAGAAAAAATACATTATTTTGCATTAAAGGGTGAGATGTTGAATAGATTATATAGAGTATTTAGAACGTTGTGTTATGAACACAAATGTGCATTTAAACTGTAATATTTTGTCACAGTTTTTTTCTCTCTGCATTTTTTTCTTCAAGTGTAATATCACACTTATCCTGTAATATTACATATTTGCTTCTGGTTTCATGCCAGATTTTTTCTCAAAAACACCTTGTAATTGCTGAGATATTGTAATTCCAATGTTCGTATGTCATTTTAAGAAATGAGTCTCAAAACTAAGCCTAGTTAGGAAGTTAATCATACATTATTTGCTAATTCCTCAGTGTCTCACTAACAACTTCCTGGAGTGCCTTTGCGACACTGGCTTGCTCTCACTTCCTCCTCCTCCTCCTCCTCCTCCGTCACATCCACTTTAATGAGTGTGACTGCCACTCAGCTCCTCTTGCCACTGGCATTGCTTATTTCAGTTAAAGCTGACAGAAAATCAGTGCATGGAAAAGCAACTCCAGTTAATCAGTTAAAGCCCAGAGGTTGATTTAAAAATAGAGCATGAATTATCCAGGTAGGTCTACAGTGATTTCCAAATACTGGCAAGCTAAAACAAACCCACATCCTACTCATTATGCTAAGCAAAGCTTATCAAGTTAAGTCAAATAGAAATGTTCTTTTGCAAAAAGTTGCAAAACAATATACCGTGTGGAAGCTGTAATTCTCTTGGTCTGGCCGTCTCAGAGCAGATCTGAAATACATTGTGGGAGATGATCGAGTCTTAGTGTCAATACATCACCCCAGAAAATTACCTCTTCTCTGCTTGGCCTACTTTAATCTCTAGCCCTCTATTGAAGCAATGAACACTCTCTTCTCCATCCTATTGACAACGTAAAATAGGTTTGCTGGCTTGATTGACAACTTTGTCCACCCGACAAAATGTAATGCAGTGGAGGACAAAAAACAGATCAGGAATTCTTTGGACCCAATCTGGTCCTGCCGATTACATTTTCTCTACCGTCTTCTTCTTTATTGTATCAGATGGCTCTTTTGAAGTATTGAGGTAGAGTGTTTTCTTGGCGGTTGGCTGTATATATGTGTGTGTGTGTGTGTGGTCTTATAAATATTTGGGCGCACGTTTGAGCAGTAAAGGATTCCACAAAGTCACCACAAAAGTAATTAGCATTACATTACAGGGTTTTTTTGATGTTTGACTTTTATCCAGAGTGAAAGTGAATAACAAACAGAAAACTGCATCTTTCTGTCACAAAACTGCATTTCATTAAAAAGAAAAAAAAAAGCCGGTCCCAGTGTGGAGAGAGAGAATCACAGAGCCCTGATAAATATCTGTGATGTGGATTTATTTTTGTTTTAGCAACTTGGTGAATTATTTAATCTGCGATTGTAGGAATCAGATACTTATTTTTCTGAAAGGAAAATGCCTTGCAAACTCATCCAGCTCTCCTCTTGCAACACATAAAATGCAAAGAAACTACAGTATTAGTATTTGCAGATATTTCAAGGCTATTTGGCATTTCACCAATAACTATACTTGCATGAGTTCAACAGAGTGGTTCTTAATCCGCCACATAGTAGCTCTGCCTCATGATACACTTGGAGTGGCAATATTTGTGAATGGCTATCTTACTTTCAATTTTGCCCCGCAATCAAAGAGTCAAACACTCTTTTTAATTTAAAAATGTAATTTTTGTTCAGTGTCACATGAAAAATTGGGCCTCATTAGAATCAAACCTAGATTTGCGAGGAAATGTCTACTAGGTTTGTTGTGAGTAGAAATGATGATATGATAATGTATGTGTTTAGTGTTGGGCTGCACCCACGTGAGACTTCAGAACGCAGTGATCCGTGAACGAACCAAGCGCTAACCATGGATATCCGTCAGACCCTAATCATTTTTTTTTTATTCAAGAGCGGATGATGTGAACTGAACGATTCTATCACCTTCTATCACCCCCGGTTGGAACACACCCACCTTACCTCAGATATGACCATAGACTGTAAAACACAATGGGGAAAGCATTAAGTTATGTGTATTTATGTTTATGAAGAGCAGTTTTAAAGCCTCCTTTTCTCCGTGAGGGGTGCTACCATGTTGCTCGGGAAGCTGACATGCTCACCCGTATGTCAAACAAAGTTAGCTTTGGTTACCAGCTCCTTCAGAGGATCCCCATCCAAATATCCCCAGAGCTGCCGTCATTGACGTTTACACCCCAATGTACAGGTTAACGTGTGGACTCGACTAGGCCTGTGTTGAATAAAAATGATTTTCCGATTCTAAATCCATTCTCATATTAATTCTTAAAAATCGATTTGTATGTCTAAAGATCGATTTTTTTTCATCATTACATTACAACTTTAGGTATTTTTTCTTGTTTATGCCCAAAAAAGGGAAGTTTTGTTGGACACAAGAATAACTGGTGCCATGTGTTTTCCTTTAAATATGTTCAAAGGTATGAAAGCATTAAAGTTTTCAGTTATAATTGCATAAATTTCACAAATTCCCAAAAATCAAAAACCGAAATAGACCGAAAATGGAAAAATTTTAAACGGAATGTGGGAAAAAATAAAACTGATTTCATGTTTGCTGCCCTGGATCTGTTTGGTAATTCTGACCCACACGATGTTTCTGAAAGCAGTTCTATCAGCATTCTGGGAGGGGATTGGTCCTTACAGTCATCATTAGCTGCCAATACTTGCTGTTGAATCTCAATATAATACTAGTATTAATATGTTGCAGAACTACACAGTCATATCATTGATGCAACAGCTCAAAAAACTGTTTAAATAACACTAACCCAAATCGATATCGGAATCGAATCGGATCAAATCAAATCTTGATAATCGATTCTGAATCGTAAGAATTGGAATCAAATCGATTCTTGACATTTGAATCGATCCCCAGCCCTGGACTCGACAGTGAAATCAAATATTGTTGTCGCATTTAGCTGATGTTGGGTAAGTAAAAATGAGTGGCTGCTTCGCTAAGTACAATCACGTAATGTTTACAGGTGAGGAAGTTACAATGCCTAGCCATTGGCTGAACTGACTGTCAATCAATCAATCATATTAGAAATAAATGTATTGCTTGTGATATTATGTAATATTAAGTCCTTACAGTGTAGAAGAGAAGTAATAAATGTTGCAATGGATGGGTGTCAGTCCTATGGTTGCCGGAACAGAAATTCACAAAGTAACAAAATTTGTGATGTCAAATCTAGCCCCTTTGACAGATTTGTATTCTCACACAGCAGTCACTACTTAAACTCAGATCTGACAAGTCCTTGAAGTCCTTACACACCAGTGGGAGCCCCCTGTCTCTAATTACTGATATAGTTTTACAAGACTGAACCGAAACAGTACAGTTTAGATTGATTAGCTTGTGTTTCTAATGCCAAGTGAGGTGACTGAATGACTGTAGCTTCCTCTATTTCGCAGCAGCACAACATTATACCCAGAAGACTGTCTCCAGTCGATAATATCAAGAGGAATAGAAAAAAAAACACTGGACGACTCTAGCGAATCAAATTCTTTGATATTAACCAGAAGAAGCTGAGCTTTGTTTGAGATAAGGCTTCAAAAAGGTGCATCTTCTGTTCACCTTCAAGTCACAAGGAAACAAAACAATATTTTATCGACCAATCATTCAACAAAAGTGTTTCAAGCTCCACCATAAGCTTATCATAGTTACATTTTGTGTACCCCTCCACAAAAAAGCACAGAAGACTATACACTTTTTTTGGTAAAGTTTGCAACGTTAGATGACAGAAACAGAAATAACTGCACACTACTTAACCAAACCGTTTGGTGGAAACAGGCTCTAAGATTGTCACACACATCATGCATAATAGCCATCAAGGAGTCGGAAGTCTCAAAATGTTGCACATGCGCCCTATCAAGTCATCAGTTATTCACATCAAGGCTCATGTGTATAATTACAGAGTTTGGGGAAACAGAAATTGCCCAATCTTTGGCTGTTATTGTAAAAGAGCATGTCCTACATTTTGGATCATTTTTTTTAACGAGTTTTGATGCAAAATTAGGTACTTTAACCACAACAACGCTTTATCAATTACAAAGTCTGACAAAAAAAATCGATATATAAACAGAGATGTAAAATATTGAAGATTTATTTTAATTCCATCAGTTCAAAATGTCAGGAGGCCATCGCTGTAAACAAATAAGCAAACTGTTTGTTCTGAGCTATTTTCTCTGTCTGACCCGCTTTGACATTATATTAGATGTTTAAATATTTGCTGAAATGAACCAGGGGGGTGAACATGACCTTTTTGCACATTTCCAAACTAGCTGAATGTAAACATACCCTCAGAAATCTCTGTGTAATGAATATGAATATGTACTGTGACCATATCATGGAAATGTGCAGTATGTTATTTCTGCTGGCGGGGAGTCTCTCAGTCAAATCAGTAACATCAGATTAAGTTTGATGACATCGTAAAGAACTGTGGGATCATGGGAGTAGTTGTCTTCCCCTCCATTCCAGATGAAAATCTGTCTGACTCATGCAAACATAATGTTCACAGCCGAGGTAATTAAAGCTTTAGTAAAGCAGTGATAAATATGTGATGTGAGTTTGCAACACCACAGATAAATATGTTATCAAACTCCCAGCCAGACATGAATGATTAAAGAATCTGTGAAAGAATGAGCAGTGTTCTCTGCTCGGGGACTGACGGATCCCAGACTGGTTCAAATTAACTATAATAACTATGTAATGAAAACTAAGTTTAGCATTTCTCAGTTTGCTTTTATATTAAAACCACTTTGTGTGTCAATACCATGTCTGACCACTGGGGGCATATAAATCTACTGTCTTGACAACCAAGGTTACATTCACACTGCAGATCTTAATGCTAAAATCTAATTGTTTTACCAAAATCAGATAATCTTTGTGTGGTCGTTCACATTATCATTTTAATGCGACCTCATACCGCTTAAGTACGCGGCCATGAAGTGACGCAAATGCACAAAAGACAATACAACATCACGTAGAGTGCGGTGTTTACAGAAGTAGATAGTGATGCTTTATGTGTTTGTAAGTTATTTGAAAGTACTTGCACAATCGGAACCAACAAAATTATGCCCAACTGATGCAAGAAAGAAGGAGACTGAGAAAAAGGAGAGCACAAATGTTAACAATGGCCTTTTATGACATGAGGGTCTTCACTGATACAGAGTTCATCCTTAATTTCAGGATGTTGAGGATAACTTTCAAACATATCTGTAAGCACCTCTCCTCTAGACTTTCAAGACAAAACACTCATCTCCTGTGATGTCAAAGTCGGATGAAATGCGACACGATCGTTCAGACTGCGGTCGCTTCAACACAGATTGGATATGTATCCCATTTAGGACCACACACGAACGTGGCCTGGGTTGGGTTTGGAAGAAATTGGATTTGCGGCGTTCAGGCTGTCATTAAAAAAATCTGAATCAAGCTACAGTGTGAACGTAGCCTAGTACAGATCAGATGATCCACGGACTCGTCAGGTCAGCCACACATTGATTTTGCTGACTACACTAGACGAAAGATAAAAAGAAAACCCTTTGGTGCAGCAGCATGGATTGTGAGAAGAGCGACAGTGGCAAAAGTCAAAAGGCTTTTCCACCAGACTCCCCTCCTTGAATCGCCACCTTACTGTTGTGGAGGGGTTTGTGTTGCCCCAGTGATCGTAGGAGCTATGTTGTCGGGGGCATTACGCCCCTGGTAGGGTCTCCCATGGCAAACATGGTCCTAGGTGACGGGCCAGACTAAGAGCGCTTCACAAGCTTGACATGGAAAAGAAAGATCAGGAACCATTATGTCGCCCGGATCGGCGTCACCGGGGGCCCCTCCCTGGAGCCAGGCCTGGGATTGGGGCTCGAAGGCGAGCACCTGGTGGCAAGTGGGACCCGGCCGGGCTCAGCCCGAAATGGCGACGTGCGCCTGCCTTCCCATAGGCCCACCACCCGCAGGAAGGACCGTGACAAGCCGGTAACATGTGGGCTGGGTAGCAGTCGTGGCGGGGTGCATCGACGACCCAATCCCTGGACCAAAACCCTTTCAGTAGGGACATGGAATGTCACCTCGCTGGGGGGGAAGGAGCCGGAGCTTGTGCGTGAGGTTGAGCGATACCGGCTAGAGATAGTCGGGCTCACCTCCACACATAGCTTGGGCTCTGGAACCCAGCTCCTTGAAAGGGGCTGGACCCTCCACTATGGAGTTGCCCAGGGTGAGAGGCGGCGGGCTGGTGTGGGCTTTTTTATAGCCCCTCAGCTCAGTCGCCATGTGTTGGAGTTCACCCCGGTGAACGAGAGGGTCGCTTCCATGCGCCTTCGGGTCCAACACATCTTGTAATACCACTTTGTCCCACAAGAGGTGCACTTACTGTATGCCATGGGCGGGCAATAATCAGCCTGTGATATGTTGCCCGCATGGCGTCGGAAATGTGTTGTTACAAAGAGTGGCTTTAACGTACTACGTATTGCATTCACTTGAGAAAAAAAAAAAAAATCTGCTCTGTTTTTCTCAATATTAGGAGATAATTATCTCAGAATTCCGAGAAAAGTGTTAATGAAAAAAAAATCTGCTCCTGTTTACAACCTGCGAGAAGCTCTCACGTGACCTGCATGGAGTAGCCCTACGATTGCTGCTGCTAATAACCCTCCAACAAAGACGAATATCTCCCAATGTTTCAAACCAAAAGCAAAATAAAACTGGATTAAACTGGACAGGCGGAACATGTTTACTTCCATGCAATCGAGCTCTCAAGTGAATGACAGCTTCTTGCAAGTTGTGAGGTATCTCGTTAATTCAGAAAAACAGAGCAGATTTATTTTTCTCAAGTGACTGCAATACGCTTCCGTATTAACGTGAACACCAGTCCCCTTCAACATGTTATAATTCCTAACTCTGTTATTGCCTTTTTTTTTAATCCTCTTTTCAAAGCCCTTTGAAAATAATCTTGCAACATTTGGCACGAACAGCTGGCAAAACTGTTCAGGAGAAACATGGCAGTCCCTCCAACAGTAGGAACGTGAACACCAATAAGTGAGCTGCCTGGAGAAACACAATATTGAACTGTGGTTACTCCCAAAAGAGAATATGAAGTGTGTGGAAGATAAAAGCAGATGGACATTCCAGCTTACTGTCGGAGCACTTATTTTTTAATGGAAATCCATCCGACATAATATTGTGGTCTTGATTACACATTGATATTGTTGAGTCAGCAGAAGAGCTCAGCTCTCCGAGTTTGTAATTTATTAGCATGGAGAATTTAAGTGGGAAACACATCCGGGGGCTGTCTTTAGTGAATATTAGGGAGCATTTTCAAGCTTGCCGAAGGGAAGAAAAAGATGGTGTAACGTTTCTAAACTGAAAGTCCACTTTTTCAGGAATCCTGCACATACATGGGCTTGCAGCATCTTCCATCACCCAGAGTTCAACAAGTACTGTACATCTGCTCATTAATGCATGTTGTACCTCTTTACCAAACTTGTGAAACAACTTGATGTTTTTGCAGCCAAGTCTGACAATTACAAGTCTGGTCCATCCGAGGGTACAATTTCCAAAAGCATGAATTCCCCATGTTAATCTGTTTAAGCATTAATAAACACATATAAATAGGAATGTGCTTTAGTTCAAAATGTGGGAATGAAAACATCATGAGCTGAACGTGTTGCAAGGGGGAGGTTTTATGGTGTATATTGATCTGTTTTGACATGATGGTGTGATTCTACACGGTTGTATTTGGCTCGTTTGTTCTACATGTTTTTATCTGCCTTTTATTGCATGCTGTTGCACACTTCAGATCAGCCCCACCTGGGCAGAGCTGGCCTGGCGAGCCACATCCCACACGGAGACGGAGACCCCCGCATCCAGTAGGCAGTTGAGGAGAGGAATGACCCGGTACTAAAGGGGGAAGAGTCCATGGAAGCGTGGAGCCCAGATGAGCAGAGTGTCACAACGCAAATTACCCACATCGGCAGACTGGAGAAGTCTGCCTGTGGTGTGAGTGATCTGAGTTTATCTTAACCCTCCAGTTGTCCTCATTTTCTGAACACACCCTGTGTGCTCTGGGTCAAAATGACAGGTCTTCAGTAAACCCCCATTATAAGCATCTTAATTGAATTTTAAACACCAAATGTCATCTTGCTTGAAGAAACAACTTGTCATTCATTACAAAATGTGTTAATGCTTAAGTTTTCCCTCTTCATTTGTATTTCTTTAAGTAAAGAAAAAAATGTGCAAAAGGGAGTTTTGAATGCTTTTTTATTAATCCCAATGACTCAGTTTCTTTTTTTTTCACCAGTGAACAATTTTCGATAATGTATAATACAAAAATATGAAATATAACATCCCATTCAACTAATTAGCACATATAGGGCAGTATGCAAGTGCACAGCCTTTGCAGATACATTTATTACACCTGCAGCACACAGTATAGTACTTCTTTTGAGGGCAGAACTGACATCTCTTCCTCTTTCTTGCCCTAGCTGAGGAAGTTAAATTTCAAGTTAAAAAAATATTGTTTAAAGGATTTTGTTGTTTTTTTTTCAACACAGTGGTGGGTCATTGTGACCCGAGGACAACAGGAGGGTTAAGTGACACTGGTGATAGACGAGGTGTTCGTGCTAGAAGGAAGTACATGCAGGATACTGCCCCAGTTGTTTCTGTGCCGACAGGTGGCTTCCCGAGGAAGTAAGCCGAGTCGGCCTCAAGCCGACATAACAACCAGGAACTTTCCACAACAAAACAACACCGGGCGAAGCCTGGGGCCATGTCTTGACGCCTGGGAGCGAAAATGTTCTGTTTATTTTCCTAACTGGTTTTAATGGCGTTCTGTTTTTCTTCATTGCGCTCATAAGGACATTTTGAGAGTTTTAAACCCTCTAACTGGGGCTGACACTGCTCTCCTGCTGTCTTTAATAAACGTTGGCTGCCAGGCCATCATCTGCATCTCTGTCTGACTCCTTTTTTATAAATAACTTTTTTTTTTTTTTAAAGAGAGAAACAAAACTGTTGACTATCCATCAAAAATCACTCCTTTGACAGTAACAAAAGGCACACTGACAGGACGAGTACAGTTTGCAGCTGAATAATGATCTTCATTTTTGGAGCCATATCCTGTAACCTGATAAACCTGATAAAATTGAACGGTTCATTAATAATAGTCATTGTTATGTTTGAAAGAAAAAGCGGGAAGTTTGCAGGCCTCAGAATTAAATCCCAGCTGTAAAGTTGGAGGGTGGTAGCATCATGATGAGGGCTTCTCTGCAGCAGGACTGCAGGAGGAGGCCTTGGACATATTAAAGCAACATCTTAAGACAAATAGTTAAATCTCAGATGTGGATGGGTCTACCTTGTGGGGAGCGACTCCCAAAACACCTGAAAATTATTTGCAATAAGGCTCAAGCAGAACATAGTGAAGGCATCCGAGTGACTATCACAAAGCTCTGACACCAACTCTCCTGGAAATGTATGTAGTATTGTAAAAGCATGTGAGAGCAAGAAGGCCCAGAAACTTGACACGGCTGCACCAGTTCTGTCACCAGGACTGGGATTGAGCCAAAGCTGCCTGGTTGAGCCAAAATTCAGAGACATCGAGAGAGGCTCCTGGAACGCTACCAAAGATGTTTGACCCAACTAAAACTGTATAAAGATAATTTTATTCCAATAAGGGGATTGAAAAATCAGACTTTACTCGCATTTTGTAATAACTTAAAAGTCAATTTGACTCAACTCATGACCTCAAAATTGCAACTGAACCAAGTCTGATTTAAACTTGTGATGTCTAAATACTGACAGAGTGAAACATCTTGTAGCATCGACATACTTGTCAAGTTTTGGATTTAAAAATAAGGGATATTTTCCCCGGCTGTACCACCAGCCCAACCGAGGTCCACTTTCTTACATTGTGAGACAGTTTTATAAGAAATCTAAAATGACTACCTGTCAATCACTTACAAACTACAATTATGTGCTCAGCATCTGATCGGCCGACCTTTGTTGACACTGAAATGCTGTGGACATTCCTATGTGTGTAATTCCTATAATAGAGCCTAAATGAAAACACAAAGGGGAATTAAAGCACATTTATTCATTTTAAATAATTTCAGTTTATACACACATTGATTGTCTTCAAGTGAAACATTTACATTTTCTTTTTATTTGTAATTTTCATTCATGTGGCTCTCTGGCATTCATGACTGATTACACAGACGCATGTTTCTGTGCCTCTAGCTGCGCTGGTGCTGCTGAAGGTGTCAGGGTGCGGTTGGAGTAGGACCCAAAGCAAAAACCAAAGCGCTGACGAGCAGGATACAAAAACCAGAACCTAAAACAACAATCCAAAACCTACAAAAACCTGACTCGGGAAACACGGAAGGAGGAAACAGTACGGACCAGCAGGGAGGAAGGGAAAGAAAAGACTAGATACACACAAGGGTTAACGAGACACAGGTGCAGACAATCAGGGCTGATGGGAAACAGGAAGGTCAAACCAGAACTCAAACACAAAGACACGGGCTGCGTCCGAAATTCCATACTTCCACCCTAATGAGTAACAAAAATAGTATGTGAGATTTTTTAGTGCGTCCGAAACATTAGTGCGTACACAATAGTATGCTCAATCCGGAGAAATGTATTAGTGTGGATTGATGGACACTAGCTAAGCAGAAACTTCCCACAATGCAATGCAGCGGTGTTTGGTTCTGCGCAGATACGTATATGTCATAAGTATAATATTAAGTATAATAATATTATTATATAATATTAATATTATAATATTCGTATATAATAATATTATATAATGTCATCTTGTTTGGGCCAGGATAAACGGGAAAGAGCGGAGCGGTGCTGCTACTGCTGCTGTGACAGGAGTTGTTACCATGGTAACAACTCCCCCTCCCAAGGGCAGGAAGTGCCGTTTGGCTCTGAGTAGTACGTCCAAATGAATGCATACTACTGATATTTACTTAAAAGTGTGCCGAACTTAAGTATACTTTTTGAGTATATACTGCTTAGTATGGCATTTCTGTTGCACCGACGGGCTTCAAAAATAAAACAGGAAGTAACAAACCGTGACAGAAGGACATCGTTCCTTCCCCTAAAATCGCAGTTACACATCTTTCAGAAAGCGTAACTGAACCCCATCCTGCTCCTCTGTAGGAAAGTAAATTTGGTTTCCCATCTTTAGAGATATTTAGATGAAGTCTTCGCTTTTATGGTAGAAATGCCTTCTCTATTGTTACATCCATCTCTGATTTGTTGTTCCAAGTTTGTCCCCGTTGTTGCCACGAACCTCGAGAGAACTGCCACCCAGGTTACAGCAAGTGGCAGTTCTCGTGAGGATAGCGACAATTCAGTTAGGAGAGGTACAGGACTGATTTTTAGAAATTATTATATCATAAAACAGTAAAATACTAATATGGGAGGACGGCGGGAAAGAGGGGTAAAATACGGTAGTTTCCTGGCCAAAACGGGAGACTTGACAGGTATGCATCGAGTATCATGACTGATTTCTCCGGGTTTGAGTATTTGGTGTAAAGTAACATGTATGAACATAACAATATAGCCTATAACACTGGCCAAGTCATTTATCAACTTTATATCAGGAAAATGGGAACTGTGAGGACGTTCTGAAAGCATCTGTCTTCACATTAACATGCAGCTCTCGACAGCTGGGCCACAAATGGATGGAAGATTTCATGGCCTTTAACTGGTGACTCCGCAAATGTCAAAACATTAACACCAATGTGAAATATGTAGTAACCCTGAGCTTATTGAGCAGAAAGAGCCGTGATTAATGAATAATTCTTCATTAATAAATACATGAGCGTGTAACAGCACATATATAATGCTCAAAATGGAAGGTTTTCCTTCTGCTCAGAGTGTCAGTGGTCTTGAACAGAAATCCATCATCTGGAGAGCACAGACGCAGCGGCAGCATCATGTTTCATGATGATGAGTGCAAATGTGTTTACACTCTGACAGCCTTCAAACCACACATTTCAAACCAGACTAACTGCAAAAGGTGCTTGTTTTGCATCATTTCAATGCTTCGTGTTGGAGAAAGCTTATGTAAAAAATAAATAAAACAATAATTAATATCGATATTATTTACATGTTTATAAAATATACTTGGCAAATTAAATTGTTTTTAACAAGAATCCTTATTTTAACTCTATTAAAGCAGCTCCTTTCAGAGGTTGCCAGAGGATCACTGTGTTCTTCAGATTGATTTGGCATAAGTTCTTATGCCTCACCTGACATAAGCATCCACATTCATACAGGCCTCTGACTGAACTCTGTGTTTTCTGTGTCCCGTGGTGAGCACCATGGCACCTGTGCAGTCTGATGTTATTGGGTGACTTCCTAAACCAATCAGACACATAGGTACCATCTCGTTGAACTGCACTGGATCTCATGAGGAGGGGCTGAGCTCGCGTGAGGATAGATCCGTGTCCCAAGTCGTGCTTGGAGTTTCTAGAGAACATTTCTGCTTGGTGAACAGAAGGTGGTAAAACAATTTAAAAAAACATTGCAATGACTCCTCTTTCAAAACTTTTATCAGCTCTTTAATAAAATGTATCCGTTTTAAACAATTGAAAGTCAGAAAAAGCACAATATGGGTCCTTTAGACTCTATAACATCAATCACACAATAATCCAAATAGAAAACAACTTCTGCCAGCTATGTAGGCGTCACCACAGAACATCACTGTGTTCTGGATATTGATTTGGAATAGATTCTTCATCAGATGACTGTCTTGAGATTACGCTTTCCATTTATGCAGGCTTGGGATAATCTAAGTATGTGATGGGGCTGGGGATCAACCCGACAGCCTTCTGGTTGCAGGGCAGCTAACTACCCACTACTCCACAGCCACAACATATGAAAACAATGTTAAACATAAGTCATTGCTGAGGATTATGAGGGGCAGGCAGTAACAGTAAGATATGTTCACATGCTCACAGCAGTTCTCTTTTGTTTATAAAAACATTTCTTTTGACTTTGGAACAAGGAGAAAAGAGTTCAAACAAAAGTTAATTTTGGTGTCCCTCTTTGTTTGACTGTGTCGCTGTAAATGATTTAATAGACATGAATTGCTCTGTTATTGACGCAGCTATCCCAGGCTACCATTGTGCTGCCGGCAGCAGTAAATTATTACCATTATGTGGACATCAATGAAACCATGTGACTTTTAGTGCTGCAGAAAAATACATGTGCAAAGAAAATGAGTCTTTTCTTGGTCCCCAGGTATTCTAGGTTTTAAAAAGAAATGAATAGAAATCAACCTATGGCCTGAACTGTACAGCAAAGGGAGCCAGCATTTCTGCCAAAAAAGACTTGGTAAAGGAGGGGACATAAAACTGAGTCAAAGGTTAATGACGCCATTCTTACACCGGGCCAACATGATCCATATAACTATTCCCATTAGGTCATAGCAGGACCAATTTCATTATTACATCTGACCTTTACAAAAGGTTGGTTGTAGTGCAGCTTCATGGTTATCATTGTGCTCACACCCGAAACAATACATGGATCAGTCACAGTTAAACTAATACCATAAGTAAAGCACTGTAGAACAGGTTAAATCTTAAACGAGTTAAGAAGATGCCATATATATTGTTTCCACATTATTGTATGAATTATTAGCAATTCTTTACAGCATAAAAATTCACTTGTATTACTGCTGGTGACTGCAATTCAAAGTTAAGGTATTCAACACACTAGGTGTCTCTATAATCTGTTGTTTTTCAATGTGAAAGTAAAATGTCTCCTGAAGGATAGTGTTTAGTTTGTATTGCAAAATTTGGGGAACCAATCCTTACGGATCAAACTCTCAGTACAGAAACCTTTTTGCCATTCCACCGAGGGATTAAGGTAAGGGGATACTAATCTTAAAGGATTGAATTAGGTCAGAGTAGTCGGTTCTCTCGAGGAAAAGTTTCTCTTTCTGCTAAAATAACAAAAAGTAAAGAAAAAAGATAAGAGGCCGGGACTGTTTTCTCTGAATCCCAGTTGTAGTGTGCTATATTGCACTGCTGAATGTATGATTTTTAGTCCCTTAGGGTCAACATATAGATACAAATGGAATAAGTCTCTGCTTTTAAGAATAAGTGTATCATTCTGGAAATGCAGTGTTAAAAATATGTAAAATATACTACAGGTCCCATGATTTACCTATTTTCCAGAAACCATGCCTCCCACATCCCCTTTTTAGCTCCAATATTATTAACCCTAAGGAGACAAGGCCACATATGGTGTAAGAATGTGACAAAAACAGACTGTTATGCAATCATCCATCCATCTATGTATTTCCTGCAGGTTTGAGTCGTAGAGGCAGTAGTCTAACCAGGGAGCTCCAGGCTTGTCCAGCGTGGTGCACAGCTTGCTACCAAACAGCTGATCCACTGAAGACACCTATGCTGATAAAGGAAACAGCCTAGTTTAGTTTTCAGTCTTTTCTAGGGGTCCCAAATAATTTCTTAAGGTCAGTATAATTAGTTTTAGTTAGTATCATTAGTATATATTAGTGGTGGGGGGAAAAATAGATATTGCAATATATTGTTGCGCTTTCTGTTGCAATAAATAATCGATAAACTGATGGCAAATATCAATATTTTAACACACATAATGGATTTACGCGGTTGTCACCGCACTATTGTTCATGCACTTATTCGGCTCAAAAGTTTGATATGGGCCAAAGTAGACCAAATTAAATAGAAAACATAATAGTTTTTGTTTGTTTATTTATTTATAAATGCACTTTCTTTGTACATTGTATAAAGTTTTGGCATCGAATAAATGCATAACTACAAACGTTTTTCTTTTTATGGGTATTTTTTCTTTTTCAGTCACATGTATCGTGATATATTGATGAAATTTCTTACAATATATCGAATATACATATACACACACACACACACACACACACACACACACACACACACACACACACACACACACACACACACACACACACACACACACACACACACACACACACACACACACACACACACACACACACACACACACACACACACACACACACACACACACACACACACACGTGCTATATATATACACTATGCTCTATTGAACAGGTAATCCATCTTTCTCGCACAGTCCATGGACATGTATGCTGGTTTAAGTGGCCCAGAGGAGTGAGTGTGTGTGATTGTTTGTCTATGTGATGGACTGATGACCTGTCCAGGGTGTACTCCTGCCTCGTCCCCCAAAGAGAGCCAGGATAGGCTCCAGCAGATCCCGTGACCCAGAACAGGACTAAGCGGGTATGATGATGGATGGATGGAAGTTATTTTAGTGACCATTGTGGGATTTTCTTTTTTTCATGGACAGTTACCAAAAAATTCATCCACGTCTGTACGTTGGATGGAGCAATGAAGATCCTCTGCCCTCATGCCATCCTTCACCCGCTGGGTCTATTCACGTCATACACAAAGAATCCAGGCAATTTTAAGTTTGAGGACAATAATCTGGTCAAGGTTACTTTCTTATAACATTTCTCTTGTCATGTTTTTGGAAGCTCAAGGTCCCTTGATATCCACCAGCTGCAATAAGGAACGTTCCCTGAAGCTGATGTCAATATGATCAAGAGCACAGAGCAGTCAGACGCTGAACCGGCAACGGAAGCTATAAGATGTGAGGCTTCTTATTGTTCCCTCCTTGTGTCCCCGTGCCATGCTCTTCCTCTTCTCTTAATGTTAAAGACGGGAAGGCATATTCATGAGGGAAGCATAATTAACCAGTCAGGGTTTGGATGGCTTCCAGATGGATGAGTTATTGTTGCCATTATTGATGCTGGCTGGTATGAGCCCTACTATCTGGGATTAATGCTGTTAGAATTTAGAAGCCCGACACCATTTTACCACTTAGTCCCATGATGAATAGTGTTAGGCAAAGTCGTTTGCACTGACACTCACTTACTTCCCCTCATTTTATGTACTTTGCTTGCCTTATTAAGGCTCTTACCACTGGCTTAATTGCCTATTTAGAATTCTCCTCTTTGTGACCTAGATGTGTGTTATTTGGTGAATGTAATTAAGCTACCTGTAAATATCTTCACTAGAGCTCCATCCATCTCTGTTATGTGGGTACTTTATTTTTGTTTTAATTAATTTAATGGCTGGTGTGGCTGGGTGCTATTAACCCCAATGAAACCAAGAGCAGAAATAGGTTTCAGTTGTGCCAAAGTTAAGGCATCTATGCTGAACCGGAGCTCAATGGATTTGTACTAGTATGGCAAAATAATCAGCCGGTGTGGATTAATGCCTCAGTGTTAAACAGTCTTAGAGTAAATATTCCCAACAGATAAAAACAGTTCTGTTAAGATTATCATTTTGATTAAAGCCTGTGAAACCATGCATTTAGGTTGTCCCCTATTGTTGCTTAGATCACATTTAATTTTACACTTGGGCTCACAACATGTGTGTATTTTTTCCCACAGAACACAATTTTAGATTTATCTGAAATAGGTAACACACCATGTTTTGTCAAAGAGATATAATCTCCATCTTTATAGTATTTTTAAATTGAAATAAAGAGAGTCATGAGCTATTTGAAAGGCTGCACTTTACGTTCCAGTTAAATATTTCTAATTCCCTGCTGGTCAAAGTCATTCTCTAAGATGACACGATAAATGGTCTGCACTTACATAGTGCCTTTTTAAATCTGACTTGGTTCTACAAAGTGCTTTACAATGTGTTTCTTATGCACCCAAATGCACTTCTTATCATGCATGCACTCTACATAGAGCAGCACTTTCACTACCTTCCAGACTGAGTACTTTTGTGACGACACTGAAACATAGTATGTAGTGTTTTTGCATACACAGTGTGCAAATGATTTCAGTTCTAATTCAGATCTTCTGTTCAAATCAAATCAAACGTTATTTGTTAAGCGCTTTTCATACAAAATAAAAAATGCAACGCAAAGCACTTTACATAAAACTTAATAATGCCCCCCCTCCCCTCCCCACACACACACACACACACACACACACACACGCGCACGCACGCGCACACGCACGCACGCGCACACGCACGCACGCACGCACGCACGCACGCACGCACGCGCACACGCGCGCGCGCAAGCACATTGCGATTCGCACATGTAGTTTAAAAGTATAACATAAAATCCTAAAAGTAGGTATAAAAAGCAAGACATCCCAAAACAAGCATAAGAACAACTCAAAACCATAAGAGCACAAGACCTGGGTTAAAACAACAAGAACAGCTAGTTTAAAACATGGGCATACAAAAAAGACTAAAAGGAATGAGCTAAAAGCCAATTTAAAAAGGTGAGTCTTAAGCCTGCTTTTAAAAGCATCAACAGTTGTAGTTGTTAACAAAATAATGAGGTGTACAGTAAAGTTTACTGGATCGTTTTGCCATTTCTCGTATGCAGACCAGTTTATTGTTTCCTGCCTTGTCATTCACCAATAAAATAAAATAAAAATCTAAGATATTACAATCCAAGATACTCAATACCACATTAAAAGTTTGCGGCTGATTCAGTGAGGATTAGTTCTTGGCACAAATATTCAAAAGCCTGAATAATTTTTCTTCAACTTCTGTGACATAAAACTGCATGAGCCATTCCTGTCAAAAAACAGGAAATCTTTGGCTCTTTCAAAGTGAGATCACCTGCTGATCCCTCTTCTTGCCACCTTGTGTCATCCTGACAGGATGCAAATCGGTAACACCTTGGCACTTTTGTGGATACAGAGATCAGTTGTGTGAATATGGTGTGTACAAGGACTAATTCCTGCTGCCTCGTGTTCCATTCAACTTGATGATTAAAAAAAAGAAAAATTTATATTTATCCATTTTGATCTGACATTGGTGCTCATCAGTATAAAAATTTGGGTCCAAAAATGGTCACAAAATACAACTAAATTATTGGAGTATAGAGCCCTGCAGGTTCATGCACTGCAGGCCAGTTTTGATACGATGAATGAGCTGAGGAGTGACACTGAGGTGCTCTTAAACAACCCCGATGGCATCCAGCGAGTTGAAACGCTCTTTTGAATCAGCTTTTGTGTCCGTGTTAAAGAAGAGCTACACAAAGTTGTTGCTCTGTTTTTGCACTTGTTACCCCATTTCTTCCCATCAATGGTGCACATTTTTACTCATGCAAACACATATGATTCTTTTAAAATTATTATTATCATTTATGTATTATATATTTATTATACTAAAATTCCAAGAATAAGTTTGAAAAACACAGAAAAAATGAATAAAAGATTACCTTCGGTAATGGAAAATTTAGCCTTGGCCACTTGCATTAAACCAAAGCTACTTTGAGGAGAATTTGTTGCTTCCCTTCGTTCAATGTCATTCTGCATCGAGACGCCTGGTGTATGTTCTGACCCATTTGCCCATTACCCATTTATGTAACTGCTTCATTAAATCTACTGAAACCTGGTTAATATCTCAAGTTTTGCACTCAGTTTCAGTCTGGATATTCAATGGTAAATGGAAAAATGAGAATATTGTTGATCTGCAAACCCTCTCTCCACCATCTTCCAGACTGAAAGATTCCAACTAAATTTGGTGGACTTACATGAAATTGGACAATAAACCTTCACTTGTGTTTGTTCCACAAGTATTTGGACAATGAAAGTTTTTATAATTTTGCTTTTGAAATAAATGAAGATGTGATTGAAATGACTTTCAGCTTTAATTTAAAACTTAATCCATCTACTTCTGTCTGCAGTCACATCCTCTATCAACACCAATAAGTCAGTTCCATTTGCAGGTACACGGGCCCCTACCATTACACTGCGTCCACCATGTTTGACGCTTGATGGGTATCACGAGTAATTTCTATCCCTGTCCAGACTTTTATCTTCCCATCATTCCAATATAAGTTCATCTGGGTTTCATCTGCTGAAGGAATCTGATTCAAGAGCACGGGAGGCTCTTTTAGAGTTTTATTTCAGGCGAAGTCAAACCTGTCTTTCATGTTCTTGAATGTTACCAGGGGTTTGTACCTTGAAGCTTCACATCCATGGAGCTGTCTCTTGATTTAGGTTTTGACAGTGATAAGTCTACCATCTCCAGGTTGATCTTGTGGAGGGTTTTTCTTCACCAACAAAAAACGATTCTATGATCATCCAGGCCTTTTGATGTCATTGAGCTCACCAGTGCTTTTTTTATTTCCTTTTCAAGAATGTATCAGTCAGGGTTTTGTTGTCTCTTTCATAGATTTCTTTTTCCTTTTCTATTGTTAAACCTAATTACAGCCTCCTTCCTTGCATTGAGATCACCCTGGACTTCTTATTGGTATCTTTAGTCAAACAGCTGCCAACTCATTACCGGATATCAACTGCACATGTTATATTAGCAGTTTAACATAAAATTAATTCCAAATGACTGCATGCTGTTATTTTATATTTCGGTCCCTTCTCTTTCTGAAGTAAGCAGGAAAGTATATACGACGTCTTCGTGTTTAAAAAACACGAAGAGGAAAAAAAAACAGAAAAAGGAAAACATGTACCGTCCCTCAAGGGAATCATGATATGAGGAGTATCCATTAAGAAATGGGACATATCCCTACCTCCAACCCCAACGAGCATGGAGGACATGGTGGATGCCCTCCAGAAACACTTAAACGACATGAAGGAACAAGCTCTTCCCTTATTAATGTGCTCCTTTACAAAGCAACACACCATGCACTGTTCCCCCAGGACAAGGCAGTGCAATGAGTGTAGCGAGTGGGTCTGTTCATTTTTTAAAGTTGGGTAACCTGTCCTTAAAGGTACTGTAGTAAATCAAGATGCTACTTAACCGCTCTGGTGGGTATTACTCACTCTGTAGCTAATGCCTGTAATGATTCATGTTCCATCAACAACTGACAGAAGCTACTAAAGGAGTTCAAAACCATTTTGTTTTTGCTTCATTGAGACGGCATCGTATGTGAGCATCGGCCCAGCCTCCCCTCGACTCATATTAGGTGCATGTAGAATGAGCAAGAGGAATAAAGGGACATTTTTATGGAATACCATTTGGAATCGATTGGGATTTCTGCCCATGATGTGTTCACAGTCCAGTGGGCAGGGTTGAATGCTTGGGTGGCGTTGTACCTATTAAAGTTGGTGCTTCAGAACGCGGGAAATGCTTACTTTGACTTCCCTCAGGCTTTTTTTGCTCTCTGAACAGAATAAAAAATCCCACTTCTCATGTAGCATAAAAGGTATAACTCAGACAACAAAAATACATTTGCTCTCAAAGTATTGATGTGGTATTGCATGTGCTCAAACACACATGCACACACACGCACACACACACACATAACCACATTCTATAGACCTGCGCTCCTGCACACTGGAAATGTTTTTGCAGTCAAAGGATTTCTTCATTACCGAGTGACCTTGTGTGCATTATAAAATATGATGGATGCAGGGACGTAGTGCAGCATGACAAGAAGGTGGATTGTGCTTCAACTGGCAAGCAGTTTGTGCTCTAAGACATAGTCTCACATATCAGTAAAGAAAAGAAGCATTATGGAAAAAGGCATCATTGCCAATTCGGATTTATTGGGAATGTATTTTCATCAGCGGGAAAAGTCTGCGCATTGCCTTTGTGTCCCCACCCACGATCACCCTGCGCTCTTTACAATTCTGCTGATCAAAACACGGGGATGCGTTTGTGTGACATCCTGATCTGAGATCTCTGATCCCTAATTGCACATGAGCAATGGGTGATTCTCAGGGGCAGGATGAGCAGATGTGCTCGTGTGGCCAGAGGCGCTTTGAGTTTGTGTTGCGGGAGGGGGGGTGGTGGCGGTGGTGGGAGGGGGATCTGGGGTGCTGGCTTGGCCACTGGCAAACTAATACAAGCTTAAAACTCTGCAGGTGGTGCAAGTTGTGGGAGTCCAAAGGTCTTTGTTTGTGTGTGTGAGAGAGAGAGTGCAAAAGAGAAAGGAACGATAGACAGCAGAGCAATCGCTGGTAGCCATTCCCCTTTGTCACATCACACATAATGCTACAGGCTATTATTAATCATTTAGGGGGTTTCACAGTTTGGTTCACCGCTCATGCACAGCACCTGTCAAACCACGCTGCGGCGGGAAGGGTTCCATTTGATTAAGTCTCTTTAGCCTTCACATCCTCCTATCAAAAGGTCACCATGCATCCTCTTCTGATAGCTGCTCTCAAACTTGTTTTTCATTTTATTTTGTCAAACAACCCTATAGTCAACCTCTTTTATAAAGCTTAATCCATTTTCCTCACAAGCCGGGGGTCACATGGGCTCACTTGGAATTTTGGAGTCGAAGGTTATTTTGTGAAGAAGACTCTTTTTCGTTGTCAGCTTTGTTGCAGAAAGGGCATCTTATTTACTGATAAGACTATTTCAATCTTACTCCCATGGAGTCTAATTTTCATTTTTTTGACGGTGCGTTTCGGTCACAGTGGCCACCCACAAACATATTGTCCTGAGCACCTAATGCCAACATTTGTGGGCTTTTTTATTATAAATATTTTGTGTGGATCGGTACCTTACCTTTGAAAAAGTCGCAAGATGGTTTCGGCCTGGGAAAAAGAAAGAGATTAACGAAGAAAGTCAGTAAATAAACATTTACATGCATGAAATAATGCAGAAAAGTTTGAATCATTCTTTCAATGACAGTCATGACATTTGACAATCTTCCCAGGAGTGGACATCCAAGTTACAGCCATGCAATGCTCAGAGAAATAATAAAAAAAGAAATAACTACATTTCAGACCCTGCATGCCTCGACAAGCAGGTTAAATGTTAAATTCAAATTATAAGACGACTCAATAAGTATGCTTTGTTTGGAAAGGTTGCCGGGAGAAAAAATCCTCTGTTTAAAGACAATATGGAGGCATGATGGAGGTTTGCTAAACGCTGAAACCACAAGACTTTTGAAACAATGCCCTCTGGACAGGTGAGACAGTGGTGGTTGTGTTTGCCAAATATTAATATTAAAAACATATACCATTTTAAAAAGAGGGTGAATTAACTTTTTCACATGCCTTTAACATGCTGTTTTCTAATGCCTATGTACAACAGTACCAAAAAACTTGAACTCTAGGCCAAACACTTTAGTTAGAACGATTATAAAAATTACATCATGACTGCATCTGAGAGAAGAAAAGGAAACAGAAATTATTTCTGAGAAATCAGAATAATCCTGGCCTCGGATGGTCTTTACAAAGTACACACTCTGCAGGTTTTACGCGGGAATAAAGCGGCGTGCTTGCAGTTATTAAAAACCCTGCCATTCCTTAGATGTTACCCCTCTACAAAATTGACTTT
Source organism: Cololabis saira (assembly GCF_033807715.1). Taxonomy (NCBI): domain Eukaryota; kingdom Metazoa; phylum Chordata; class Actinopteri; order Beloniformes; family Belonidae; genus Cololabis; species Cololabis saira. The sequence goes on from NC_084608.1 coordinate 27,009,262, forward strand.
TAAGACCCTGCAGATCATCTGCGTGGAGACAGACAAATATGAAAACAGCTGTGTGGCTGATGCACCTGTGTTTTAACAGCGACTTAGATCCACATGCACATAAAGGACAGAGCCTTTGTATTCCCTCTGAAGTGGGATCAGAGAAGCTACGACATAAATTAATGAATAAACACCACACGCAGAGAGATCCAGAGCAACGCCTGCATCATACTGATGCAACAACAAAGCAATCTCCCACTTGTGTGGCCTCTGCCTCTTGTGATGTGTGTGTGTGTGAAATCCCATGTACTAATTCACACGTAAAGAAGTGATGATGGCGACATGTTGAGTCCCCAGGTTGCACAAGTTCTCCACCTTGAGTGAGGCACTGATTGATTATTTATTTGTTTTTGGGGGAGGGAGGTGGGCTTGTACTCAATCTGACAAATTGGACTCAGGGTGTTTGCTTATGCAATGTTAGATTATGATGACATGGGGATTTCAGATTAGGGCGACAGCAACAAGGGAGTTATAAGATACAGACGTGAATAAACGTCCTGCGACACACTTACGCTACTGTAGCGCTCCTACGGATAAGGCGGATTACAGTCATACTTAATCATCAATTACTTTTTGTTTTTAGTTTTATTTTTGATGGCCACGTTGACACTTTGGAGTAAAATAAAGGCTTTAAACAAGGTGGCGTCTGGTGTACATGTAGATCTGGCCAGTCCGCTACACCAAGTATGCCAGGTTTGGGTTTGTGTACTGGTCTTTGTGCAATCACATGACCCAGAGTTCTGGGTCAGTTCAAATGTACCCACCTTGGTTCTACTCCTCCAATTTGTAGATCCCTTTGGTGATTTTTCTCGTCTTTTGGGGAGTGAAGAGTGGTGGTCATCGGGCCATCCAAACAGCTCTCAAGCTCAATGTTTGAAAGGGAAACAGCGTTGTCCCTCGACTTACCACGAGGCTAAATGGAGGGGTAGAGGCTGAATGGAAGTGATGCTTCTATTTGTTCCACTTAGAGTAACAGCAATAATTCAAAAAAATCTCATTTGGGGGGAAATATGTCAGGAAATTACAGCAGTCTGGCTGAAAGGTGATAAAAGCATAGATAGCAGTTTCCAGGTCCTTACGAGATCCACCAGCTTTATGTTGCCCTGGTTTTCAGGTAATGAAAGCAGCTCTTCGCAACACTGCAGAGTTGTTCGACAAAGGTGAAATAAGTTTCTACCAATTACTGTCGTAATCTTGGTAGAGATGTGATGCACTGATTAAAAGATTACAAATAAGAGCAAAAGTTCTACTAAAGAAATAATGCACTAAGTTAAAGCTTACTTTGCTAAACTTTCATGCCGTGTTGCTGTATATTTTTCCTGATATGTGGACCTGCTCCTTTCACATTTTAGATGTGGGTTATCATGACCCCAGTCATCGTTATTGCTTCAGTCAGTAGCAACTTGCCGGTACTGTATGTGTATAATTATCATTACTATTATTATTATTATTTTATTATTCCATCAGCTGGTATACTGTATATTAGCAACTCGTACAGACTCAGAGCTAGCTTAATATACAACCTCCGACCTTCACAAAGAGGGATGTGGGAAAAAAATAAATGGAAAAATAGCAGGTACTTTGGTCCTTAACTGTACATACAGAACGTGATAGATGACTGTATGAACTCTACAGCTACCAGAAGTGTTGGGCAATCACGATACTAGCACTCATTACTTGTATAAAATTTAAAGGGGACCTCTTGTGAAAAACGCGTTTTTCAAACAGCATCCTTCCTCTGCTAGCTGTCAGTTACAAACTCTGGCTTTTAAAGATGCAATGGCAGCCATCGGAAATGTATATCTTCATTTGAAGATCCTGTAAATACGTTTTCTAAAACACCGGTAGAAACATGTTTCTACCATCCAAATCTTAACCTATATTTTTGCATTCAACAGTTGGAAATACGGCCATTGTTTTGATTTTTTGTGGAAAAAAGATGACAGAAATATGTTGAAGTTCCGAGACTCTTTCCAGGACTACATCTCTGCAATTGCCAATAAATGTTGGCTGCTAACAATGAGTGTTCCCAGGACTCTGATGTTTCTTTGTATTAATAGGTCACGTTTGCACTACAAGAAAGCTGCAGTGATGTCTAAAGTCATCAAATGAATGTTGTCAGTGCATCCATTGAACAGAATTATTTATTTTACTGACTTCCTGATTGTGACTTTGTAAAGGCAATAAAATGTTCCATCTCTGTGATTCTGACTATGGGGAGGAGGAAGTTACAGTGAGGCTGACATGTTGATGTTTATTGACAGATACTCTCTCAAATGAACATGATCATGAGCCAACTCGTATTGGCAGGAGCCGACGCCACTCAATCCCAGTTAATCTGAAAAGTGTGAATAGGCAGACTGAGCAAGGTATTTGGTTGAACACACCTACTCTATCTAATTTACCACAAGCTAGCTATGTTAGCTTGGCTTAGCACCTTGCCGCTGATTATCTGAGCTTCACCTTCAGATCTTTCCAGGCCAATCCAGTTTGTTAGTCCAATTAAGAGCAATAAATGTCACACAATATTTAATATAAATGAATAAATAAAAATAGCGATGGTGCTATCATAGCTCAGACACAAAATTCACCATAAATTCTGAATGCTTAGTTATTAAAGTGAACTAGCGGTTGTCACTGTTGACGCGGCAGACTTCAAATTAGCGTTCATTCAAAAAACCAAGCTTCTACTTCGTCATAAATTTTTGGCTTATAATTTAACCTAATGAGGTACATATAAATTCCCTGATGGATATGGAAATCTAGTTATGGAGACCAAAACTTGTATAAGGGAGAATGCTTGTGCTTCGAGTTCAAAGAAATTGTTTTTCTTTTGACAAGATGATGGACTTCTTACGGTGATCCTTTGACAATCCCACTGCCATAAGGTACATTTTGCTATTCCTCCATCTCCATCTCAGCATTTTGAGCCCATTTTACCGACGAATATCCGATTTCACCACATCTTTGCTGTTTTTCCTTCACACAATGAAGTTGAGCAGGTTGAGCCCAGACGTCACAAAGGCTTGATGAATAACAATGGCTGTCATGTTATTTAATGTATCTCCGAGACTTGTGTACCAACCACAAACAACTGAAATGCCAGGGAGTCATTCACTTCATTCATTCGGCTCAAGGTGACGTCGAAGCTTAGCAAACAATGCAAAGCTGCAAAACAATCTGAAGTGCAGTTTTTATCAGCCGTATACAGGTTTTTCTCTTCTATAGAGCATGGTGTCAGCCATCTGCTTCGTTTCACTCCAATTTTAAAATCTGTAATTTCAAGCCTCTGGATTCCGACAATAAAAATGCAATGAAATATACACATCTTCTTCTATTGTTAGGTTTTTCCTCTACATCATTATTCTTCCAAAACTGTCATAACAGTTCCATGGTTTTAGTCTGTTTCAGCCCCAAATGAAATGTCACTCCTCAAAGCTGCAGATGCTGCACATTTGTTCTTTTGTGTTCACATTTTATTTTCATCAGTCACAAAGTAGAGTTTCTCTCAAGGGAATGAGCCCCATGGTGTGTTTTAAATGTAATACCGATACATTCCTCACACAGGTTTTAATATTTAGATTTTAGAGAAAGTGCAGGGTATATCAGAGGTGCAAATACCAGGGAGTAATGAATATTTCATCGTACGGCACAGATCAAGAAAACATTTAGAGGAAGAGAGGCGCCCGAACAGTGTGGTAGCAGAGCTAGTGTATTATACAAAAAGAAAGCTGATGTTGTTAAGGGTTTTTATTTATTTAATTAGCACAGCACTCAATGGAAATCCTTGTTTATCTACCTGGGGGGAATTCCGGATTCAGGAATAAATTTTATTGGATAGCTGTCGATATCAAGCCTTTTCATTATACAGTAGTTTACCTCCAGTGATCTCTGAAGGATTCATCAACAGTCAATCAAAGAGAGTTTATGCACAGCCCTGATTTTGTTTCCTCTTCCCCGCAAACTCAATTTAAATACCCAAGGCATCAACACAATGAAAAGGCATTATACATTCATGTTGCCCTTTCTTTCCATACCGTGAATGAGTCTTTCTTCCTCCGTCAGTCAATCAGAGATGGTTGCAGGGACTTGTACATCAGAGCGCATGAAGAAGAGGGGGAAAAAAACAAAACATGGAACTGGACAGATCTGGTTCACAGGAAATGGGATTAGGCCCGTCCCATTGGATGTTTGAAATGTTTAACAAAATTAGCTCATGAGAGATCCCGAAAGGCTTTGATCTTTCCATTACAATCACATGACTAAACTCTGAAGATGTCAAAGCTTTGTGGCTACTGTGACATAGATCCTGCTTTTTCAACATGGTTGCAGGCCTTCCTTCAATGTAAAGCTCTGTTCATGCATAGGAGAAGCTTGTTTAATGCCATGTAACATTCAACTGCAAAGAAGAAAGCAATTTCAGATACTTTCAGATACTTTGCATGTAAGCATTTAGCCTGGCCAAGCACCCTAATTGTCCTCTGAATTCAACTTGGAATTCCAGGGGCCAGTACTAACAGATACAGGGAAAACTGCTAGAGAAAAACACGAAAGCAAATGTTTCAAGTGAATAGGGATTGCCCAAGGCTATCAAGTAATAAGAGAATAAACAGCTACGTTAGCTGAATCAAAACCAGGTTAACAAAACACACTTAAAACATGTTGGTCACTCAGTGTAAATTTAACTTCAGATGAATGAATGAAGTGGACTATAAATAGTGGCTGATAATGTCCAATACCCTTCACTGGGGATTTTTATTTTTCAGACCGTGTACAATAGTGTATCATGCTTCTGTGGGTAGTTTGCTGTCCCTCTTTCAGACAGTTGCCCTTCTCAAACTGACATTAATCCTAGTCTGGATAACTAAAGCACTAAAATGACATTTCCTCACAGCCTTTATCCCCTTTCTGCCGTGCACCCAGTTCTGGCCATCCTCAAGTAGGCAGTGAAATCTTAGGCAATGCAACGCTGGTTTTCCTCTGGGGGCAGCATGTCACAAGAAAGCTCACATGGCGGGAGACAGTGAAGTGCTTCCCATCCCAGGTCTTACCACAGGATTGTAAGGGGCTGTTTTGTTAAGAAGTGCTATTGCTACATACAACTTTATATGGTATTACGACGGAGGGTGTGTCCGACGCTTGGGGCCGACGCTGTAATCGGAGGATTATCTATGCTTTCCATTGGTGATCTGCCAACGCTCATTTTTGTCAGAGCTGAAATTCCCAGTTGTTTTCTCTTTTGTGTTCAAAAGGCCCTGCTTTCCCACTTGACCAGCCTACTTGTACTTTTTCATTGGCTAGACTTTTTCTTCAACTTCAACGGCTGATGCATATGTTGACGCAGGAAAAAGTTCAAAATCAACTATTGAGAGGCAATGCAATCAATGCAACACGAGCAACCCACAATTCATTTCAGCTAGGGCTGATGTCGCTCCCTTCAGAGTCGACGGAGATGGATGCAGACGACAGACAGAACTCTGCTTTGTGAATCCAGGGTTAAGGAAATACCTTGGACTTACAATGTGCAGTATTTTGTATCTGATTCTATTTTGAAGGAACTGTATCTTACACAAAACAACCCTGAATGGGAATAAACAGATAGAGATAGTGGAAAGACTGAATTACATTTTCAAACTGTGGAAAGACTGAATTTAATTCGGTAAAATTAGATTTAGATTAGATTTTTCTTTTTAGAAAGTCTTGTTTAGCTCTTGTAGTCTCCCAACCCTTCTGTTAACAAAAACAGCCTAAACTGACTTTAGACTCCAGTCGTCTCTCACAACAACTTCGTATTTTTTCACGATGCATCGTTGTTATCATACTACGATTTAGCCCACAGAGCTCAAGTCATTGGAAAGGAGATTAAGAGACTCAAGGTCATGAAGAGAAAACAAGATGGTCAGAAAGCAATATATGGAACAAGAGTTAACCTTCATGCCTAGAGGTGGAGCGAAAAAACGCAAAAGTTTAGTTGCAAAAGGATTCACTTGATCATTAGTAAACCCCTTGGGTTTGTGTTTTGGGTCAAGGAAGGATGCTAGTGTGCAACCTTGTTGGTGCTGCTGACAACTAAGGTTGTCTGCTCTAAAAGGACGCTGTATCTTAGTCTGACTGGGCGAGAGGTTGCAGTGGACTTTATATTTTGTCCTTTTTTTCTGTTTTTGTTGGTCCCACGTAGAACTTTTAGACTGCTCTGGTCTTTAGCTTTGCACATTTATCTTATTTTTACACGATTTGCATTTCAGCTCAAGGTGCCCCACGTCTTTCCACGGCCTGCCAGGGGTGAAGACCTCCTCTATTGCTGTTTTATGGTAATTAGCAACAGCTATGAGTGGCCATGTTTCCTGCAAGGTAAATATTAAGACAAAATAGCTCTGGAAACAATTCTATTTTTTATGAATATGACTAGGTTCATTGTGTGTCTCTGCAGTTATATACCAAGTACCGCCTGACTGTGTCTGTAGTTTTTCTTTAAGAAGATAAACGCAGCCAAATGCTGCTTATCATCAGCTTTTGATGAACTGATTGTTAGCTGGCATGCAGATGTTTATAAAAGTGGATGTTCTGGCAGTTTGAAGGTGTAGATAATTCTGGTACGAGGCACAGACATAAGCCGCGGTCTTGAATGAAGCGATATATCATAAAGTATTATTAATACACAATGAAAAATGGTACTGTATATGCTGTCTTTCCTCTGAGAGGAGGAAAGAGAGGATACTAACTTTTGCATAAGACGATGTAGATTCCCTATTCATTGCATCTTGTGTGTGAATATCGATCTTGTAAAGATAAAGCTTTAAAATATACGTCTACAATTTTGTCTTTGGAAAGTCGACACATCCCAACTTTAACTCTCGTGGTCCCTCATGCTTCAGCAAAGTTGCAAGAGCAGCATGTACCCATTGTGCTTGGAAGATTTTAGTCAGCCTTGAAGGCTATGAAGACATTGTCAAGGTCTCTCCCTGAAAGGAAGCTGTCAAGCTGTTGCACCTCATCCAAGGTCTTTGCTGAATCACGTCAAAGATCTTCTGATACATGTTTTCTTTTCTGTAGAATCCTTCGATTCAGAAAGTTATGTTTGACATGGTATGGAGCCCATAAGAACTGTGCAATTCTCTTTGTTGACGTGAGGCAATAAATATCCAAGCCCATTTACTCAGGCTGAAAACAAAGGATAGTTTTTTTATTATTATTATTTATATACATAAAGCAAGGTTTTTGTGATTGTTTTGTTTGTTTATATATCCAGCTTTTAGTTATTGCAGAGGCAAAAGGGCATTGTGTTCAACAGATACATGGACTTGTTGAATGGAAGATAGTAGCCCTGAATGATTTGTCAGCTTATAAACATAATTAATCCATAGAGAAAGCCTAAATGGGCTTGGGAATGTCTGCACATAAAATCTATTGGCATTGTGAGGCTAAGTGAGTCTGCAATACATTCTGTTATGACAAGGTAAAGCATTTGGCCAGAGAGTAATAAAACAAAGGCTCAGAGTAATTACATACCACTACACCTAATTCTTCGCAGCTCAGTTACTGTGGTACTAAATGAAAAGCGGAACAGCTCAACACAATGAGATTTGCTGAAGGACACACACAAAAAACATTTTTTATATCTAATGGAGTAAAGGTTGAGGGCATAAAACTTGCTATTTAGAAAAATGAGAGGGATGCATATTCGCCTCTATTTGTGTGGTCCCAACGCCCCTAATTTGATTTGACCCCAGTTCATTTCTCGACACTTCAAACAAACATGGCCACTTTGGGCCAATGCTCAATGTTAATGGTGTGATTAGTGCTGTATCTTTCCCTTGGTGTGGCAATTTATTTTGCCCCATTAAGCCTTTGAAGCTATGCCCTGCTGACTCAGATGCTCTTAGTAACAAACAGTAATATTAAAATGGCTATTACCACTGAAATCTATCATCCAGAATGGCCTGTAAGGTCATAAGAAAGTGCAACCGCAGTGAAATGCCTGAAATGGAAAGCAATAAATCTACATGTATGTTCCTAGGAGGGTATTTTTATCAGAGAGAGAGAGAGAGAGAAAAAAACACCTAGAATATTCCTAACTTTCCAGCTTCATATACTCTCAAAATCTATGCAAGAACAGACAATAAAATGTTATAAAAACTGAAATAAATGAGTGCAAATGTGCCATGATGTATCAATGCAATCTCAGAAAAACTCATATTTAGCTGCGATAAAGAGGAAGAACAAAAAATGTTCCCAGATTCTGTGGCTACAAAACAGCCACAAATCATCACCCTTCCACCGCCGTGCTTAACAGCTGGAATGAGGTGTTTCTATTGAAATGCGTTTTCATAGCAGTGTTCATAATGGCCAAACATCTGCACATCTGTGTTTTGTTTCATTAAGATAGGCCCCTCCTGCTTCACTCTATCCCAACAAAACACTTTGCTCTCAAACTGTGCGTTTACTTCTGTTTTGTAAAGTTTCCAAATGGCACAGCGCCTTAAACTACCAGGGATTCCTCTTGTGGATCCAGCTCCAAGTTTGTTCTCAGGGCCCAGACACCCTCTCTATCTTTAAGATTGGGCTTGAAAATTTTCTTTTTAATGAAGTTTTTAGTTAGAGCTTGCTCTGGTGATCCTAAGGGAACCATGCTCTCTTTCCACTCTATAAGTATATACCACTATAGAGGGTCTGCATTGATGTCACTTCCCCACGGGTCCACACCCCCTCACTCGCACTGAGTGGCAAAACATCAGCAAAAATGGCTGCAACTAGTGGAGAAGACGGGATAACAGCCGATTATCGGCTTAAATTAAAGACAGTTGGACTTGACAGTGACCCGTACAGTTACCCGAAGAACCAGTGGTCCATGGACATTAATATTTGGCCACGAATCGAGTTTCCTGATATTTATATGTACGTAATTTCTACGCCGGGGAAATACATGAAGAAAAGCTTGAAGGCTGTAAAACGATAACTCCGATTTCTTGCTAAATCTATGAGTACAGTTGATCGCACAACAGCTCTTTCCCATTTTATATGTTTGAGTTGCTCAAACTGGAAGTCTACGCTGCCACTCAGTCTTTCTTGCACTCAGTGGGCGTAACCTGCTGTGAAGTTGCATCTGTGACATCATGCACATTCCCTCTATAACTGTTATTAACTCTGTACTTCTCTTTCCCCCCCCTTCCTTAAAGCAGGAATTCCGATAGTGTTTCTTTGTGTTTTTTGGCAACTCTGACCTGTCCTGTCCTTTCACCTCCAACCAGTTGAAGCAAATGGTCCCCATCTTCAGCAGGGCTCAGCTTTCTTCTTGTTTAAAACAGAGTTAATCCTTTCTTCTTTCAACCATCTAGTCTAATTTATGCTGTGCCCATGTCATTTGTTTCCCCTGTCTGGTTGTTCAAATGCCCATCCAGATTCACTTTTCTACTGATAAGTTTCTTTCTCACTGCAGAAAAATGACTTCATCACCCTTCCACGATTCATAGGCGGAAAATAAATGCTTCTCTAAAATCAATGTCTCATGTCCTTCCTCTTTGGCATTGTGTTAACACAAAACTGAATTATCCAGACGAAAAAATGTTTTGCTTTATTAGTTGTTTACAGTTGTTGATAATCAGTTCATCATGTTAATTTTATTAGCAGCACCTGGTTGCTACTTACCAGTAGCTTAGTAGTTTTTAGGGCTGTTCGATTTTGCCCAAAAATAAAATCTTGATTATTTTTCTCTCAAAATCCGATTTTCGATTACGATTACGATTATTTTGTGAATTGACAAAAGGCAAAGAAATTATTTCAAATATGCTGTTTTTTTATTGAACATTTGCCCTATTGGGCTTTAAGTGCAAACTTTGGTCTTATTAAACCAAAAATGAATGAATAAAGTGCAAAACTCTGTAAAATAAGATGAAAAAAAGTTTAAAAAAATATAATAAAATATAAAGTTTTATCTCTGAAAAAAAATCAGCAAATCAGCACTTGCAAACATACAGTAAGTTATATTTCCAATTAAATAAAACAAGACATTTTCTTATTAAACTAAACTGGGTCTTTGCATGCTAAATAATAATGCAACCCATGAAGGAGGTAGAGGTGTGTAATGTTAGTCATTACATTTGCTATTCACATTTGCAAGTTTTTTGCAAGGAACACGAGCCGGTCTACCGCATCTGGCTTGAGGGATGCCCGGTGGCATGTTCCAACGCCCCTCCTACACTAAAGAGCCTCTCCGATGGGGCACTTGTCGCAGGTATTGAGAGGTATTTCCATCAATCATTAATATGGTATCAATCATTAATATGTGTGCAGACAAGGTAAAAAAAAATAAAAAAATAAAAAAATAAATTAAAATCGATTTTATGATTTTCACGTTTTAACATCGTTCTAATTACATAATCGCGATTACGATTTAAAATCGATTAATTGAACAGCCCTAGTAGTTTTATGTGACTCGCCTCAACTAAACTTGTTTTTACCTAATTTCTAAAACTTTTAATGCCATTTAGTTATTATTTTACACCTGTACAAATTGGGATGTGAACACGATATTGTAATTTAGGCCCTTTGTTATTTGTGCCTGCTCTAATAAACACCTGGTTAACTTTTGAATTGTCTGGCTCAGACTGGTTAAAATAGCCATTTGGAGAAGAGAGATGATCAATTTCAAAAGTAGAGACAAAAATAATGTATTTGATCCATACATGGGAATGGATTAGTGAAGCTAAAAATCAAACATCCCCTCATGTTCCTCCTCGGTCTGTACAGCGGTCTTGGACTGAATAGATGTAATTTGCATGAGTTACAAATCCCCAGAATTTTGTGCAGTGTTTACATAAAAGATCAGATAATTCACAAACAGGTGTTTATTTCCAACCCCCTGCAGAAACTGACCTCCTTTTATGACCTAATTATTTTATCAAACTAGTCATAAAACTTACAGAAACATGCAGCTTCTCAGGTTTGAGTTCTCTCCTGCAGTATCTTCCTGAAAACATGACTCTATGGTTATTATGCAACAAATCAGTTATACTACCTAGTATAACCCATTATTTAACATTAAGTTCTTTATTTCTCTGATTTCATCACTCTTTATTTGAGGCAGGTTCTGTGCAACAGATATATAACCCAGTGTCACCAAAATAAGATCCCTGACTAAAACTAACCAGTAACAAAACATCATGATATGGATCGAGATAGCTGTATTTCTTGTGGTTATGGATGCAAGATGCAAATGTTTCTTGTTTTGTTGATTTCAAAAGGGAAATAGAAGTGATTATTGATTACTTAAGTCATTCATGAACTCCTCTATAGATAAAAGTATTCTAGGCTCAAATGATGACAGTGCAGCATAAAAAGCTTGGCTGATGTTCCCAAACGTACAGTTGAAAGAATACAAGATTTAGCCAATACAAGACTGTCTAAAAGAACAAAAAAAACCATCTAAGAAAAACATTAAACTTGAAGGTGACATATATCTTTATCTAAACACATCCATTCAATAACAACATTAAATCTAATATCCCAACTTTGATTTGCATATTACATAATGGAGTCTTACAGAGGTTTTTGAAGAGACATGTTTAGATGGATTTTCCAAGTTTGCCGTTTTGGCATATCTAAGTATGCCTGTGCTGTTGACGTTTTTCTAGGTACCAAGAACATAACTTGTTTTGATGTTTATATACAGTATATGGGTGCTTTCACACCTGTCCCGTTTGGAACAGTTGTTCCAAAACAGGGAGCGTTTCCCCCTAAAGATCGGTTTGTTTGGTATATGTGAACACAGCAATTGCGCTTGGATGCGGGACAAAACAAGCGAGCCGAGATCTCCTAGGAGAGGTGGTCTCGGTTCGCTTCCATTCCAGACCTGGAGCGGTCCGTTTGGAGTGAGAACATAATCCACACAGCAACCGACACAACTCACTCATAACCATTGTTGTTTTTCCTGGGGGTACGGAAGAGGAAACTCCTTCCGCGTTCATTTCTGACCAATGAGAGAACAGTTGGTTCGCGCATGGCATTTGTTAACAGCTTTGAACCGCTACAGACGGTTGCCTTGTGAACACAAACGCCACAAACGAAAAACTAAATAACTGTATCGATTTAGAATCGGAACAAAACAAAACGGACCACAGGTCTGAAAGCACCCTAAGTCTCTAAATGTCTGTATCCCTTTTCTATTGTAACTGCCTTGGGGTGGTTTGTCAGCGGATCTCAGTATGTGCACTATGTGCGCCAGCTGGTGGTGCACAGGTGGAGTGAGCTGTGCATATTTGTGCAGGGCAATATCTCAGGAACTTGACTCGTCAGTAGGGTTACGGTCTTCACACGCCAGTCAATCTAACACTTTACAATTCCACATCACTTGAGCCACTATCTAATCAAGAAATTATTTCGATTTGAGTCAACTCTTGGAATTACACAAACTTAGGTTTTTGTTTTTTTAACAGTAACAGAGTGGTAATTTGTCCACTATCTATTCCAATCTGAGGTGTTTTAGGGGTGGTTCATGCTTCTACGTCGAACCAATGACGCATATCCATCTTTGTGAGGAAATCTACGTTTTAACCTCAACCATAGCCTGACGTGCACCTCACTTGAAATGTAATGACATATCAGAAGCATGGTATTTCCTTCTATTGATGGCCGAAATGCAAAAATGCCTTTCTGCAAAAATGAGGAAATGAAACAAACAAACTGCACTTTGCAGAACACTAATACCTAGTCAGTATTGTTACAACATAATAAAGTGATATAGTCAAAAAACGGTGTAATATTAATCGGTTCCCTAACAAATCATTCAGCAAGAAAACAAAGTCTTGTTTTTTTCAAAAAAGGTACATCTTCAGATAGAATTATATATATATATATATATATATATATATATATATATATATATATATGAAAATTTAAAAAAAGGTAGTTCTGAACTGCGTGCTACAGAGCTGCACAAAACAACCTGCACCGCCACCTAGTATGTGGTGGTGTAATTACAAGGCGACACAAACTAGAAAATAAAAGTCAAAACATCACCTATATGTAGGTCCTGTATGTAGGCCACATGTGTACATGCTTCGTAAAACCGTGAATCACATTTCCACATGAATAGTAACAGCTGGTCACTGGATGCCAATGTTATTGCATATTTATGACGTGTTCACTCATCTGATGCTATTGGGGATGTATAAAGTATTCATTATAAGGTTTAAAGTTGAATGTTCTTCCTGTTTATTTGCTGTGCTGCATGTGTGTATAACATCATGTTTTGTATGTTTACAAATGGCTTGACTGATCTCAGCATCATCTGCCCTCAAGATCTTGGATGCTCATTGGGAAGAAGTTAATTGCAGGTAAAGATCCCCATGGCAGTACTGAATACAGTTGCGCAATTTTCTGGTCACGTAATTATATGTCAGCTTCTTTTGGGTTTGGGTTGGTGTGGGGGTTTTTATTTTCTTTTATGGAATCATTGCTGAGCTCTGTTGTTGTTTCCACTCTGTTGGCTTTAAACATCAGCAGCAAAAGGAGACGGCTGCTGCATAAAACGATCCAAAGCAACCAGCCAAAGGCAGTTCTTGGCCAACTGTCCTATACATGTTAGCATCAGCAAGATAGATCTTGCACTAAGTGGTTACACTTTATCTACACCTTATAGTTTTTACTTGTGTTAAGTGTTTATTCAACATTAGTCCTCCACATTTCTCTAATTAGATCGATTTAATTTACACAGACAATGCTTAGACTGCTGGACAACATCTGCTGTAATGCAGACTGGAATCACAGTTGCCCTTTAAATTTGCAAAGGTTTAATCTAATTAGCAAAGACTTCATGCTCCTGCTCACTGATCCGGCCAATCAGATGGCAAATTTAAAGGCCATAATTCCATTTGATTTGACATAGACACTGGTCCCTGGCACGAGCCCAAATGCTGGCTCATCGTACGAGGTGCACCATACCAGCAGAGAAGCAACTAAAACTAAACCAAAATTCCAAGCTTTTGGGATGTACACTTTTTTCGGCTCAAACTGATAAAAGTTTATATTCATATTTCAGCTGGATTGCTGAGTGTTTAAACCATTAAAGCATCCAGGCTGGGGATGTGTTCCCTCAGACGATGATGAATTGCCTGCAGCTTATCAACATGAGTTGGCATATGGTGTGGAGACACGGCTTGATGGGGTGTCCATCAATCTCTCTATGATTTCAATGCCTTTGCACGATTCTCCTTGCCCACAGTGAGGAGTATTCCCATGATGCATCTTGAGCAAGCATTACACTGGAAAGATATTTTAAAGTAGGTGCACTGTCCATTAAAGTACAATGAAAATGAGAAAAGGAAAAGCAGATTAAGTCATTTGAAGTATTTATTTTCTTTTCTTTTTTGTACTTAGTAATTCTGTGACCTTTTTCATGCAATACGACAACAGACATTTTTAGAACCGCATGCAAATCGAAAGATTAAGGCACACATTAAATCCATTTTGAATATAAGCAGGATGCGAAAAGACAGAGGGAAATATTTTGACACACGGGTTGGGTTTACGACAAGGATATGATGCCAAGCAAGTTCACAGCGGCACCTTCTCTGCAGTACCATTTAAAAACAACTGTGCAACTTTTTTCAGATAGAATTTGAGAATACATCAATTGTTTTTCACCAGAGTGTACTGTACGTTTTGTTAAAAAAAGAAGAAAAAAACAGACCGTGTAGTATTACCTCTATAGAGGTATGTTATAGCAGCACCTGTGTACACAGTCAGGAGAGTTTTTAGTACTTTGTCTTCCAAATATCACATTTAGACTGGTAAACAAATGTACCTGTTGCACATTTTCTAGTCACACAGAGCTCTTTTCCGTGTTTGAATCCAGGTCATGAATGATTGATATTTCCATTTAAGGGGAACACTCCCCCTCTCATGTAAACATGATGTACATATTTGGTTTTAATCTTTCATTAAATTGTAATCTGTCATCCACCGCTAATAAGCTGAAACATGTTTTAATTCAATTTAGTTCAGCTTTATAGCGCCAAATAACTTATATAGCGCCAAATAACTGCAAATGCCATCTCAAGGCACTTCAACAATACAGTTTAACTCATTCCAAATTAATCCAATTTATGCATTAACAAAAATAATTCATATTATTAGATCGCTGAAGAAACCAAAGGATTACATAAAAACATTTCTTCGATACAATCCACCATCCTGAGTAAACACCACTGTGGACAGAAAAATCCCCTTTTAACAGTAAGAAATCTCGGCGGAACCAGACTCCACTAGCAGATACACTCCAACCCAATCCAAGCCAAGGGGAAGGTGTATCCCAACTTCTGAGTGAGTGTGTATACTAATTCAGATCCTAAAAAGACAAGTTCCAGCCATCAACACGTATGCCCTGCCTGGCCATTGGAAGACGGGATGACATCAAGATGGCAAACAGGAATGTATACATGGAATGCCACAACCGGGTAGTTGGAATAGTGTACAGGATGTACAGGGTTAAGATGTGCCAAAGTCAACAGGTACTTCCAAAGATGGTGGGGAATGAAAAAGCAAAATTCTAGTGGGATTTTCAAATCCAGACCAATAAACTAGTGATGGCTAAGCAGTAGTGACAGATGTAGCAATCCCAAGTGAAAGGAAAACCAGGGACTGAAGTAGAATTTGCACTAGTACCAGTTGATTGAAGCCTTTGCAGATGTTGACTCCCAAGCTGGGACACGGGCTCCAGCAGGTCCTGGGTAAAACATCAAGGATCTCAGTCCTCGGCCCAATATCTCAATTCTGAACGCTTCATAGTTTTAATTAAATTTACTTCATTTGTATTGTGTCAATACATAGAAAATATCACCATAAGATGTTTTATAATCAGTGAAAATGTTCAAAACATGTTCTGTGCTTTTTAAATCAACATGATAATAATGATTAACATCCGACGCAGGATGGAAGATTATCACCTGATTATTGTAACATCTGACATGGTTGACGCCAGTAAGGGAGAACCATACTTTTCCATCTATAAATAAGACGGCAGCAAAGAGTAGCAAGTAAATTATACAAATTCTCCACAATTGTGCAGAAACTCTGATTTGAACTTAAGAACCATGTAGTTTATTGTTTGGCAGCTCGGAATTCCAATTTTCCAAAGCAGGAAATAATGTGTAATCCCTTTATAATTTCAGTTTAAGTAATTCAATTTCACCCATCCATCTTCCATTCCCTCTTCTTGCTATTCAGGGTCACAGAGGTCTGCTGCCAGAAACCCCAGCTCCTTCTGGATGAGAGGCAGGGATCCACCCCGGACACGTGGATAGCCCATCACGATCCAGTTCAGTCCAACAAACTCACTCAAACCTTCACTGTGACTCAGTGCCCCATACTAAGAAATAATGAAACAATGAAAATACCTCCAAGATTTGGTACGAAGAATACATAATACAAGAGAATTTTGTAAATGGAGATTGTGCAAGAGAAAGCAAGAGTTTCAGACGGACCTGGGATGATTTCAACCTTTAACATCAAAAAGACAATGTTCATGGGAAAATGTATAGACGGAGGAATAATTAATTATGCATGTTGTTGGTTCAGTCGTTCTTCATTTAGTCTCATAGATGCTTTAGGGTTAAGACTGCCTTTTCAGGTCTAGATCGCAGAAAAGTAAATAAACAGAAAACTGCAAAATGACAAAAACCTAAGAAACATTCTTAAAAACTTTCAAAAACAGATTAATTTTAATCATAGTTTTCAGTTGGCCCGTAGTAACCACTGTGTTAAGTTTATTATTTAACACTAAAGTGAAATGTTCCAACTTGATGCAGCCGAAAATCTGAGAGCTGTACATGTATAGTTTTTTTTCAAATTCTGCATTTATACAGAGAACAACAACCAGTTATCAATCTCCTGAAAGTGTAGGATAATTACTATGTGACCATTTTTTTTTTTTTTTTTTTTTTAAATGTTTTTATCCCCGATTTTTTCCCATTTTATCACCCAGTGCTCCTACCTAAGCTACAGTCCTGGGCATTGCCACTATGTGACCATTTTAACAGATTGTCGAAGTATAGTGGCATTTTATCTTTCAGTATTTTGAAAATGAAAACAAACCAGTGCACAACTCATCTCACAAACTGTTTGTAGTGGTACCTGCAGTGAGTGCAGAGTGATAAACTGAGTCATGGCAGGCAGGAGCAAGTCTATAAACTACATCACCCAAATCCAAAACAACCGCTGCCTCAGTGAGGGATTTATTCAACAATTATTGGCCATTTCTAAATAGGACACACCTGAGCCTTGTGTTGTTGAACATGTGGCACTGCCACTTATTTGATATGTTCAAATTCTACTTGGTGCATGATTATCAGAAAAACTTAATGGTTATAGGAAACGAAAATCAGCATAAATAGGCTTTGACTTCTAAAAATCAGCATCAGCTGTAGGAAAGAATCCTATAAGGCAAACTGTTTGTCACATGCCTTCTCTGAGCATGTGACATCTGATCTGAGGGTTTCTTTTTTTGTTTTTTTAAAGGTAGATCTGAACCAACAGCAGCTCAAAGTTGTGTAGTCTCACTCTTCTTCACCATGGGTGTGCAAAGGCAAATTGCTCCAGGAAAATGGACCAGACAACAGTGAATCGATTAACTTGTATGGATAGTAGTCAGTGCTTAATTTGTAAATCATAAGGTGCCAGAAGGGCAGGCAAAGTAAATACAACAGCTCAGGGATGACTAGATGGGCACAGAAAACGTGCTGAAAACAACATACCCTGCCATGCCCACTTGCTGCTCTGTGAGACTTACAATCCTCAATTTCAAATTATATCCATTGTATAAATGTTATGGGGATAATTTACGATTATTTTAGGCTATGGCACAAATGGGACTTACAGTATACAGTCAGCAATTAAGTCTCAACAGGTGTAACGTTTAAAATAAAAATGAAAATGGAAAAAAACAAGCTTTTAATAAAGCCCACAAATCCTCCATTAGCCTATAATTATTATTCAAAGACTGGCACAGCGGCCTGTTATTAGACGTATGCTCACCATATTTAGTCGTCCTAAACACCCAACACACCTCCTCCTCCTCTTTGTTCAGAGTTTTACTGCGTGTCGGTGGCAGGTCTGTGTCCTTTGGCCACCCACGACCTCACGTACAGAACTGGGTTGACTTTGGCCGGCAGGGTCCAGCAAGATTTAGGAAGAGTGAAGATATGGATGTGAGGCACGAGTCGGAGCGCAAATTAAATTAATTTGATAAAATCCGCGCTCACATTCACTACTCGCAATGGGGATGCTGTTGACAGCAAAAAGTAACTCCATCATCTCATGGGGAGGGGGGTACTTTTCCATCTGAATCTAGGTGTTTTCTGTCGGCCCGTCTGATGTCCGCGGGTTGGCGATGCTGAAGCGCGTGCACGGCGACCCAAAACCAGGCCCCCGGTGTCGCACTCAGCAGGCACGCCGATTTTTTCCAGTGGCCAGCCGCGGTACTGCAACAAAAAATCCCATGGGGCCCAAAAAGCTTTTTTCCCATAGACCGCAATAGTAAAAGAGAAGCCTCTAAAACTGTTCACAGGACACCTCCAGCTGTAATCACCGTTAATTACTAATCTTTGTATTCTATATTTTTAAGTCATGGACTTTATATCCGTCAAAAATGTTTTATAACGGCCAGAAAAGTCAAAGAAAAGTCTCTTTCTGGGCGTGACGTCACGGCTGTGTCTGTGCACTCCATGGATGTATTATATTAATATATATTATATAATTATATTATATTAATACATTAATAATATATGTCATAATATACATGTAATAATATACATTGATTAATATATTATATTATATTATATTAATACTCGTTCTCATTGCCCCAGGGCATGATGGGAGGCCCCAGAGCATCATGGGAGGTGACTCAACTGCGCATGCTCTATGGGCCCCATAACGCGGAAGTAAACCCGGAAGTCAGGAACTTTTTCGGCTTATGCGCCAGGCGAGCAACTTCCATTGAAATGAATGGCGCCCATTTTCAGGTCCGGTATCCAGTTAATATAATACATCCATGCTCAAAACCCAGTCTCTCCATGCAGCGCATGCGTCCTCGGGCCAGTACTGTGCGTGAAGCGCCTTCAACTCCTCAATAAACCTGTTATATCCAGGGTGTTTTTTTGTGCTTAATTTTCCTATATTCAGTGGGATTCCTCAAGTTTTCCTCAATATTCCCCTTTGGCCCAGTTCAGTGTAGTTCAGTGTGGACCACGGTATGGTGCCAGCCTCTTGCCCGGGCCGGACTAGCTGCCGCCTGCCGGTGAACGCGACTGCATGTTGCTTAGGGTGACCATATTTTGATTTTCAAAAAAGAGGACACTCGGCCCGGCCACGAGATAGCCTACTTAAATGATACTCGCAGTTTACTCAAAGATTCCTTATAATTTTAATATATTTAAAGTTTGTATGTATGGATAGAATATTCATTTATATTACAAAATAATATCTTTCAAAGACAGAAATTCAGATTGGCTTCTCAGAGGTTACTCAACTTTCTTTGTTATGTCTAAAATAATAATCCTAAAAATAAATATGAATGTAAAATAAATGTAAAATCTCTGGAATGATATAATGATTGAAATAATGTCTCTTCTGTATTACAAAAATCAACTTGTAAAATCATAGCTCTCTTTTCAAGTCTTACTGGACAAATAAATAAATAATATGAAATAATGTTCTAAATAATACCTCTTCTGTATTAGAAAATCCAACTTTAACAAAATATCTCTCACTAACTTTTCAGTGTAATGTACATAATGTCAGAGTCTGGAAATGCTGCTTGTAGCAAGACACTAGTGCAATCCATGGATTTGTAACTGTTGTGGTGTTTCACAGTATGAAATTCCAATGCACCCTCCGCTGCATTTACAGCATGTTTTTCCGGGTCTAACAAAGAACTCGGTCAACTTTGAAGAGCTACTCTCACTCGCACTGCCTTATGTGTTTCTGTGTGGATGTGAGCTGCAAGGTCCCGGCACCTTTATTGGACACAGAAACATAAGTGCCAGCTTTGCATATGTCCCGACCGGGTTTGTACATTGGAATTTTTTTTTTTCAGTGCATCTGTGAAGCTGCATTTTCGCTTCGGCATCTTGGGAGCGTGTGCCCGCTAAGCGACACCGCCGGTGTCTGCTGCTGCTTCCTTGTTGAGTGTTGGAGATCCGCCCACAAGGCAGCCTCTCGGGGATTACGTCACACACGCTGAACCAAACAAGGATAACCGGGGGGCGCACACACATATACACACACAAAAGGAAACCCGGACATTATCATCAATTTATAAACCCCCCCCGGACGCCCCGGACAGGACGTAAAAAGAGGACATGTCCGGGGAAAAGAGGACGTTTGGTCAGCCTAATGTTGCTGCATGTTGCTGCATGTTGCTGAACGTTGCTGCACGTTGCTGCATGAGCTGGCGCCTCGTCGCCGCTTGTGGATGCCTTTGTGACTGTTTTTGGAGTCAAAAGGTTTTGGGGGAAAAAACAGTAAATTTAACTGTTTATTTAACATGTTTGAATTGAAATCGTAACCGTTTTTCCTCTCGTTGCTCCTCCACAAAAGTTTGTTTAGGGCGTGGCTTGTTGGCCCGGCTTTGCGCGTCACCAGATCTCCGACTCTTTCAAATGATGATAAATCTTAATCAATAACTTGGGATTTGTTTGTTAAATTAATATATGCATATTACTATTTTTATTTGAAACATTTTTAAAATGTTTTTATTTTATTTATTTTTTTTATTGAGAGGTAGCGGTTAAAATCAAATAAGTACCGGAACACAGGGAGGCCAAAATTGGGGAGGTGCCCAATATTGTTCCGGCAGGATCTGGCTCAAATTAACCCCCGTATTTATAAATTATAATTATATATATATATATATGTGTGTATATATGTTATGTTTATATTTTTTTTCATCATTTATTTGTTTATTCATATTTTTTATTTATTATATAAATATATCTATTTCCTACTATTAATAGGTAGTCAAGACCTCAACATCCCTGGTCAGAACTAGGGATACCGGAGCCCCACCCTGGAGCCAGGCCTGAAGGAGGGTCTCGTCAGCGCTGACCTGGTGTGAGCCTGGAATGAGCTTGGAATGAGCGACGGGGGTTTGCCCCCCTGTGACCTCATCATCTGTCGGAGGGAACACGAGGGTCGGCAGCAGCAGAGGGTCCGGGCCTCGCTGCTCAGACCATCCGAAGCCAAGACCTCCTCTTGGAGTTTCAGTTTAAGATGAGAGCAACAAAGACAAGAAGAGCTAAGCTGACAATAAAATACCATCTTGGGGTTCAGTTCCCGCTTGCTCTGCACTGATCAATTCACTTAAGCCGTATTTCTCCACACCTCTCAAACAGTCACGCTCTCTCCATTTATTGCAGCATTTGGCAAGAACAACACTAAAAGGCATTATGAGCCTGTCACTGAAATCGATGAAGCTGATTAAGTTGGTCGTTTGAATTAGACACTAGGGTACAGCATGAAGGTTGAAAAGAGTTATAAACATGCAAAAGCAGGGTATAAAACACATTTAATGAGCTGAAATTAAAATCGCTTTTTGTATATACCTATCTGCATTTAAATTATGGACCGTTTCAGGTTTTGAATTTTAATTCACTAGTGCTTTCTTGGCAGCGATAGCTGAGTTGTAAATTTGTGTTTAATTGAATTTAGATATGTGTTCAGAGATAATGAATGGTGTGTGAGATAATGGAGCTTATGCGTTACTTTGTGGTGTAATTGAATATGATTGCTACAATCATTTTTGAGTCATTGAACTAACTAATAAAATCATTCTCACGGTTTGATATCGCAATGAATGTCCTGAAGAATTTATGACTGAAATAAGTGTTCATAGAATTTATTCAAAGAAACAATATTTATGTGTATAATAATAACTGGCGTTTTTAACATAAATTCTTCAACTACAGACATACTGTAACAAGCACTTTCCTCTGAAACCAGGTTTGTAAAAGAACCAAACCAAATAAATATGAATATTTCTAACAGTTTTTCTTCAACTACTCCAAGTCCATTGTGCATCTAAGAAAATTACTGCCTATTCACTGATTTTCAAGAGGGTTTTGTGTTGGACATCCTGCATATATTCACATGGCGATGAAAATCTGATTTATCTATCAGCACAGCTGGGTGGCCAGACAACAGTTCATTTAATCCCTTCAAAGACTGCAAATAACACTTGCACTGAGATTGTTTTACACTGACAATGCTAAGCAAATAGAGATGTAAAGTCCATATAAAATACAGATTGCAGCAATGGTCTACCCACTGAACAGCTCATGAACCAGCCTTGTGTCATTTAAAGTAATTTCCCCGCCTCATCAATCTTCACTCAACGGCCAACAATGAAAAAGCTTAAACCGGAGACACTTTCTTTCAGCTCTTGAGATTTATTCCATCTAATTCTCTTGATTATCTCTGATATTTTTCCACACCTGTGGTGGATTTAATTTATTAGACACAATTTGGAAAAGCCCTCAACTGATTATAATATCATTAGTGGAATGAACAACAGGACTCTTTCTAGAGCTGATGAAACTGGACAGTCTGGGCCAAAGATTGGGAAGAGAACCCGGCTCTGTGGCAGATTTTTGAAGAGGGGGAAATGCTATGTTAGCAGTTTCAGTAAAAAATGCGCATACACGTCTGGCAGTAAGAAGGAGCACATTCATTTTAACTCCACATTAAAAAAAAAAACAATTTCTAAGAACATAATATAGCCTTGTTTCAAGAAAATTAGATCACCAGTTTGGACTATTTTGCTAGTTTTAAGAATTCTATTTAATGTTTCTTACCCCATTGGTTAAGCTATTTTTGCTTAAAATAAGACATTTTGACTAGATATATGGAATATTAGGCTTATTTAAAGCACTATGTAACTTTTCCACCTCAATATCATATTTCCAGAGTCATTGTGATGGTACATCAATTTCCAACAGGTTTAATGAACCTCTGTCATGGTCTGAGGGGTCTGTATCGCCTTCACTGGCACTATGTAACTTTGAGGAGCATGGTAGGAACCCTTCCACACTAAAAAACTACAAATTTTTACGGCTTTGACTGCTTTACGGCATACGTCACTTCCCCCTCCTTCCCGATTCGTAGTCAAGACGAAAAATGGGCGGGGCGTGGAGCGCAGCGCTCAGCAGAAGCTGGAAACCCGTTGCTGTGTTGTAGCTGCAGCAGCTCCAAACATAACAGAAGTGGGGAAAAAAAGATCGCTAATGGTTTAACTTTTCACCGCTTTCCTGCTCGGAGGAAGAACCACGGAGACCAAGTATCTGAGTAAAAGAGTAAAGGGTCGTCGGCTCGGTTGCATCGCGGCTGTAATGACCAAACATAACCTTCCACACAGTATCACAAACAAACACGCACAAAGACCGGGGTCGGATCGGGTTTTATTCCCCACTTCTCCAGCTAAACACAGTTGCTGGCCAGCTCTCCGCGGTGCGATTAACCCCAATCTTCAGATAAAACTAGTTTGTTGAGGAAAAAATATTAACTCTATTTGTAGCTGCAGAGGAAAAAAATAATCTCACGAGGAAAACAAAAATATTGCTCACGCCTCGGAGCCTCTTTAGCATAATATAGCAGTCAAAAAAAAAGAAAAGAGAAGTAAGAGTGATAAAAAACATGTACTGTATGTTCTATTATTATACAAATGTATTGAAACACATGGCGAGTCAAACATTTACCAAAGCAGCTGCCAAACACTCCTAAACAAGGTAGGCTAAGACATTGGTTGTGCAGAACTGCGGCAGTAAATCCTCATCGGAGCTCCACTCTATGATAGGGATTTTATATGAACCCAAACCATTAATAGTCATTATTTTCTCCATATACCGCTCCCTGGCTTCCTTATTTAAGGTATCCCGGTAAATTCCAGTTCCTTTCCAGCAGTTTAACAGCTTTTTTTTTGCGTTCCGTCTGTTCACTTGGTGAAACAGAAAAGTAGTTTTGAAAGTCCGTTCCGTCTTCATTCACTATCAAAACAAATGCACGTGACGGGGACAGGAGTTTTACGGCAGTACGCGCTGGTGCTCATGGGAAACGTAGTGTTCTTTCTGGTAAAACAATACCGCTTTTGTCCAAAGGAGCCGCCAAACTCAACAAAGCTGAAAGTACATTGTGCTGCTTTAAAAGAATAAATTATGAAATTCAAGAAATTAAAGTTACCGTGCGTTATGGGAGATTACTGAATTGGAGCAGTTAATAAAATGGTTTGCAACTTCAGTTTGAAGCAGCTGAGAGTTTCAGCAGCCCTGGGAATTTGTTCCACAGGTAAGGAGCATAAAAACTGAACCCTACTTCACCGTCTTTGGTTCTAGATCTGGATCGGGAGTCAATCTGGAGAATAGGCCTGATCCTGATGACCCGAGGATTCTGGTTGGTTCATACATAGTGGACCAGTAAATTGGAGATGCACTTCGGCCCTGGACCATTCAGTCTAGATGAAGCATCTGTCTGATAAAAGCTGAGAAACAGAAAGTTTTTAATGTAAAATCATCTTTTTGTTGATGTTGACACGGGCAAATAACCACCAACTAATGAGTTTATTCTCAGTCTGTTCCTCAGCAGTGACAGAGGGTCTGCTCTCACTAATTCTGCAACTCTCTAACACCTCATTTGCTCCAATCCTTTTATTGCTTTCATTTAGACTGAAGTTGTAAAGAAATACGGGAGAAACTTGCAGCAATTGCACCACTGAGTTAAGTTGACTTGAGCCTGCTTCGATAGATCACTTCACAGAGAATTCTGCTCAAGGATGTCTCACCCTTTCTTTGTACGACAGATCTAGAGAAATGTTTCCATCACTCGCTGTGACAGTTGCTATTTCTGACAGCAGTTTAACAGCGTTTCCAACACAGTAGGCAAAAATGTTTACTACAAATCTGCTGTAAGTGTTTTTGATGTGGTTAAAAGTTGGCCGAACGTACAGCAGATAAAAAAAAAAAAAAAAAAAAATCAGTCTTGTGGGATTTACTTTAGGGACCACTGATCTAAGCAGCAATTACATTTCCCTCAAAACATATCAGGCAAAACAAATTAGTAGTGACAGGGATGCACAGAAGACAGAGCAGTAGGGACAGCTCTATCCTGTGGCATCTATATTGGAGGGCCTATTCATTTGAAAAGAAGATACAGAGTCTAAATAAAACTAATTACAAAGTTTAAACATTTGATCAAAGATAAATTAATAGCAGCTGGCATGCAGTTTGTTTATACACACATGCTATTTTACAGTTATTTTAGCAGAAGTGATCTGCTGGTTCACTGTAATTATCATCAGCTCCCAGTAACTCTGTTCTCTGGTTAGTTATTACATACTTAGACATCAAATATGCACCAGCGATCCGTCCAATAGATGCACACTGTGGCTGTACACACTGTGAATCCTCTACATCCATAATTCTGCTCACACCCCAATCTCTGACGATACTGATGTCCTACCTGGAACTCTGCACCTGGGTTTTCCAGCCCTGGAGAACAAAGGGTGTTTCTTACGTGGGCAAATATCTTAGGATAGGGCCCTCATAGCCTTTTAACCAGGTGATTCAGAAATATAACACCTTAAAAATGACCTGTTTTGCTTCTTTAAAACTCTCAGGACACTATTGTCCTCAGTGTGGATATTTAACACAAGGCATAATATTAGTTATGTCTTGTCCAATATTGTGCCGGCCCCTGGGAACTTTGGCAGGCGTGGGAAGGAGGGGATTACGGAAGAACAAGTTCAATGACATTAACAATTTAAACACATGGCCTGCTCATTATTGTCCTCCATTTAAAGCAAATGTGGCAGAAACACTGATGACCTCAAATTAGTGATAATTAACCAGTTAACACTTTGCACACCTGGAATGAAATTATTTAAATGATAAAGGGCTGTTATTATGAATCGTCTACTGCCTTGAATGAAAAGAGATCTTTAAGGACCTTTCAAAGTGTATAGGCATCTATCTCTCCACAGCTGGACAAATAAGCTATAAATGGAGACAGTTTATTGTAGAAGTCGGCTCTCAGCCAAGACATTTTCAGAGGTGCCATTTTAAAGTTTCAATGAGGGAAAGAAATAAGCCATGAGTTATAGGTTAAGACTTGAATAGAAAACGTCTGTATCCATGAGACTGCAATAGAAAAGTCGTTGAACCAACAATCGCTGCTTTCCCAAAAACACTCCTGTTTCCCTGAGGTTTGCCAAGAAGCCCCTTGGTAATCAACCACATCCCTGCTTAAATAAAAGATTTTTTATATCATATATAGAAGCCCAAGATTATTTATTTGTTTTTCTATCCTCTTATTCCACATACTGTTTTTATGCTTTTATTCATGCACTATGCACTTTGTTTGTATGTCTATCTTTTAAACTGCAAATGATGATGAGCCTGCACAAACAAGTTTTTTACCCATGTTACCGAGTAATATGATGTGACAATAAAGTTGATTGATTGATTGATTGAAATGCTTTGTGCACTGATGAAATGAGAGTTGAATGGTTTGGTAAGAATACTCAACACCGTATGGTGCAGAACTTGCACAGGTCACCAGCACCAAACCCCCACCCTACAGTGAGGTATGGTGGAGGGAGCATCATGACATGGACTTGCTTTGACGCCTCAGTATGGCTTCAAATCAATGCCAGATGTATCCAAAATATGAGAACCAAAGCCTATGGAAGAGTATTCGGGCCATGCAGGATAA
The DNA here is from genome assembly GCF_033807715.1 of Cololabis saira. Taxonomy (NCBI): domain Eukaryota; kingdom Metazoa; phylum Chordata; class Actinopteri; order Beloniformes; family Belonidae; genus Cololabis; species Cololabis saira. The sequence goes on from NC_084608.1 coordinate 27,036,049, forward strand.
AAAATATTTGAGAGGGGAAGATTTTTTTTCATTATGCACTTCGAGAAAAAAGTCGAAATGTCAAGAAAAAAGTAGAAATTTCGAGAATAATCGACTTTTTTCCTCAACATTTCAACTTTTTTCTCGAAATTGTACTTCAACATTGATCTCGACATTTCGACTTTTTTATCGAAGTGAATAATGAAAAAAAAAAATCTTCCTCCTCTAAAATATTATTTTCTATTTTTCTCCTGCCCGGGCCCTAATACTCTTCCATAAAAAAAACAGATTCTTAAACCAAGAATCAATCCATCTATCCATCTATCTATCTATCTATCTATCTATCTATCTATACACATACGTACATATTATATATACACACACACGCATGTAAAATCAAAATGAAGCTTACGAAAAGCTTCAACTGCTGTGTACAAACTGCAAGGATCCAGAATAAATGCAACAGGAGGGGAATGTGCCCATTGGTAGAGTTTGTGCGAGGAGATATAACGGCCTGTCTGATAAGAGAATCTAAGGTACACAAGATTGGAGTTTATGACTCAGAGGCTGGTATTAAACCAAGGCCCGGGGTCACACACTTATTGAACCATGGCAATTTATTGATCCTTTGTCTGTTTGTGCTCCACAGTTTGACACAAATGCAGAGTTAGTAATGTTGTTGGAGAGGAGGGATGCTTATTAGATTAAAGGCCTGATCTTAATACTTGGCTCTGAGACTGTGTGGTCAACAAACACATGATGGTGGTGATTCCCAGGCATGGCGCATGGTTTAAAACAGGGGTTCCCAACCTTTTTTGTGCCAAGGACCAGCAGAAGTATAAACAAAAAGCTCAGGGACCGGTTGACAATTTATGTCAATTTTAATAAACATTTTAGAAAAAAAAAATGCATTTTAAAATGCAGGCTATCATCAGCGACGTTAGCTGATGTTGTGGCCTTTAAAACTTGCTTCTGCAAATCTAAGTCACGTTTTTTCCTTCCACTGGTTTGTCTTTGAGAGAAAGATGTTTTGTATTTAAGTGTCTTTGAAGCTTGGATGACTTCTTTTGCTTCGTTGCCGAGCGTTTCTCCACATAAAATACATAGTGGGTTTGGCGCCTCCAAATCGCCCGTTGCAACAAATCCGTATTTTATATACATAATGTCGTACTTGCGATTAAAGCTTTTGCTTTTCTTTTTGGTAGGATTTTCCACTTGTTCATCACTATTTCTTTTACTCGAACAACTAGTAAAGAAACGGCTCATGGAGGTTTGCTGAGGTCCGCTCATCTCTGCAGCAGACTGAACCTAACCTGCATACAGAACCTGTGCACGGCGCTGTTCAGTCCGGTCAGGTACCAGAACTTATTGTCCGCCAAGCCATGACAGGGCTGCCACTCAAAGAAACACATTTCGACAAGTTTTGGATGAAATTATATGACAAAAAAATGCAAAAATTAAAGGTTGCTTTAATTATGTGGCAAATGATAATAAACACGAGAAAGATGGGTACTTCAATGAAAAATAGATATTTTATTCAACTTTGCTGCTGTCATTCATGCAGGGAGACACCTAAAACATGCTGGATAGGTCTTTCCAGGACCGGAGTTGGAGACCCCTGTATTATGCTCTTATTTATTCATGTAATAATATACAGGTGGAGGTCGGAAAATTTGAATATATTGCAAAACTTCATTCGTAGTAAATTCAACTTAAGGTGAAACAAATATTATTTCCCAACTACATACAAAGTGAGATATTTCAAGCCTTTGTTATAATTTTGGTGATTATGGCTCACAGTTTATGAAACCCCAAATAAAAAATCTCAAAAAATTTGAATATATTATGAAATCATTAAACAATTCAATCATCAAAATTATAACAAATAAAGGATGCTTTGCCTGTAATGAGACTATGTACTGTAATGTACATGTATTACGTGGTCTGATAACCATATCCCGACGAATAATTAATTATCTGCGCATTAATTCTGCACCTTCATCAATTGTGTCTTCATCAAAAGGACATGCCATGTTCATGACAATGGACTTCTAATATATATACTGACTCTGTTTTTAATGACAGACGGCAGAACTTCGCCAAAACTCGCCTGCTGACTGAATGAATGAGGAAATCAAATGTGCGTGCGGCTCTGAAAGAGGCGGAGACGCAGAGAAACTCGAGGTTCATTGATATAAACCTCATCCAGGTTAGGTTCAGAGAGTCTGTTACTGCAGTAACTGACCGAGAGCTTAAGTTACCTCTCTTTGTGAAACAGGCTAGAGTTACCTCTCTTTCTCTGGTTTGAGTTACCTCCCTTTGTGAAACGGAAAACTCAGTTTCCCTCATTTCAGGGTTAACAGACTCAGAGTTTTCACTAAACCTGCTTTGTGAAACGGACCCCTGCTCATCATTGATCAGCATCTGCAGATCAGTGAGCGCAGTCGTCTGGTGCGGGGAGACGCAAAAAAGAAAAAAAAAAAAAAAAAAAGCTGCGCTGACACGCGGCTCTGGGCAGAGATTGTATGAGGTGAAGTGAAGTGAGATGCCTCACTCCATTGGGAAAAAACCGTCTGGTGACAATTGCCGACAATTTTGATTATCGCTTTTTGTCGACAACGTCGTTGCAGCCCTAATTATGATCGGAACACAAGCCATTCCACGGCCCGGTAGTAACGGCTCTACGGACCGGTACCGGTCCGGGGACCGGGGGTTGGGAATCACGGGTTTAAAAGACATCATCGGCCTATAAATGTATATCCAAACATTTAATTAAAGTGTTGTCTTTATTCAGAAAGAGAGCTATTGGAGCCCCTCTCTTTGCCCAGTTTTGGGTGATTTAAATTGAAAAAGGAAAATCAACAACTAACATCCACATTTAAAGATTTTAAACTTCAATAATTCTGAAAAAAGAAAACATGTAAAAAAAGTCAAAACCTTTTGAATAAGCAAAGATATTGATATAATATCTAGGGCTGAATTATGACGATTTTAACACGTTCCCTTTTACCTGCACGGATGTCAGATAACAGTTTGTGATGAAGCCATCTCATCATGCCACACGCAGCGCGTCAGATAAAAGGCTTTACATTGCTCACCCTCTGCAGTGTTTATTCTTTGAATGTTGCAGGCTGAATGCGGCAGCAGGCTGTCTCGTCTGGTCGCTCAGGCGAATGCACTGGGATACAGCGGGAATGCGGGATGTTATAGAGTCCATGCAGAGTGGAACAAACATTATCAGCACTGCACCCCGAGAATATCCTCTGCTCAGCAACATCAAGCTTTCTGGAGAGTTCAAAGAAACACTTCCTCTTGGAAACTTTCTTTTTTTAGGGCTGTCGCTTCAGCTACTGAAGCTGAATAAGCATGCAGATGACAGTAATAATCACAGCTCAATGATTGTCATTACATGTGTTCCTCGCAGTCCTCCAGCTCTGGTTTGGAGTGGTAATCAGAGTTTTCTTGCGTCTTTTTCTTTCATTCTTTTCTTCAGTTTGATTCTCTGAGACAGGCTGCTCTGATGTCTTTTGCTTTTTTTGTTCATAATTAGAGAACTTCTTTCATGTATGGAAGATTTTTTCCAAACTTTATGATGTTTTTTGCTTTTGCTATTTAGCTACTCTTATATAGAGCCCTTTTAAGCTTATTTAGGTTTCATAAAGAGCTGCACAATGATTCTAATTTACCCACACAAACACACTCGCACCTCAGTGCTTCCTTAATACGTTGAATCTATAAACAGCAGCACGTCAGAGTTTTACAGATATCAGGTGACAATCAAGGGTTCAATGTCCTGCCCAAAAGACACATTAACATGTGACAGGACGAATTATCAATCCTGCAACCATCCACTGGGAGTACAACCAACTGCATTGACTAAAAGTTGATCAACAATAGATATGGCATACACATATATATATATATATATATATATATATATATATATATATATAAATTTTCTTTTTTTTATGAAAAAAAAGGAGTGGACACAAGCTGGATAGACGCGCTCTTCCTAATGCTAGATTTTTGCAACCTTGTCTGTTTGTTTCTTAACTAAATGTATGTTTCTTTTAGAAAAACCTAAATGTGAACAGTAACTTACCAATCCCCCCTATTAATGTTTATTAGCTTCTTATTGCTTTTTAAACTCAAACTTCTATTGTAATAGTGAACATCATTTAACATCATTTTTATTTTCTTGCACTTTTCTATTTTTTTTGTTCAATAATTGCCAGGGCTTCGGTTCAATATTCACTAGTTTTTATAGAAGTTTAATTATTGATTTATTTTTTTCACTGGGATACAAGTTAAGTCCCTGCATCATGGTCCTGCGCTGCAGTTCTCAGCTGGTCTCGCCTACACTCGGGTGTGTTGAACCGCGCTCGCTAAGTCATGGGTGTGAGGACCTCACTCATTCACTCTTGCTGTGGGTGGAACTGTTCCTGCATAAAAACAAACCGTCAAATGTGCATTGTAATATACTGCTGAAGCTCCAGAGCCCATGAAATAGTTTTCAAACCAGTCCTAAATGGCGTCGTGGAATGTTTACAGGGTCTCCCCTTGCATCACAGGTTTCCTATTACAGATTCTCTTCTTTATTGATGCCAGCTTTGTCATAGACAATCTGGATACAGAAGCCAAAGAATGCAAATCAAACATTACATTTAAAAGAATAATAAAAGCCAGTTTGATGAAGAAATATCATGATAATTGTTAAGTTAGGTGGGTTTTCTTTTTTTCTCTCTTTCTTTTTAGCACCATTGTCATATTTTTTTCTTTGAATCAAAAAAGAATACGATAATCTGTGTTTGACGACAGCTATTTTGTGTTAATTTATAACTTGGTTGTAGTTTTGGTTTTGTTTGTTTTTTTAATTACGTTTATTGGAAAGTCTTTTTTTTTTTAAATTGCGTGATTTGTACTTTGTTTTTGTTTTTTATTATTACATTAATTGAAATTTGATTTCTTAGGAAAAAGGGACAGATAAAATAAGCTTAGTCTTCTTTCTGTTCCCTTTCATTCAAGGAAAGAGATTTGTTGTAATTACAATATATTGAACTGTTTTGTTTTTATTTTAATGAATGAAAGAAAGAATAAATAAATAAATAAATAGTCTGAAGCCTGAATGCGGCGTTGATCGAGGGTCTTACATATTTGGTGTTATTTGGTTTGAGATAAACAACACTAATATCCATTGGCTGTCAGCAATGCCTTGGTGATGTGAGGGCAAGAATCTCTGATCAATCTTTTAGTTGCTCACCCAAAACTGCTGAGTGCGACAAGGAACCAACCTCCACTTACAGATTTGGCCAAAACCAGTCCGTGAGCTCACCTTTCTCTCTTTTAGGCTGGTCTGGACCGGGGAGGTCCCTGATGGCTCCAGATATTTTACATGTTAAATATGTGTTGCAAGGGTTTGACCGCTGACTTCCTGAATTTCCGTCCGACCAGTCTGCAAGCTCGGCGACGGACAAATCAGCCTTTAAATGTTTTATTGTTAAAATGGCCAAACAGCCACATTATTTCCTCCCTTTTCCTCTTTTGCACCATGTTTTTGTATTTGTGTGTGAGGAAGTGGTCCTGAAATTACCGGTTATTTGTGATAGCACTTTGACAACAAGACTACTGCTCGATGTTTTAGAACAGCTTACTTCTCCATTTTCACTCCTGCAACTTTGCCAGTGAGTGTAGCAATCTCACCATTTTACAGACCTGATCCTTAAAGTCATAGATTTGGTGCTGAAAATCAATAAGGCTATTTCATAAAACCTGGATGTGCTGCCTGACGTGTGTGTCCGCGGTGTGGAGGTGTGTTTGTGTATCATCAGAGCTGGACAGTTCCTGAAAACACACAAGGTTTCCTTCCTATCCTTTTCAACTTTTCAACAAACTCAAGCTTCTTAGCAGCATCTTTGATCTGTCAGGCACTCGAGGCTTTTCTGATGAACCCTTAGGAACCCTTAATTTCTGCAGCATTTGGGAGGTTCTACGGTTGGATGGATGATGAGCCCATATTGTGTTACCGGTCCAAAAGGGAGGATTAAAAGTGTATAGGCTCCACAGGGATTAGTGGGAGGCAAGGAGCAGGGATTGTGAGTGGCCCATTAAAATAGCAGGGAAGGAGGACAGGGTTATCCATCTTATTCGTGCAATAAAGGTGCAATTGATCTGTTCCAATTACAATGAGAGCAAGAGAACATGAGGTATCCTGGTTTCTCTTGCATGGTTAACATCTTTGCGTCTGGAAGGGCTGGGATTTAACTGCAGACACACTGAGAACACCAAATTCCTCACCTAATAAGACAGATTTGGACACTGCACTTACATGGATCTCTGTGGTTATTTTCAACATTTCATGCAGCCCATTACTGTGCATCAAAATCCAGTCTGTTTTTGTTTGGTTATAGTGAAGCAAATGGTAATTCTCCAGTATTAAATGATAAAACATGCACCAAACAAAAGCTTTTTCCACGGTAAAAGCACTTCCATAAGTCCTTTTGGAATAGAGAAGAAAGCAGAGTTGGTAGACTCATCATCCATTCTGTTTTAGAACACAAACATTTATTCATCTTATTAGACGGAAAGAGCACAATGAGCAAAATAAACAATGTGCACTTTCAAAAATTCACAGCGTGAGGCACTCACATTCGGATTATCAAAAGATTCAACCAATGTATATGCAAACCTCTACTGATATTCAGCAAATAATTAGCAAATGCATTCCTCTGAGCAGAAGTGACTTTCAAATATTTTACATGCTTTCCAATTTACAAGTCTTAGTGAACTTAAAAAAATGCAAAAACATATTTTTAGAAATGCTGGGTATAACATTTTTTGTTTGCAACTGGAAATCTTGTGGTTTCTTTTCTTCCCCCGTTTCTGTATGAATGGGAGAGGGGGGATCTTTAAGTTCCCCTCCTGTAGGACGAGGTGTAATTACGAGACAAGCTGGAGCTTCCTCACTCACTGGCCTTCTGTCAGGACAGCAGATCTTTATGCTTCCATGTGGTCACAACTGGTACTGCTATAAAGTATTTCCGTGGACTATATGCACGTTTACAGGGGTTTCATCAAATCTAGCACATTTACGAACAAGGGAATGTGCAATACTAATTACAGCCAAAAGGTGGTGGCTCCAACATTGTACCGACAGACACCTATTTACCTAACAAAATACTCATAGATTTTCTAATTTGTCATAATATAGATCCCCCCTCAGGTAATTAAAGTAACAATGAAAAAAATAATAACTATCAGTCTGACTAATCATTACTCTGAAGCCTCATCTTCTTCAGTTTAGTTTAATTCGATTGATTTGTATGGTGCTAATTACAGCTGGGGCCTTGTTTGCACGCTCTCCCTGTGTTTGCTTGGGTTTCTCTGGGTACTCTCGTGTCCCTCCACAGTCTAAAAACATATATGGTAGGAATCCCAGTTACTGATAAAGTACCTGTATAGTACTTTTGTCATGCATGTTGATTGGAAACTCTATAACTGACCATAGAGTGAGTGTGAGTAAGTGTGGTCTGCTTGTGAACCTAACGACCCATACGAGGTGTCCTGCTTTCTGCCCAGAAGACAATTTGGATAGGCTAAACTGGACCCATTTAACTCTGAATAAGAAGCGGGTTATATGGATGGAGGGTGACAATTCACAACAAAAATCCTCTCAAGACCCTTCAAACAGAAAAGACCAATTGCGTCCATATTCAAAATTCATATAATACCTCGTTAAAGGCCTCACTAAAGGCTGTAATTCAACACAGATTTCACTTTAAGATATTTTTCTTCCCTCCTTTCATGATTACATGCAAGTATGTCTGCATCAGACCAGTAAACCTTTAAAATAACAACCTTTTCAGTTGGTTGAATATGTCCCTGAATGAAATTCAAGAGAAAGCAGTAGGAAAGAGCCAGCTCTGGGTATTTACTGAGTCAGAATGCAATCTTTTTTTTCTATGATTTTAAAGTCATTTAAAAAAAAAAAAAAAAAAAAAAAAAACGAAAAACAAAACCAAGACATCCTTTGTAAAATAATCACTAGCCTGCACAAAATTCCTGCTGACACAAGTACAGGAGACTAAACGTTACTGTCTGCACAGCTCGCTCACCTGGGACGAGTACAGTCAACACCTGAAACGCTGCAGTATCCAGTATCTGCTGAAAACTTTCAACAAAGTGGTTTAACTGCATATACGGATGTGAGTATGTTCACTAAAAGGACACGGCTTACTTGCTTCATTTTTTATTCTGTTTTGACTGCCCATTTTTCTCCAAAACGATCAGGTATCTTTTAGGAAAAAAAGACATATACTTCTCTTTTGTAGATATTTTTACCTGTTACAGGAACTGAACAAAGGATTTTCCAAGTTCTTCACTGCTGTTGCTATTAAATGTACTGTAAAAGTTAAAACATGTCAGTGTGTCGGTGGTTACATCCAGGGCTTCCGACAAGAGAAGGTAGAATCCATTCAGCTAGATCAGAGATCAGGAAGGATAGGACTTTCAGCTGACTAGTATACAAACAAACTTCAAAACAAAACAAAATGAAAAGACAATGACTCTTTCTTCCTCTTTATGTGGAGGTTGTTCTTAAGTCAGTATTTGCTCATGGCATAAATACTAACATAGATAACACAAAATAGCATCCAAACCAAAACATCGTCAGGATGGTACCAGTTTTGGTGGAAAAAGACATATTAGTATGCCTATATGTATAAGAAATATATATATATATCCACATTCACTGTACCGACAACTTTCACATGTTCCTCCATTCTCACTTCTCTTCTCCGCCACTCACCGTTCATCCCCATGCCTGTCCAGCTACAACGGGAGCCTACCAGCGCATGTTAAACAAGTCCAAACGCAGGGACAACCAATCAATGTCCACTACAAGGTGGGACGTACCATTGTTTTCCACCCACAACTCAAGCACAACAAGCCCACTGCATAAACACAGATTTCAAAATAAAGGCAACTCGCAAACAGAAAAAGTAAAGTTAGAGATAAAAAAATACATGTAGTAGTGATTAAAAAACATAACGCGCCTGTATGCCTGTAATTAATTAATTGCAATTAATGCGCTAATTTGACACCCCTAATATATATATATATATATATATAGATATATATATATATATATATATATATATATATATATACACACACATATATACACACAAACATTGAAAAATGTATGTTATATTGATGGACATACAGAATAATGGCGCTTTTCCACTAGCACCTACTCGGCTCCATAACAAATCAGCACCAGGAGCAGAAGGTTGGAGCGAAGCTGCTGTGACGTATTTGATTGTGTGATCTAAATGAAGAAGACAACAACACTAAAGATGTAGAACCTGGGAGGATGAAGGAGGATGAAGTGACAGAGCTCCTGGTGGATCTGGTCGTTCCTTATCGCCCGTCTAGATCCCTTTTTAATTCTCTCCTCAGCCACCAGGTTTATGAACATCTGCACCTCAGAGTTGGATCACAAAACAGACTTTTGGGCTGCCGTTGCCTGTTGAATAAAATGAACAAGAAGCCGCTGTCAGAGTCGCTCTTTCGCTGATGTCACATCCTGACTCAGACGTCTGACTCCAACCCACCGACCAATCGGTGGCCTGTAGTGTGATGATGTCAGATACAGCCGACTTAGCCACTTATAACCTCGGCAGAGTAGTTACAGAAAAGTATCTACTCGGCACGTTAGACCCCTAGTGGGAAATAACCAAACCGGGGCGAGGCGAGTCGGGCTGAGTAGGTACTAGTGGAAAAGTGCCATAATTCACGCTTGTCAGTACTTCAGCATTTCAGTCGTCAGCTGCTCCACACAACTAAACAAGGAGTTAGACACTTAAACCAAGTTAAAAGTCACTAGGATACTGTACACTAGCAAGGAGTTCAGAAGAGGATTTAGCACCAGAATATGGAAAATGCACCTTGATCAGTACAAAAAACAAGAAGCATTATCTCAATCACAAGTCAATGGTCCTAAAGTCAGCATCACGAAGAGCTAAAATATGAATGAGATAATGCAGATTTGGCACTTCATGCATATTTCAATCTTCAATGTGGATCCTTTTTTTGTGGATGCATTGCATGTAGGACACGAAGGAGAGGTCAGAAGTCTGCGTGCACGCTGGATGTCGAAAGACAGCAGGGTACCGAGGGCGAGCTGTTGAGGACAAATATTTAATGTTGCCTGAAAGAGGTACTAAATTCAAAAACCTAGTTAGGGAATGAATGAATGAATACCTTTATTGTCCCCGTAGGGAGATTCAGTTTGTCAGCCAGCAACAGAACAGTTGAGAAGAGTTAAAATAAGTTAAAAAGAGTTAAGTTAAAAAGCAGAGTAGATTAGTTAGCAATAAAAACAGTTTAAGAGAATAAAAGTCCAGTACATGTGCAAGAGAGCAAGTAGTGTGCAAAAAGTCCTCAGATGAGGGGAAGGACCACCATGGACCATCTTGGGGTAAAAATAATGAATTTGGTCATCATTAACTTACCAGACAAAAAAAAGGCCAGATATTTGACAACTTGACTCTTAATTGTTTTGTGAAATATACATGACTAACAGATAAACACTGATTAGAACTGAGTAGAAGTGGATGACTCGATAAGGTGCCTCAAAATGTTGTGTTCATTCCAGTTAATATGTAAATAGATGCACCACACGAGATTAATTTGGCTCTTTTGAGAATATACCTATAGATAAATGTTCAACATCAAATCTAAATGTATTAAGACAAATACACTTAAAATATCATGTAATTGATCAAATTCAGTGTCATTCGATTTGAACCATGCATGTATGGAGGAGTAAGCTGTTCCACAAGTCAGGATCAACTGTAAATGCTCCGTAACCTCTATGGGTCCGTTTAGGTCTTGGAACAGAAGAAAGTTGACTAAAATAATCACAGAAAAATTTACAAGGCTGTGTATAAGTGAATGTATATGTAAGATAAATAACATGGAGCCAAACCAGTTAAAACTTCAAATATCAAAATCTTAAAATGTATTTGATTAAAGGCAACAGGAAGACAGTGAATGGATGTCAAGACTGGAGTTACTTTGAGACGGTGAAAACAGAAAAGCAGTTCAGCAAACCTAGCTTTTTCTTGCTGCTTGTTTTATTTTTTTCTAAAAAAAGAAAACCATACCTACATTTTTGTTTTACATACGATGGAACAAAAGGTTCATCGATATAAATGTGACTTGCAAATGGATCGAGCTTCCCAAACCAAGTCATTTGAACAATGTTTTCATTAAGGTTTAAAAGAGAAAAGTATAGCTTTGTACATGTTTTTAGGTTATCTAGAAAATCCAGTGACGGTTTTAGTAAACTGTTGCTATCCAGCTTAAAAGGGTAAATTAATATGGGTCCTTGAAGGAACCCACAAGTGAGAGGAGCTGCAGAAGAGAAGCATTCACTAATATATGCTGGAAGCGTCTTGTCCATAAGTTAAGACCTCAACGTATTCATTGAACCCTTGAGAAAAAACATCTAATGATCCAACAACATCAAATGCTGCCGACAGATCTAAGTTCAGCTAACAGTTAAAAGAATGTTCAAGAGATATTGTCCGTTTCATTTTATATGAAACATAAATAATTTGATGTAGCCAATACACTCAATCGAAGACTTTACAGAAAAAGCTATGGAGATGAAAAGCAGATTTCTGGAAAGGGGTTACCCGATCACCTGGGTGGAGCAGGCATATAATGCAGCACTTCACAAACCTCGCTCGGAACTCCTTAGCGCCAGACAAAAGAAGAGTAAGAACTTCTCCTTTACTTGTATCACTACGTACTCCCCTAACTCACATGTGATAAAATCAGCCTTCAAAAAACATTGGCACATCATAAATTCTGATCCAGAACTGGCCCCTCTCTTCAAAGATCCCCCTCTTTTTGTGTTCAAACGGGACCGTAACCTCAGAGATCATCTGGTGCATGCCAACTTCACACAGAGTAGCTCACCTCAACCTACTCAGTCTCTCTTGAGTCCCCTCCCTAATGGAAATTATCGCTGTGGCAGTTGTGCACAATGTAACAACACCTCCAAAGCTTCATTTTTTTGCCACCCTCACACAGGAAAAAGTTTTCCCATAAAAAGTGTTATCACTTGTGCCTCTACTCATGTCGTTTACTTGTTAAAATGCCCCTGTGGTTTATGCTATGTGGGCAAGACCATCAGAAAATTAAAAGTAAGAATCAGTGAACACAAGAGTGCCATCCGCAGACAGGACAGAAACTCACCAGTGGCCTTACACTTCAACGAGGCCAAGCATGACATCGCAACCTTGCGATTCTATGGCATTGAACTGGTTAAATCACCACCTCGTGGAGGTGATCATGACCTCCTTTTGAAGAGACGTGAAGCATTCTGGATCTTCACCTTACAGACTTTATCCCCTAAAGGTCTTAACGATGAATTTTTATTGAATGTGATGCTATAATTTTGTACTTAGTAGTATACGGCTTTTATGATCAACAAAGATCTTATTTATTCTGCTCATCATTACATGCATCTATCACCAGGTATTGAAACCCTACTGGACCACCCCCCTCCCGACCTCTATGTGACTTTTAGGATACCAGGCATGGACTTACTATGACTACTTTCTTTCATCCATGCACAGTGAGGTTTTTTGTGTTTAAAACCGTATCAACATATGTACTGTAACTTTATGACCGGCATGGTCTTACGATGACTATGATCCTCCTTTCCATGCACTGTTATTGTAAGTTTTTTAAAATAATCAAGGCTATTTCCCTTGGTATAGTACATGCATTGTATCTTTACTTTTTCTACTCTTTATTTGTCCGCTATTGTGTTAATATACACTTGTGAGTGTTCCTGTCTTGACAGAGGTGAGATTAATTTTACAGGTACAACCCCTGGGCGGAGCTGCAATACAATCACCACTAGTGGTCTACAGCTGCAGGTCCTCTTGCGACCCCCCACTGACCCAGCCGGTGATTGGCTGTCCCATCTATATGTACCTGAAATGTTCTTTCTTTTAAAAAATCTCTGCTTGAGAAAGGTCCTGTGGACCGAAACGTTGCTTTTTTGTTTACCCTATTAAAGTTTTTTGCACTTGACCTTACAGTGTGCGGGAGACCCCCTTTTTTTCCTTGATTCACTCCTACCTACTCCTACGCACCTGTTTCACCAAGTCTTTTTTAGGTGTGCATCAGCCTCCAGACCTTTTATGTAGCCAATACTGACATTTTCTCACTGGTTCAAACCAAGAGGACACAATGAGGCCCTGTTGTTAACTGATGAAGCGGCTTTTTCAACACGTTGATCTGTTTGGATATTCATAACAGCTGTATGGTGTTATATTCTAGAAATAAATAAAATAAAGTGTTGGTCAATAAGACACCAATGATGAATATAAAAAAGAAAAGGCTAACAGATGCTCCCAAAACAACGTGAAAGTAACCGTGATCCAAGGTGACTCTGACCCCCTATGATAGATTCAACCATTTGTTGTAAATAGAAAATAAGCTGTCTCAAGTGCCGCTTCAAACTCCCTTAAGGAAAATATTCAAGTCACTCCAAGGTGGCCATTGTATTTACATATTATTTATGCTCACCCACGCATTTAATGACTTCACACCCCAGGGATGCAAGCAAACATTAGTAATCCTGGAAGACATCATTCCCACTAGGCAAGAATAGTTTTTCCATAAAATGTAAGTGATCTATATTAAGAGCTTTTAATTAGCATGACAGATTTGTGTGAACAATGACTACAATGGGGTTAAAGAAGACCAAGTAGTCCTGTTATGGCATTGGGAATGCCATTGTTCCCGTGAGGCGACTTATTTCACTAGTTAAGGCAACATATTGTGTGTTTATGTTCAGATTTAAATGAATATGGTAGTATCATAACTCCCTAACCATTCGTCCTTACAGCTGAAAAAGGCAAACATCTAAAACCCCCATGAGCTCAAGTCATGGTATAATATGTTTGCATTTTATTTCACACATTACCAATACATTTTATAATCAGTAATTTCTAATATAGTGATTCATTTATTGCTTCTCCAGCCACCGCAGTCCTTTTTCTCTCGGATATATATGGGATATATCAGGCTGGTTTCTTTAGATTCACCTGCAATCGTGCCCAAACATTCATATGGCCAAACATTGGTAATGCTTATACGTTTTTGATATTTTGATTGCTAGATTTTGTTTTGGCCCCATAGTCTTTGGCTTGCTTCTCAGTTTACACAGCTGTTTCTGTAGGAGGAATGAGAGACCTGAATGAAGGTTTTTTGTTTCTTTTGCTCCTGAATCAGGCTTTTTTCCATCTGAAAGAGAAGGCACCTGCATCTCTATCTGCAGACGAGGCAATACAGGGGCTCTGTATTTGAAAACACCTGCAAAGGCTCGTGTCACAGGTTACATGTACTAAGGCTTCAAGTCGGAGCTGAGAGGAAGTGCGCAGGTTAACATTCCCCCTAGAGCTGAATTATATAAAGAGACACGAAATCGCTGTCTTAATTCCATACTCTACCATTTCAAATGCTGTAATTTTGTAAGAACCAACGGCATAACTCATCCAGGAAATAAATAGAGAAACGTGGCCCAGCTACAGAGTACATACAGCACTTAACTCCAGATCACAAGTGTCTGTCTACATGTGAACAGAAGATAAGAGGGGTAGAATAAGTCTCCGTGGGTGGAAGGGCATATTTGTTACGATGATTATTCAAAGCACATCGCTTCTCCACAAGGGTTAGATGTAGGACTCCCTTGGTTACGGCATTCCCTCAGTTTGATTAATTATTTCTCAACCACCTTTTTTAAAATTGGCTACTCACTTTAAGTCCAAGTACACTGTTCTTCATGTCTTTACTATATGCTGATTTTATCCATTGTTGTTTTATCTGTTTGTTGAAACGTGTCCTTGGGTTTTATGAAAGGCGCTTATGAATTAACTTCCAGCCCAAATGTGTGTTTTACCCCCTACATTGCCGCACCGCTTTAAAAACATTACTTACAACAATACTTATAGATTGTTTTTCCTATCTTTGTTCCAGCTTGGATTTTATGCATTCATGATGTTTCTGGAGTTCAAGATTCATGAATTACTATCCACATTTCCATGACACTTTTCCCCAAGAGAAAATCGAATCTCTGAAAGTTCAGAAAAGAAGCGCTGCAGGGGGTCGGTGTTTTCATTGATCGCTGTTTTTTGAAAAAGTGTAACTCCGTGTATCATGTCTGTGAGAGTTCTATTCACAACAACTATAAAGAAAATCTCAATGTTGAAGAAAATTGACTAAAAATATCTTTAGTCTTTGATAAATTATTGTGATTGCCGCCACCACTGGTAAGAAAATAGCCAGATGATGAAAGCAGCGAATGATCATTCAAATTATTATTCAGAGGCAAGTCCTTACGTAATGTATAATTACATACATGTGTAGTGATAGGACAAGTACATCATATTAATGAGGCCGATAACAGCTGGAAACTAAAAAAATAATACATTTTAATGACTTCAGATTGACTGGCTTTGCTGCCGACTGAAGGCATAAAAAAGGTTATTCGATATGATTTATTTTTTTATATTTGGTTTTGTCCAAATCTAGGGGTGATGGAAACCCGTCAACTGATACAATATAAAGAAATGTAATCCACTCTAGATTATTTGCAACAATTAGTTTGCTGAAGCAGTCAAATCTGAAATCCTTGGAAGTAGCTTTAGGGCCGACATACTTTCTCAACAAGTAATGCAACTGGGTAGAACAAGTGGCTTGAAGTCCATTTTTCAGGTTTCTGGACGACACCATATTGGCATGAGCTGACTCTGCCTAAAGCCTGAATTATGGTTCCGCGTTGAATCGACGCAGAGCCTACGCCGTAGGGTACATGGTGACATGCATCCTACGGCGTAGCCTATGCCGTAGCCTGACGAGCACCTCCCAAAAAATGTAACTACGCGTCGAGGCAACGCAGGACAAACGCAGACCTAGAGGGCTGTGATTGGTTCGCTTGGTAGCAACGCATTTCCGGTTCCGGTTCGTGAAGCAGTAGTGAACTTTCAGTGCTCTTTTCTTCGTGTGTGTGTGATTATTTCTTTTTGGGTTGTTTTGGTTTTTTGCACAATAGTTGTCCTTATCTCTTTGATTCACTGTGACCGGAAAAGCCGGAAGCTAAACAAAGTATCTAGCGCCCTCAGGGGGGTATTGCATCATGGCGAAATGGAGTGACAGAGAAGTCCGAAGGGTTCATGACGGCGTCACGGCGTAGGGTCTGCGTTGGTTTAACGCAGAACCTTAATTCAGGCTTAAGCCTGATGAATGAAGGAGCATGGGAGCTGGTTGACAACACACTCATCAAATTTCACTTACGACAAGTTAACTGTTTTGGCTTAGCTTACCTCATATGCCGCTTTTGCACCAGGACTTACTTGGCCCGGCACGGCTCGGCGCGGCCTTACACGGCTCCACTCGTGTGTTTTCGCACTGCCAGGGGAGAAGTGGGGGGGTTTGGGTGAAGCTGCTGTGACGTACTCGATTGCGCAACACCTTTGTTGTGTCGGCGCAGATGAGAAATCAGCTGGAGCCGGGAGCGGCTGAGAGTAAAACAGCCCGTCTACATCGCTTTTTTAATTTTTTCTCGACAGCCACCAGGTTTATGAACATCTGCACCTCAGAGTTAGATCACCAAACAGACGTTTTGCGCTTTATAACAAAATCGCCGCGAGCCGCGGGTCGCTCTCTCTCTGACTCCCGCTTCCTGATTCAAACGTCTGACGGCCCCGCCCCCCGACCAATCAGAGGCGCGGAGGGTGGTGACGTCAGAAATAGTCCCTGCACAGCCCGCAAAGAACCTGGCTGAAATGGTTACAGAAAAAAGTACCGACTTGGAGCGGCTCTACACGTCTCAGCCCTAGTGCGAAAGCGCAAAACGGGTAGAACCGAGCTGAGGTGGTACCAGTGCAAAAGCGGCAATAGTGAACTATGATGCTGACTAACTGGGGTGTTACCTTACATTCATTTTGGCTGTTTATCCATTAATCTTTTTTAACTTTTCTCAACAAAAAAAACATCTGAAATTATCAGAACCAAAACAAGGACTGCACCCCAGACCGACCTCCGCCAAGGTGGCTCAGTCAGCTAACAGCCATGCTAGCTGTCCAGTTAGTCAACCTGGAAGGGTCCTGGGAAGCTCGAGACAACTGTTGGACACTGCAAGAGGCAAAAGGACCCTTCCAGAGTTAACAGCAAAACAAGTATTATCTTTAAGAAAGAACAATTGTACTCTTATATTTTTACTCACAGCTCAGAAGTTCTAGTACTAAATAGCCAAAATGAGAGGTAGCTGTTTGAAAAGATTGTGATCCAACGTCTAAAGACAATGCCTCACATGTTGTGCATACATATTTGGCTTTATATGATTTTAACTGATGAGGAACATAAAACATTGCAGCTGTAAAGTTGTCATAAATGCAAGATTTAACTATGGAAAACAAGAATGAACAGTTTTCCAATCTACCTTATGTTTGGCTCCGGTTAACGTACATTCTGACTGTAAGACTTTCTGGGAAAAAAAAAAAAAAAATTGGAAAAAAATCTTTGATTAATTCAAGCACTTAAAACAGTTATTGGGATGCAGTGAGAAAAAAAAAGTTAAAAAATAGGAACTAAGAGATATTTGTAATTTGAGCAGGTCCGTTTCCTTAATCACCTGAACCAGCAGTGTGGTGGAACGAGCCCCATTAAGATCACTTCTTCTGTCTTCACACTCATTGGCTTCATTAGTTGATGTCAAAAACTAGAGGCCTTTCCCAAATTGCTTATTGACTGGGCTTTTAACTAAATGTTACAAATGTATATAGTGTGGATATTCTCCAAATATCTTTAACAACCATCTCTGTGAATAGTGTTTAGCTCATTCAGTAAATCACGAGACAAATTATTTGAATCAGTCTACTGTCAATGAAAGGAGTTCTGTTGCCTCCAGGGTTATTATTTTTATCAGCTCATTGTCTTCGCTGGTCCCAGAGCTCCACTGGGGTATCAGTAAAAAAACAACAGCTTTCATGGTTTCATAACACAAGATAGAAAATTGATGGTTAGTCTGGAGAACACGTAACACTAAGATAACTGGCAGGGATGGCGATTTCTTTTATCCTAGTCATTGCTATCTCACACAGTGAGAAAATCAGAAATGATTTTGTATACTGATATTAGTTTTGATGATTAAATAACCAACATCACTAAGGCCCTGTTTACACGTAGAAAAAACGGTGGTGTTTTCATGCGTTTTGGCCGTTAATTTACACAGAAACGAAGCTCAAAGTCACCAAAAACGATAATTTCTGAAAACTCCAGCCAAAGTGGAGATTTCCAAAAACTCTGTCTTCACGTTTGCTTGTCAACAGAGGGAAACAGACATTTAGGCTTCAGAACGTCACATTATGCAACAGAAACGTCACCAGCGCCATGTGTGCGACCTGTGTTTACAATTTGTTTGGCCACCGTCAATATTTTCTTGTATTTGTTTTATATTCTAACGTCACACTTAAAAGTAACTCCACTTCTCTCACTCCAAACGAAAGACTCTCGTGCCATCTTGGAAGTTACTTGTTTCATTTGTTGATGTTTTTTTCCAGGATTCTGATTGTCTAGCATGACTTTATGCTTCTCGTTACACTGCCCCCTGTAGGTTTGGCTGCTCATAGCACCTTAACAGCGTATTTATGCGGGTTCGTGTAAATGATGGTATTTTTCAAAACGTAGAGTGGGAAGTATCAGTTTTTGTAAATACCCGGCTATGTGTAAACGTGACCCAAGATTGCTTTTTGCTGCTTAAAGCCATTTTAGCAATACCACTTATGATCACATGGTGGCCGAATATCACAACAAAGCTCCTGGCATAGGACGCAACAGTTCACCTCTAGTGGGACAAGGTGGTATTACAAGATATGGGGATCGCTCCCCACTCATTAACACAGTATTTCCACTCTTTTTTCAACACAGCCGTTGTGGTGTGCCCCCATTCGGCCAGAAATGGCATCGCTACAGACAGTTACTTTAAAATGTATTTATCACAATGAAACAATTCAAAACTGGTGTCTATGACATCCGTGAACCATAATATTCTTGTTTCTGTTGGAAATTATATACCGTTGGTTGCTGCTTGATTATATTATGGCAACTTGGAAGCTTGGGTTGGTCTACCACGTGTTTGACGGTAAACCTTTTGCTTCAATATGCTGCGAGGGTTTTTGAAGTGTTTTCTTTTTGAGCGATGATCAAAATAACTCATATTTCTTTCTGGCTTACAGCAACAAAGCATTTATCGGAGTGAAAATGGCTGATTATCATTTATACAGCTGTATTATTTGGCTGCCAAGTCTATCAATCTAGTAAATAATGCATTATTCATAAAAAAGTTGTTAAAGGTAAATTAAAAAAAAGAAAAGGCAGGAAGCTGGGTCTTTGTGTTTATGCCATTGGAAGTATTACAAAGACTGTGGGGAATTTCAGAATATAAAAAAAAAAATACATACAACCTTTGGCATTTTGGATGCATAAATAGTATTTTTCTTCTTTAGAAAAATGAATTAAAAAAGCAGTCAGGCGCAATCATGTCAACGGGGACACCTTTAATGCCTAATAGGGAAGACAATAAAGGTCACATCTGATGCATTAAAGATACACTCCTATTAAATGTGTGTGCAGTGCTGATGTTTTTAAATTGAGGAGCTGGCAGTCACTCACCTGGATTTCATGCTAAATGTAAATGCAGGCTATAACTGCATTTCCAGTTTGATTCTGACATTAAATAGGTGGAATTAGAATAAAAATCGGCTTTGCCAAGCTGTGTTTCATGAAAGAACCCTAACCCTAACCCACATAATGCTTTAAGCCAGCGTAAAAAATTTACCTGCAGAGAAGAATCATTCAAAATAATTAAGCAGATATATTTTCATCCTCCTTTCTTTCCTTTTTTTCGGCAGTAAGATTAAAGAGATTTATCTTTTTCTAGGGTGCTCATATATTTTGCTGCAGCAACAGCTGATGGTGCACACCTTGCTGGGCACTTTGGGACTATATGGCACCTGGACATGTCTGGGAATGTGTTTGGCTTTAAAGCAAAGCAAAGCAAAGCAGCCTGTTTTATTTCTTGACAAAATTAAATCTGACATTTGCATGCATCAAATTATGTCAGACAACAGTGGTATTAACATTTTTGCCTTTAATTTTCCTCATAAAACAGTCATGAATAGAAATGGGATTACGCTGTTTAATTAACTGATCCGTCCTTTTCTCTTTGTTGATTATTAGTTTTGCTCATTCAATATCAGCTGAAGTGATTTTTTTCATATGCGACACTCACTTTCAAACATTTTTAGAAGCTGTAAGAGATTATTTAACGTGATAATAATATCCCGTCTTAATATCATCCCTGTGGGAGAGTAGCAATTGATTGTGTTTTACAAAAGGAGAATATCTGGTTCTAATCTGCTGCTTTTATCATCAAACTGTTTAAAAGGTTTGTTCTATTAAAACACTAATCTCATTAGTGGATGATCAAACAAAGTCTTATTCGTCATTAGTGCCATTACAAGAGAGCGGCAGGCTGTAATAACCTGTGCCTCAAATGGCTTCAGCCAAATGGATGGAAAGCAAAATATGCAAAACCTAACAAATAATAATTTATTCAGTTCTATTAAACCAACCCTGTGACCGACAGTGACCTGATCAGAGTGTCCCCTGCCTTTCAGATACATGTAGGCTCCAGCAGATTCCTGTCACCCAGAACAGCAATAGGTGGGGAGATATAAAGGATGGGTGGGTACATTTTCCCAAAAGATTGAAAATGAAAATGTACAAAAAGGCTAAAAATCATTGAGGTGGTTTTCTAGCTTTTTTGGGAGGGCTGAAAGTAAGTTCTTTTTTGGGAGTTCCTATTTTGTAAACTACTGTGCGATTGTGGATTTCATACCCTTTAAAAGAATCTCTGGTGAGCCATTATTCTGTTACATTTTGAGAAGAAAAGCCTTTGAGATAGATTTTTGAATCTGACATTAAAATTCATGTCAAGCTAGCAAAATAAATCTTGCTAGCAAGACTACGTTTTTCTAAGGCTAAAACACTTGTGTATCAGCGGCATTTCAGGAAAAATAAATGTGTGGAGGAAAAAAAGGAGGTCAGAAGTGCTAAATGTATAAATCTCCACGTTTGAAAGATAACAGAAATTGTGAACAGAATTTGTGAGACAAAACTCAACATTTCTGACTTTATACTCTGAAGTTTGCGAGAAGAAAAAAACTATTGAATTTATAAACGTCTATATTTATGAGGAATAACTTAGAAATGATGAATTTATGAGCATTCACATTAAGAAATTCAAAATGTTTGACCTTTTAATCCCACAAAATGTCAAGAAAAGCTCAGAAATTATTCCATCATGGAAGCAAACCTTTCGGAATCACAACACTGACAGTTAAGTCTGGAAACAGGACTGCTGGGCCGCTTATCTGAGGGAGCTCTGGTGTGGGTTTGGGAGGTCCTTCTGGGGCCACCATGGAAGTTTTGTGGCGCTTTTCCACTAGTACCTACTCAGCCCGGCTCGGCTTGACTCCACTTTTCCACTAGGGGTCTAACGTGCCGAGTAGATACTTTTCTGTAACTACTCTTCCGAGGTTCTAAGCAGCTGAGTCGGCTGTATCTGACATCATCACACTACAGGCCACCGATTGGTCGGGGGGTTGGAGTCAGACGTCTGAGTCAGGATGTGACATCAGAGAAAGAGCGACTCGCAGCTTCTTGTCCATTTTATTCGACAGGCAATGGCGATGCAAACATCTGTTTGGTGATCCAACTCTGATGTGCAGATGTTCATAAACCTGGTGGCTGACGAGAGAATTAAAAAGGGATCTAGACGGGCGATAAGGAACGACCAGATCTACCAGGAGCTCTGTCTCTTCATAGCTGCTCGTGGCTACCATCGGACTTTTCAGCAGCGCCGAGACAAACTAAAAAAAATTAAAAAGCGTCGCTGCTTGAAGCTTTTCTCACTCTCATTTTTTAACTTGATATCAAACCCAGCAGCACATATATCATCTCCTCCAGGTTCTACATCTTTAGTGTTGTTGTCTTCTTCATCTAGATCACACAATCAAATATGTCACAGCAGCTTCACTCCAACCTCCTACTTCTGCTCCAGCTGCTGGATTGTTATGGAGAAACTTGGCCGAGTTGAGTAGAGCCGAGTAGCTGCTAGTGGAAAAGTGCCATTAGTCAGCTTATATGGTGGCTCTCTTCAGATATTTCTGGCTGTATACATGTCAATTTCTGCTGTAAAGTTGGACATTTTAACAAATGAGCCGATGGACACTGGCTTTATTTTGCAGCCACATTCATTCTTCCCTGCAATTTTCTCTTCTGCTTTCCCTTCAGCTTTGACAGCCGGGTGTTCCCTCCTAGTTTAGACTAGTAGAACATACACTACAGACAACATAAATACTCACCAAGCAGTTTATGACCCATCAAAACATTCCTGCGTTGAACAAACACAAATCACAGCTAGCGTGGATCCATATCAGTTACTGCTTTCACCCAGTCAGCAACATCCAAAGATGATCCTGCAGAGGTGCGCGGACCTCTCCACGATACAAAAAAGTCACACCATGTGACAAAAACACACAACACGCACACAGTATGACTTTGATTTGAAACTGGAATAATTGGTAAAAGGGTTTTGTTAAATCGTTTTTACATATATATATACCAGAAGAACCGTATGGTGGGTCTCCGTTTGATGTTGGAGAGAAGGAAAGCCAAAAATAAATACATAAAAAAAAATTATAACTTCAAAAGGCCAAAGGTAACACAAACCATAGAAACACAAATTAGCTGTCAAACCAGAAAACAGAAGAGCGGACTCAATTTACAGAGCTCTTGAAATGAAGAACACTGCGATGCAACAGTGGAACTATTACGGTCTAAGTTGTTTGAAATAAGCTCCGGTTTATGCACGACCATCAAGTGCTTTTAGTCCAAAGTAGCATTCATTTTTTCAAGTCTTTTCTCATTGCAATTGTGAGATAGGCATAGAACAAAATAATCATATTCATGCAGACTTTTTCTCTAGTTTCCTCCGTATTCTTCAATTGCAGGTTTCTTTTGTTTCTGTCCTGTTTTTTTAAGAATTTTTTTTTAAAGAGGGTTTTGTTTTCAGGTGAGCCCAGTGGCTTGATTAAACAATTATTTGTTATTATGAAAACCAAATAAGTTGTTCCATTTTCCTTTACAAGGTACCTAAATCTGAAAGTGGAGAGCACCTCATAAAACATTCACTGGAAACCATGTCGCTGTGTCAGCACTTTGCAAAGCTAGCTATATGATTTATAAAAATGACCACGTCCAAGTTTTCAAAAGAAATTTTAGATCAAAGTTTACTGCAGAAAAATCCATCATGGAAATATGATTAATTGAAAAATACGACCAAGAAGTTTAACAGTGTTTCTTTTAAATACCCAATTTCTCTCAAATATGAGTAAAATGAATAATTATGTGATTTTGCGCTGGTGGATAAAACCTGAAAGAAATCATGTTCACCTAACACCATTATGCTCATCATAAATACTGGACTATGGAAACATTCCAAACTCAGGCGTGCTTTATTGGACTTTAAACCTCCTTTGTGGCTTGTTACCCTCCAATACCTGGAGAAGATCACAGATGTTCAATCCATATTTAATCACACAAAGCAATCATTCAAATACGTGTATTTTCTCATTAGATGGGAGTCCAGCCTAAAGCCACTGAACTTGGACCTAAATTTAGACCTTAAAACAATTACATCACCAAGCAACTCAGTGAAAACATGGTGAATATAGTCACACACTTCACATAGTACATGTTCAGAAGAGGTCGACGGATATAAACACTCCAAAACAGTTTAATTTCAGGAATTAATACATTTATTGATTAGCGATTAAAACAAGTTACGTAACCTCAGTGCCACACGTATTCTTATATGTCCCCAATTAGGGATGTTAAAAATTAATCGATTTTCGATTAATTGCCGTTATGAAATTACCCGATTAAAATTAACGATTACAATTAATCTATTTATTTATTTTTTTTTTTTTCGTTTAATTTTACCAGCTGGTATTACGCCCGGACCACATTTAATGCGACACAACGCGCCGCGCCGCGCACATAAAGTAAGAAAGAGACGGCGGATATGTTTGGTTTTAGTAATATCATGCTCAGGCAATGAGTCTGCAATGGCCCAGACGGGAGACACATGTAGCTCAGTGCTTAACTTTTATTTTTAATCCACTCTATATTCTTCTGGTTGTTCTCCCACATGTTCCCCTAAAGCCTGAAGGTTCCGCCTTAAATCGACGCAGAGCCGCCGCCGTAGCCTACGGCGTAGGCTCTGCGTTGTTGTAACGCAGAACCATAAATCAGCCTTCACCCGGTACATACATAGGTTTCTCTAAACATCTGTCCCCGCTACAGTTTTAACTAAAAGAAAATGTGCTCCAATACAGCAGGTCTCATAATTTTATTTTGAACACTGCCAAAACTCTAACATAAAACGTAACTAGAACTTAAACATTTTTTGACACAAATGACACTAGTATGGCTGCTGCTACTACTAATAGCCTTGAAGTGCACTTTATATTATATTCCTTGTGGTACAAAAATGTCTTTTTGTTACTTTTGTATCAAATAAATATTTGATTAAGGAATACATTAAAATGTCCTTTGTATTTTATATAAGCAAAAAAAATTATGTTTGTATCTCAGATGGGGGAAAAACGCTGCTTATCAACTAATCGATGATCGATCGATAAGGTTATCAACTATCAATTAATGAAATAATCGATAATTTGCATCCCTATCCCCAATTAGGACAGTGGAGTTAAACATTCCTCTTCAAAATAATCCTCTTATCTTATAATTATCATCAGTTTTGGTACATTTAATGCTGATGTGTCATGGGATGGATTTGTAGAGGGTTTAGGTTTCAGTATAAGACTATAGAGAGATAAAGTCTAAAAATCCAACTCCCAGCTGAGGAAGAAGCTGTTCTGATGTGTTTGGTAATGCGAGAGTTGTCACCTGGGTAAAATGAATGGTGGCTTTGACAATGTTCAGATTCAACTTCATTCAGTTACAGATGTCGACTTATTATTAACCAGATCAGTACCTGGATTTGAATTGTATGTATCTAGAGACTGCTGGGAAAGAAGATGGTCCACTAAAGAGCCACTCTCTCCACCTGTCTCGGGTGGTTTTCTGCGACTGGCACACCCATTAAGGAGACCTGCAGAAGCTCTTAAGCCCATCAGTTCCCATATGAGAAGTAAACATGAATACATGCTCTGGTTGATTCTTTCACTCCCCAAGCCTCTGACGGAAGTAAAGGAACCATTTGATAAAACAGACTATGAAGATCCGGATTGTAAAATGTATTTTTAAGAGAAGTTCAATTTGCTCGCAAGCTTGTCTGTGCTGCTCTACATCTACCATTCTGCCAATAAACTCAAATATCAGGTGAAAATGTACTTTTCTCCAGTCACACAACGGCTCCCAGAAGATCCCACCGTTTCATTCGGCCCTTTCAAATGCAATATTTGGGTGTGCAGCGTGTTTGTCTGCTTTATTGCTCCATATCTTTGAAGTCAGCTAATTTTCTTTTTTCATTTATAAATTCTTTTGTAAGTTTGACTGGAGACATATTTTATTAGTACAGATATACCGCGGGTGAGGACAAAAAGCAATATTACCTGTTTCTGTTGGGCTGGAAGGTTTGTGTACTGCTTGAAATTACTCCTACCATTTCAAGGAGCTGTTTTTCTGATCTTTTCACGGAGAGTGGCAGTGGCAGATTAATTTAAGGAATTGCATCAATTCTTTTATTTCCCCCCCCTCCTTATTTCAAAGCAACTGAGTCTAAATAGAAATGTTTAACCTGGCGCTACGATATATCACCACCGAGTACGGATTTCACAGCACAGACTGAATTAAATTGTCACTCCAAAGTAAGCCATTTAAATCATTGTTTCATATATTCATGAAGAAACACTATGTTCTCCCCCTCTGTGGTGAAAGGTGACCATGTATGTAAACAGCTGAAGGTTTGTCTCCGTTTCAAGAAAGGGGGGCCAGCGTGGGCTAAGACGTTTGTTTTTTTTTATGGTAAAAGTAGTTGATTTGTGTAAAAGAGTAAAAGTTTTTTTTTTTCTTCTAGGGGAAATAAAAAGGAGCAACAGTAAAGTACCGGTTCTGCATCACAAAAGGGACAAAATCCAATTGTCTCGAGGCCAGGCCCGGACATGGTAGCATTCTGTCTTTTTGGATTTATGTAAAATGTTGCAACAACGAATTCTTACCCGAGATGAATCACCGTATCCTCAAATAAAGAGATGCACGTGGCATCGTAAAAATAAACCTTATCCAGGCCTTGTGACGTCTGTGATGTGGGCTTTATTTTGGGACTTGAACCAGTTATGTCATCGGACGGAGACAGAGATGCTCACGTGAAGGACAAGGCGACTGTCTCCAGTCCTCTCACATGACTAGATGAACCCGGGTTGTCCCCATCTTGGGGAAGTTATTTTAAAAGTCAGGAAGAAGGTGATCACTTTTTTGTTCCCATAATATCTTGGAAGAAATGCTGACATTTTTCAGCTTTATTTTCCAAAACAGAGAGAGCAACATGTAATATTTATTGTTTCAATGTCTCCAACTGAGGCCTTTAATATTCCGGGTCTGATTCTGGTTCAAGCATCGACGCTTGGATTTCCAGAGGTGTTATTGCTGAAAACATATGAAATCTCTCACATATTGGTTTGTTGTAGTTTGGTTAGGAGTTCACAGGAGTAGTGAGCATTCATGAGGCGCCTCTGCTCCTCAAGGAAAAGCTTCAGACGACCTCTTCTCAGAGTCAGGATTTGTATCACTCATGATATTTACCTCTCAGTCTGAACTCTGAACTGTTTGGAGGTATGATGGGGGCCAAGTTAACGTGCAGGTACCATAGATAACTCAAAAATCACTTGGAATGGTCATCGGATGTAGCCAACGATACTCTTTCACCTGGTGAACATTCTCAGAGATTTCCACCAGTAAAGAATTATGTAGTGGAATTGTGTTTAACGTTGTGTGATACAGAAATGTCTGATAATTCTCGTAATTTGTTACCACAGAATACGCTGACTCAATAGAAAAGAAGTTCACATTTCATGAAAAGTCACTGTGAGGTCCAAGTCCAATAAAACCATCACTACGATCAGGATCCAGCCGACAATCAGCATCACTAAACTTTACAAATACAGATAAATATTGTCCAAAATTGTATGCAAGGAAATCTCAATACAATGTTTTCTTATCTTAAAATTTAATTTTTTTTACAATTTGACTGAAGTAACTGTAGCGAGTGAGCTCAACGTGGAGGTTAATTCAATATTGTAGTTTAATTGAAGATTAGAAAGTACTGCCCTCAGGTGGAAGGATCAATTACTACAAAAGATTCAATACTCTGATATTCTCTTTGGTTTGCGCATAATTAAATAGATGCAGAGTGGAGGAATTTGCATAACTCACAGGTAGGGAGACAGATGTATACAAGCCATTTGTACACGCCTGCATTTGAAAAAGGCACATAAATCATTAGTTAACAAAAAGTAAAAACTGAAAAACCTTTTATTTCTGTGAAGTCCGGAGCAAAGAACAAACAGAAAGGGGAAAAAAAACAAAGCCTGGATGTATTTTTCCTTGCTGAAATGATGTGTGTACACTAGTCTCCTCCTCCAGTCTCCCGCAATGAAATATGAAAGAAAAATTTATGCCGCTACTTCATAAATTGTAGCTTACAGAAATGGAACACCTTTTGTCAGCATCCTTTCATCTCGTATCAGTTTGTTATGCTACAGGTGCCTACAGACGCTGAATAAATACTTACTGGGCAACGTACTCGGTGACCTGTTGTTTTAACCAGCAATATCTTTTCACCCCTCTGATATTTATAATAAATTCCTAGCAGCATTGACTCCAGTATGGATCAAAGAGAAGCCTGCGGTTCACTCCAGCTAATGCCTGTTTTCTGTCTGCAGTGTGCAACTGTGAGATACATACGGCCGCACAGTTCTCCTCCATATAGACGCCGCTTCACTCTGGGCGCTGAAATGCAGTCAAAACAGATGGCCGGAGAACAATATACCACCTTTACAATATGCTAATGAGTGGATGTGATGCTGGCAGCCCCGGCAAGGGTCGTCATCGTGATGTCTGCACGGTGTCGGAGTCATGACCACACAAGTCTGAATCCAGAGCCCACTTCTTGCCCGGTGTCAGGTGTCACGACTTGCCGACGGTACAGCATGTACGCAACGTCACGGTCAAAGACTGCAACCCTGCCTCGGTCATTAACTGGATCACGACACTGCAAACAGCAGGGAGGTCTGTCCCCGGCGACTGTGATGTAATGGTGAACAGTTAAAAACAACGGGATACAGTGTCAGAATAACAATGATCATGAGTTATAATTCCCATTTTATGAACCCTGGTTAAGTCCCATAAAAGTGTTGTATAGGTTTAAACCCTCATCCGCACTGATCTACATGATTAAATGATTCGCATTTACAGCCAGCCAGTCCCCATTATTCCTGAAACTATTAAAATAAAAGAATAAAAAACCCTTTTGGCTCCGTCCCACAGCCTATATAAATGATGGCGTCCTCATTACTTCCATCTGGGATGAAAAGTCAAAATTTGGTGGAAACAAAGGCTGGAAACTTTTGCTAGAGACGACACATAAAAGCAGAGTCTCATTTAGCAGAGAGCTGCAGGCGTGGCCAGTGGAAGAGGAACAAGTGTAATTTAGTGTAGTGTGATTAATGAAGAGTTCATTCATGCACTAAGCATGACAAAACCAAGGGGCTGCATCCAGCTTGCTGGTCTGACACGGACACACCAACCTGCAGTTCCTGGAACCACCACTATACCATATACCATATAACAGTGGTCCTCAACTTTCTTTTCAGTGATGTACTCACTGTGATAAATATTTTTTCAGCCAAATACCCCCTACCCAGCGCAAATCACTTTTGGTTGAAAAAAAAAGACCTAAAACAGAGCACTGTGCCATCAGTAACTGATTTATTAAACATAAAAAATATTGCTGCTATGCTTCAACCATGACTCCATCGTTGGTCCAAGTGATTGACAGGTGAAGCCAGGTGGCATTTGACAGGTTAGGTGGAACCATCCTGGTGTGGGGGATACTCTGCGGTTTTAGGATAATAAGTTGAATAGCCTACTCCTGAAGATAAAATTAATTTTATGAATTTAGACTTATATTTTCCTCAATTATTTATGAAATATTTATTTTTAAAGGATTTTTGCATGGATGCTACTTTTTAAATATATGTATATTTTAAAATCTCACGTACCCCCTGGAGTGCCTTCACGTACCCCCAGGGGTACGCGTACCCCCATTTGAGAACCACTGCCATATAACAACAAAGATGGCATCCCTTCCCCTTTATGTCTCATTGGCCATGGTTACATGATGTTTTTTAATTCAGAATTAAACTACTTTCCTTCGAGTTTACATGGAAATAGCAATTCCGAATTGAAGTTTACATAGAAAAGACGTTTGATCGGCTTTATCCAATTCCGCTTAAGGGTTCTGATTGTATACGAGGACTGACGTCTTTACGTATTAGATAAAGACGTCTACCGGAAGTTACATCTGCCGGAAGAAAAACAAACTTAGCCGTTTAGCTGCTACAACTTTGAAAAGCTCACAATTTTTATGTTTCCTGCCATCTGTTCTTTTAATTATTTCCAGGTCCTCAAAGCTATTTATTAAATAAATGGTCCACCGTTTACTGCGTGCTGCCATCTTGAAACTTTGTTTGGAAAACAAGCCCAGCGCGGAATGCGTCATGGCAACAGATGGCCGAGGAAACGAGCAGCGCAGAAAGACTGGAATTAATTTAAAGCAGAATGAGTGTATACATGATCGTGGAATTATTCTAATCGGATTTAAAATAATAAACGGAATTAAAGCTGCAAGCAGCGATGAACGGGACCTCGCGTGTGCAATTTTCACCAATTGAGGTCAAGGACTCAAAACCAAGTCTGATGACACCACCCATGACTCTTTATGTCAAATCATTCAAAAGATATGGCAGAAAATAGGAACTATCAAATATCGACCAATCAGAAGAAAGGGTGGAGCTAATTTACACTAATTATGGTCAAGGACTCAAAACCGAGTCCGATGACACCACCCACCAGTCTTTATGTCAAACCATTCAAACGTTATTGCAGAAAATCGGAAGTATCACATATCGACCAATCAGAAGAAGGGGCGGGGCTAATTTACACCAATTAAGGTGAAGGAGTCAAAACCGAGTCCAATGACACCACCAACGACTCTAAGTCATACCATTTAAAAGTTATGGCAGAAAATAGGGACTATCAAATATTGACCAATCACAAGAAGGGGCGGGGCTAATTCAGGCCAATGAAGGTCAAGTACTCAATACCGAGTCCGATGACACCACCCACATGTCTTTATCACAACCCGTTCAAAAGATATGGCAGAGAAAAGTATTCTAGGGGGCGCTGTTGAGCCGTTAGGCCACGGCCATTAATGCAAACCATGAAATATCAAATTTATCGCCAGGCCTGGCTTGCATGCAAAATTTGGTGACTTTTGGGGAACTATCAAATATGGACCAATCAGATGAAGGGAGGGCGTGCTTTTTGGCGTGCTTTTTGGCGTCTAGCGTCGCCATGGTAACGCTTTTGAAAGAGAAAAGTAATGCACGTTGTCGCAGGATGGAGACGCACATTTTTATGTATAACACACCTGGGTGCACGTTACGGTTCGGGCACTGAAGCGGCTGAAGAAATGGCATAAATTGCGCCAAAATGACTAATTAATTCAAAATGGACCGACTTCCTGTTCGATTTCGGCCATGGCGCCAGGAGACTTTTCTTTAAGTTGTGACATGATACAGGTGTGTACCGATTTTCGTGCATGTACGTCAAACCGTATTGTGGGGCTTGAGGCACAAAGTTTTCTAGGGGGCGCTGTTGAGCCATTTTGCCACGCCCATTAATGCAAACCATTAAATATCAATTTTTTCGCCAGGCCTGGCTTGCGTGCAAAATTTGGTGACTTTTGGGGTACGTTTAGGGGGGCAAAAAGGCCCTCCTTTCGTCAGAATAAGAATAAAGAAAAAATTCCTACAGATACAATAGGGCCTTCACACTGTAAGTTCTCGGGCCCTAATAAACCAGCCACTTACTTCGGAATTCAGTTTAATTCGGAATGGACATTTTCATTCGGAATTAGGGGTTTACATGGTAATTTTTAGTCATTTTAAATCAGATTTGATTCGAATTCTGAATTAAAGAGGAATTCAACTTCCCATGTAAACACACTGATTGTGACATCAACTTCAGCAGCAAGTGGAGAAAGCAAAGAGGAGATGAAAGCCCCAGAGGACGGACTAAAAGGGTATTCCCAGGGTGTCATCTGTGATCCACCGGGGGTAAAGTATCTGGATCACTTCACTGGAGTTTCTCCTTTCCACTTCTTTCACTGGTCTCATACAGAGCAACTTCATGTGAGCATGAAAGAACTAGTTGTTAAGAAATCAGCTGGTTTATTTATACTTCACATGTGGTTTTCCACACTAAAGGGATTCATGAATTTAAAGAGCAGTTAGCAGCTTTGCACCTACTGGGAAACATTCCTCTGGAATATTTGAGAACTGCGACACAAACAGACTCAAAGAGGACGGCACTTCTTGGGCTTTAGGGGTTTTTTTTGGGATGCTTGTGGAGAAGGTTCAAAAGAGAATTAAAATGTTATCAGAGTCTGAGTTTGCTCCCCACTGTGAGATTTCCAGTTGAAAGATGGGTCAAAATTGATTAGAAAAGGAAGCTTGAATTGCGGAAACTAATTGCGCTGTAAAGGGTCATTTTAATCATTGTGGTGTGACAGAGTAGCATTTATGAAAGAGTGTGGTACAAGGCTCTGACATGGATGACTGATTATTCCCTTTCTTTAAATGATACAGAAGTACTGAAGGGTGTTCTTTTTGTCAAGGACGTGCAAGCGATTATTTTGCAAAAGGTGCTGCTTTGGTGGTGTGCGCAAGCCGCCTCTATGCAGAAAACCAATATGTTTGGACAATGAATATTTCATTGCTATCTAAAGTCCAGACAATACCATTCTCCAGATGCACTAACAGCCACATAAATTCCACCTTGATTTTGCTCTGTCACTACTGAGACCTAGTAAGTGCTCAATTTCATGGTTGATCGGATATTGTGCTTGTTTAAATCCGATGATGGTGAGTGTGAAAGCAGAAAATTTGCTTTTTTGTGGAGGCTGGAAATGTTAATGAGGCCTAAAGTATGTCCACTGAAAAGGTTAATGACCATGTGAACCCTTCATGGGTGACATTTTGGCAGTATGGATGCCTGAACCACTACGAAAGGAAAAGAAAAAAAAATGCTGATCTGTACAAAATTAATATCCTAGACACAATCGCCGTTGTCAGCAGATTGTAATACTGTTTGATTTTTTTGCCATGTTTCCAATTCATCAAGAGCAGAGAAGAAGTTAAATATCTGGGCTGTCTGTGGATCTACATGCTTATACTTTACTATA
This sequence comes from Cololabis saira, assembly GCF_033807715.1. Lineage (NCBI taxonomy): Eukaryota > Metazoa > Chordata > Actinopteri > Beloniformes > Belonidae > Cololabis > Cololabis saira. The sequence continues at coordinate 27,068,726 of NC_084608.1, forward strand.
CAGTGAAAATTTAAAGGATTTTTTTCTTCTTAAGCTTTAAAAAAAAACTAAAGCACACATTTACCTCTTTTTTAAACTTTTCAATTGGAATTCTTGTAAATCTGTGCACATTAGCTGATTTGACGATTGTTCATTCAATATAGAAAATGACATATGAGATACATTATTAAGGGTGGTTTCTGTAAGCAGGGGTCTGGTATAAAACCTACAGTAGGAGGCTGGAACGGTGGCTTCACTTGACAGCATAATTATAGCACTCGATGGGTGGCGCTTCTGATGTGCATCAAACCATAAACAACCAATCACATTTCTTCCTGTGTGTTGCACAAAGACACAGCTTTCTATGAAACTGTCCCCGTACGATATAATTAGCTAACATACAGTGTGTAGCTGCAATTTAATTCAAAAATGGAAAAATCTACAACTTTTGATGGAGGCAACACTCCCTCTGCAATGGATTGAACCCACAGTTTACTTCAGCAATACATTCAAAATAAATCAACGTCTCATGAAGTTTTAAGTGCGTAAGTTTGAGTCTACAGTAACAGGGCCAACCTCCTCCATGGTCCTATTTGATGACAGTGTTGGACCTGGCAGGATCCACTGACTCAGTAAAATTCCCGTCTATTCAACTTAGTGGCAGGAGTGCACAACTTTTGCCATTTGCCAACTGCAAATAAAGGAGTATGACAAAGAGGAATAAAAGAGAGCAAGGAAAGCAATAATGACAAGATAAATATTGGAGTTTAGATGGCTGCTGCATTTCTACATACTTAAATACACCTATATACATCCACAGCCATACATACAACCATACGTCTCCGCAATTTTTAAAATCCCTAAATTTCGGCTCAGTAACAAAAGATTTTTTGGTTGTTTTTTAAAAACATTTTACTTCCATTTTAAAAGCAGGAGTCAGAGAGGGAACCTGAGCTCACAACCAGAGCTGTCAGTGTCACAAGGAGGCTCTTTTTAACCAAAATCTATGCCAAATGCATAACTTGATCTGAAGGAGGTTACGTTCAGAATTTTGAAAGGAAAAATTGAAGGGGAAGAAAAGCGTTTGTGTGCCTGTCTTTCTAACGTGAAAGAGACGCATTTCCTTTGTGAAGAGTTCTGCACATTTGTTGAAGATGGTGGGATTTCCGTTCAGTAATCTGGTCTGAGGCATTAACATGAGGCGCATAGGCCACACTAAAAGCAATCAGTTTTAGATTGTTTATGCAATTAATACGTTCATCAGCAGTCATTCAATAAAAAAATGTATGTAATCTGATGCTACTTGTGAGAAAAATACAACAATTTAAAAATATTTTAACAAAATATCAATTTAATTTCAACATATTATTGGACACTTTAAAGTACAAACAAAGTCCAGAGGTTGAAAACCTGACTGACAAAGCTGAGGATCAGGATCAGGTCATCGATGACAGCAAATAAAGCATGATTGTGTTGAATCCACTGCTGTACATCCACACAGACCACAGTGAAACGTTAACACCTCATCTAAATTTACATGCTTAAAATTACAGAGCTCTTTACAAGAATCACAAGGTCAATGCATCGTCACTGGACCAGCAGTGGTGGTGCGAGTCCCAGTGTGATGATGAGGTCGTAAATATCTCAGTTAGCTGCACATGTGAAGGTGTGGATAAAATGTGAGAAAAGATGTGTCCCTCATGGAGCCCCTCCCCACCTGGGCTTCAACACTTTTTGCTGGTGCAATACACTAAGGACAGATTTGTGCTGCAGTTTTTGGATATCAAATTGAGATTCTCTTAAAAAAAAAAAGAAATCATACTGGAGCCATGCATATAACAGCACCCTGTGACCATGACTAAGTGACTACAGATAATGGATAGATGCTTGAATGGACAATCACAAGCTACAGTCCTGCATTTTTTCTGGGCTTTACAGTCCTCTCTGATTTATGAAGAAACAAAAGACGTTGCAACATCTCGCAGTTCAGTATTTTGTCTATTTCTAAGCTTTAAGGGGCAGCTGTGTGAAATATCAGCTGCAGATGAGGTCGAACACCATCACCAATAGACAGAGGTTTCCAATTATCCAGCAGCCCAGGCAGAAGGAACTGAGAAACAGGTGGCGCCTTTAATTGCTTTTCGCAACCCCAGAAGCATAGCACCAGAGAGAGCGGAGCTGTGGGAGGTCCTCTGGGAGCCCAGACATTCAGCACTGTCTTTGTAATTGGTTTTAGTGAAATCTAATACTATAGTCAAGATTTAGCAAAACAGATCATATATTTCATTTAAATAAATACACAGCGGTACTTTATTAGAAGAAAAGAAAAAAAAAATCAAAGGCATAGACTGAATGAAGTGTTGTCCCAGTGCCAAGTCTAATTTATTATTTGTGTTTGTTTCTAGAAACATCATTACTTCCACAATGGTACTTGCTGCATCGGCCCAGACCGTAATTACTGTTTGGGATTCATCAAGTTACTGCTTAATAATGACTTATCATAATGACTAATAATGACAATTGTAACAGTCTGGCAATTTACCTTGTGGGTAAATCAATTTCGAAAGCATTAAAACAAATAAACAGATCAAAAAGCAATCATTAAAAACTCACAGCCACACTGATACTGGGAGTGTCAACAGTGCTCCTCTGTTATTACTTCTCTAAGTATTGTGATGTATTTATTGACCACACCAGGACCGGACTGCTGCTGTTCTGCCATGCATCAAAGAGGGCAGATGTCCATGTGATATTTGTTTGACTTGGAAGGGATTAAAACATAAGAGATAAATAAGAGATGGGCATCCGCCAGCATGTTTGCTTTTCAACTAGGATGTCTGAAGACCATGTTCGTCTCGTACCGAAGCAGTACTGCATGTCTTCAAGGAACATTTCACAATATAGGCTGTCAGACAACCCAAAAGTGGTTCAAACTGTGAAGAACAGTGTCGTGATATTCTGGCAGGCTGGTTTTTCTGGAGACACACAGCACCATAACAGCATGACAGTGGAAGCTACCAAGTTGAACATTCAGTTAGATGATAAGAGCTCTCCTAAATACTAAGTGTGCAGGTTATAAAAAACATGTTGACAAAGTCTGTTGGTGTGAACGTTGCATGCATGAAGTCATGTAATAGCAGTGGGGAACCTGCAGGGCCTTCTACGCCTTCAGAGAAGGCCTACAAAAGAAAATAAAAATAAATGTAATATTAATTACAACTGCAAGCAGTGATGAACGGGCTCTCGCACCCTTCCGCAGTGGAAGCGCTTGTATGACTTGCATGTAGATTCTTCAGGCTTGGACATTTAGCGGATGACACCACCCACGACTCTCTATATCAAACCATTCAAAAGTTATGGCAGAAAATAGGAACTATCACATATCGACCAATCAGAAGAAGGGGCGGGGCTAATTTGCACCAATTATGTTCAAGGACTCAAAACCGAGTCTGATGACACCACCCACAAGTCTTTATGTCAAACCATTCAAAAGGTTATGGCAGAAAGTAGGAACTATCAAATATGGACCAATCAGATGAAGGGGGGGGCGCGCTTTTTGGCCTATATCATCGCCATGGTAACGCTTTTGACTCAGAAAAGTAATGTGCATCGTCGCATGGCATGTTTAGGGGGGCAAAAAGGCCCTCATTTCATCAGAAGAAGGAAAATAAAAACATTTCTTACAGATACAATAGGGTCTTTGCACTGTAAGTGCTCGGGCCCTAATAATAATGATAATAATAATAAAGTATTCAATAAAAAAATATATATATTTCTATCATTTAATTTCATACAATATATTTAACAGATTCTCTCTCATCTATGTTATAAAATTAAGTTTACTGTCAAGTTCATGTCCTGAAAACCAATCAGAATCATCTGTCTCTATTAAGGCCCGGTTAGCTGGCTCATTCATTGGTTAGGACTTCACGAGAGTGGCGGGCAAATCGACCAATCACGGTTTGATCTCAATTTGGCGGGAATAAAATGAAGTCCGAACATCAAATCTCTGCGGAGTGGAGAGAGCGGTTGAGAGAGTTAAATGGCGGTGCACTTGTTAGACCCTTTCAATTAATTGTACTGTCGTTTTCTTCCGCGATGATTTCTTTTCTCTGTGATGAGGTGAAGGCCCAGCGGTAGTGCTCACGGTTCGCCACTGTGTAATAGTCACAACCTTATTTTTTTTTAAAAGGGTAAATAATAACTTTTCTCTCAATTTTGATACACTTTTCTTTACTTGGAGGTGTAAGACTTGGAGGTGTTTGTTTACAGCTCTCTGACAGGCAGGGTAAGCTCTTTTTGGTTATTGTCAGTTCTGTTGATATGGCATTGAATGACATTGATGTTTTAATGATTTTTTTGTTGAAACCTCCCCCTCCCTCGAGTGCTCCTTGAGAAAAAAACAGCCCCATCATGAACGAGAAAATGCACGGTCACAGGGTGATGTTATATGCATGGATCCAGTATGATTTTTTTTTTTTAAGTATCTCAATTTGATATCCAAAAAATGCAGCACAAATCTAACCTTAGTGTATTGCACCAGCAAAAAGCGTTGAAGCCCAGATGGGGAGGGGCTCCATGAGGGACACATCTTTTCTCACATTTTAAAGAAAAGGGAGATCATTCAATGGAGAGGGTCTGAGTCGCAACGCTGCCTTTAATTCATGCTTCTCCAATGACCCAACGGCGTTGCGACCCAGACGCTCTCCATCCACACAAACCCCGTCTGCAGACGTAAGCATTGCCTGATGTACACCCCCAAAATTTTCTGACTACGAGTTGTGTCCACGCAGACCCCAAGAAACAAGATTGAATTATTTTTTTTTTCATCTTCCTTTTCTAATAAACCACTGCTATTTCGTTTCGTTGTTTTCAAGTGGGGTAGAATGGTAGTTTGCTGTAATGTTTGTAAAAACAACTGGTGGTCAACATTTATCAGCTCCAACTCGTGTAAAATATACTTTGTTTGCTCCATGGCTTTGACTGAGCTACATACAGGGTTAAAAGAAAAGAAACCTTGGTGCTGCACAAGAACCTCCACTGCTGGTGTAATCACAGAGCAACGCAAACAATAACGCAGAAGTTTGAATGTCGGTGACGGAGTAGGGGCCATGCGTGTCCTTCCTGCGTCGCCGCTGCACAGAACCGTACGTCAGGCTTTAGTGTTCACGAACAAATCCTCCCACTGCCTCCACCCACTTGGTTTCAAGAGCATGGTGCCAGGGCTGTGTATCAAGTGGGGCTGTGCTCTTGCAATTTAAATTTAAATTCAGCTATTCTGATGTAGATTTGCTGGTTTGATTAGAAGCATCGTAGGATCAAAATTGAGCCAAGCCTCAGTTGTTGAACACGGAGTTCACTCCAGAATACTTTGGATTCACAGAGGATGAGAGCTCATGATTGCAGACGTCACGGTCCTATGGCTACAAAACAAGTCCCGACCGTCCCGTAACTGATTTGGGGTATTTTTTTGAAATATAGCTCTTAAACTGCTTACATTTTCTTGCTGTATTGTACAGTCTGACCTTGTGTTAAAATTACTGGGATGTCCAGTCCTGGAAGGCTGGCAACAAAAGATGTGCTGAATCTGATTTTCTCGGCCAATTTAAGTGTTTGACCTGCAGCGTCCAAATTTCTTTCCAAGATTAATGATCAACCAGATATACAATGCTTTTTGAGATGTTTGTTCTGAAGTAATATATCACTGGAAAATAAACACTTAAACAAATATACAAGCAGACAAGATTTACATTTAGAGTTTGCACAAAATACTTTTTGTACACAAGTTTTTCTTCTACTCTCACTGTTAACGGCAACATTAAAGTCATTCTTGCTTTAGAGTGTGTCTGAATTTATTGGCTTTGTTCCATGGTCTCCTTGCTGACAAGTGAGGGGGGTGGGGGGATCAAGAGAAAAAAATGACACTGGCCAGTCATCAGTCAGAGCTGGTCAAGATGAAAAGAGGCAGATTCCAGTCACCAGCTGAGCAGTTGGTGCATCCTGACCAGCAACAGCTTTGAATGGTTTCCATTCGTGAAAAATCTCTTCACTGTAGAACAATGGACTCCAAGATGTTTGGAAATGACCCCAGAAGCCTGCCCAGAACAAAGGATGCTGACAAAAGGTGTCCCCAGAGCAAGTTTTATTTGCATAATTTCAGTCCTTTTTAACATGAAGTATTAAAAAAGAGGGCAATTTTCCTAAATAAACTCATTTTATGAATTCTTTTTCAAATTCAATCATGTGGACACCATGCACTGCTTTCCTGAACTAAAGATGACAAGCTCAAACTCCCATCAAATGCATTCATTCTTTTCTTCATAGATTCAAAAGGAATATCTATTTATCCATGGTCTGTTCATCAGGAATTCATAGTGATGTCCTGATCTGTGACGTGATCACCCAGATCTCAATCACCAGATTTCTGAAGGACTGGGATCAGGTGGATTCATTTAATACATGCTTTAAAAAGCAAAAGCTTTATTTGAATTTTACATGAATGAAGAACTTAAAAAAAAAAAAAAGTTTTAGCCTTTGTGAGTTTTTGTAAAAATGTCAGTTTCTGAACCAGCTGGCTGTGTGATAATGCATCAATGAGCTAATTAAACCATAGAAATGAGGGGAACAATCAGTCACTTCAAACACACAGAGACTGATATAACGAGCCCATTCCTGCAGGCAGGACAGACGCCATTAGGCTACACAAACATGATCACAAACATTGTTTATCATGTATCTTAAGCGTTTCATCTTCAAGGCAAGGTAGGACTTGTGGGACCATTACAGCCATTTTTAATATCAAGGCGCTATTATTTGCGTGGATATGCTCATGTCCAAGGTTGGGAAAATAGATACATATTCATCTGCTGAGTTCACGAAAACAAAGTGGGGAAACAGCACTTCTCAGTTTCAGTGACAGAAACATATTTTGCATTAAAATAAGAATGTACAGTATGCTATTCGTTTTTCTATCCACGTGTCTGTGTATGTATGCTTTTATGTGTGTGTGCTTTGCTGTGCATCGACCCATGGCAGAATACTATGGTGTGTGTTTGTCCGAATTTGTCTGATCTGACTCTGCTGCCAGCTATTGCCCTGTTTTCCCATTTCCCCTCTGGCTAATCACTAGAGTCCCCGTAAATCCTTGGTATCACCAAAGGATCAAGAGAAGGGCTCCAAGCCCCAGGGAGCCTATTTCCTCTGAGAGCAGAACACAAACTGGAAAGCTCCATGATTTATTTGCTGGCCAATGGATGGTCCAGACTTCAGGGCTGAAAGATGCTCCATGACATCACCCTGCTACTGGCAGGTCTCCATTACGGATAAAGCACACCCAAGTTCACAAGCACAGAAACTCATTGAGGTATAAAAATGATGGCGCGGTAAGTTTTTGACAAAGAGGGAGGAAAAAGGAATCGTTGCACGTTATGCATATCAGTCAGAACGGGAGGAAGGAGGTCAGTGATAGCGATCACATCGTAATGTTTCACTCTGAACCTTGATTTTCTAGCTGCAGTGGCTGTTTTCCAGCTGGTACGGTTATACAGAATAATTAGTTTGGTTGGAACAGCACCCCAGGGGGCTGGATTTGCACTTGGAGGGTAGCTTCTCTGGCAGCACAGTGTTCTGATGAGAGCTGAGATATGCTGTCATGCACCCAGCACTGAGAAACTTTTGATGGTTTCAAAAGCCTTGAGCAAGGCACAATTACAGCCTGCATGGCAAACAGGGTCAAAGGCAATGAAAGCTCCGGACTCCGATGCACAAGGTCAGTGGGGAGACAATCTGTTGTAAAGCTGCACATTAGAATGCTAAATAATGGACAGTGTCCACGGAGGAGTGGTAAAATGACAATGCAAGCTGGTAACATAGCGACGACTCAAGTATTGTACCTTTGAATGGGCACCATTTAGAAAGTAATGGATGCAACTGACAGTGTTTAGCCATGTTGTTCACTGAGGACAGATCTGCAGCAGCTCCGTTCCTGATAGCATTTTCAAAAGAATAACAATGAAATGAAATACTTTCTGATGTGTGTATGATCTGGCTCGATCACAGTCATCTAACATTGTCAAGAACAGATAAAGGAAAGAAGACAAACATCCTCGCATTAGCGTGCAGCAAAATTGCACCTCAGTCTGTTAAGGAGAAAACCTTTAGAAGTCAAATGATACAAGTTGATTGAGAATCTTGTAGCCAAGATTTGATTCTGAATTGATTAAATGTTCGCCTTATTTTAGAAAAAAAGAGCAAAGAATAATCATTGAAGAAACTATTCCACTGTGTAAGATTCTAGCTTCTCCTTCACTAGATAAATCACATACTGCAGTTAAACAAAAACGACTCCCACTAATATAAGACTGCCCATCGAATCAGGGCCCTATATCCTGGAGGTTTTATGAGCAGTTTAAAAGGCTGCACCTCAGGTTTCCCCTTTCTATTTTGGCCTTGTTTGTTTAGTTGCTGTTGGTCAAGTGTGAAGACTATATGTTTCTTCAGAATGTCTATTGCCCTTTCAAAAAGTTTGTATCAACTACCAACAATAATTCTAGATTAAAAACATCCGTAGGCGTAGGTTATTTTAGCATCTAACCTCTATTTCCCATAATTTTGACAGCTTCAAAAAGGAAACTAAAAGACATTTTGGCCAGGGGGAAACATTAGGGTTGCATCAATACAATAGTCAAAGTTTTCTTATTCAAAGGGAGATTTCACACACTGAATGTGGACAACTGTATGCATTTTCTTTGTATTTCATCAAGTCAGATAACATATTTCATCAAACGTATTCATGAATGCGTTTCTTTTCAATAAGGAGACGCATTGCAGGCACAAGAGCCTAAATAGTTGCATTTAAAATGTAATATGTCTTGTTGTGCTGTAATCTCTGGACTGAAGCAAAGCTTTGCTAAGCTTTTGCCCCTGCTCATAGGTCAATGACCTCTAGCTTGTCAGTTATTGCCATAGCAACCAGGTCCTACAGTTAAGCCACCTATGGCCTCAAACCCTTCCAGCTGCCTTGCAGGTTGAGTAACCAGACTGCAAGGCAGGTAGCCAGGAATGATGCTCCTGGTGCCACCAGGACAGCTAACCGAATTCTCTGTGGTACAATTTCCTGTCCTGAGCAAGTATGAAGCGACCATAGAGAAAAAGTCTCCCTGAGGAAGAAACTTGCAGTGGTTTAGTAATGCAAATATATAATCCAATAGTCAATGTACATATTATTTCTACCGCACTCTACAGAAACCTTCAACTTAGTATGCCTTTCATGTGAAATGAGTTATGAAACATTGAGGAAACCAAAGTAAACTCTTACAGTTGCCTTTATCCAAGATGTATCAGTTGTATTTTCTGCCTAACTTCTTGCTGCACCGGATCAATTAAACTACAGACTTTGAGAGCCATCTTTAGGGATAGCTGACTCATTTCGAGCTGCTGCTCGGACAACAGTCAATACATGCTGCAATAACGAAGCTGGGAATGACACACAGAAAGTCAAGTTTGCCAAACTAAGCACTAAATGTGTTTGCAAGCAAAATTGCCAAAGCTTTGAATTGATTCTAAGTCTTAAGAACTGTGTTTTCTTGTGTGAATTTATTTCCCCCCTCACCCTTTCTCTGCTGGTCTCAATGTGGTTTGGTTGTTTATCAGTTAAACATTTAAGAGCAGAACACAGTCTGAAAAGTCACAGACGGTCAATTGTTGAACGAAGGAGAGTAAACATGTTATATCCACGTTGGGATCCTTTCATAGTTAAAAGAACATTGCAAAAACTGGTGCAAACAAGTTCAGCAAATTAACTATGTCTTACGGACTGTACGACTTTCATTTATGCACAAGACTGTTAGAAGAAAAACAAATCTAACCTCTTCTGGGGAGGCCCAGTTGTATAGCTGTAAGAACGGCTTCTCTCTATTGGCAGCTGGGTCCACTGTCGCCAAACTTTTTCTTGTGTTAATTCGCCATCTTTTGTTTTCTTCCAGTTAAGGTTTGACTGGCACTTTGTTTCCTCGTCTCCTGCAGTTTTGATGAAACAAATCCTTCGTAACCGTTGAAGAGTTTTGTTTATGTGAGAAACTGACAAAGCATTTGAATAAATGTCAGACTCCTGTCTGGCCTAAAAGTTTTGGACTTCAATTTTTGTAAGTTTATATACCTACTTGACTTTTAAAAAAAGAATTTGATCGTTAGAAGTAAACAGTTATGAGTGTGTATCACACTGTTTGGACTATACAGCACTAGAGTTTCGTATTCAAGCCTGTTCATTAAAAAAAGCACAACCTGTCTTGGGTACATAATCATTGCATATTGCAGTCAAATGCTGTCAAGGCTTAAAGTAACAAGGGAATTACCTACCTGTATATTGGACAAGGATCTGTTGGTATGGTCAGGAAATACAGTTGTACCTCGACGTGTGTCAATGAAAGAACATCTTGCTAATTAAGTCACTCATTCTTAGTACTCTCTTCTGTAAATTAACTTCAGTAGTTGTGATCAAGACTTTTTCCAACTGAACACAGCTGGGATTGATTTCTGCTGTTAAATTGGACGTTCAAATGAAATTGGAGCCAGCCCCTAGTGGCTGGGTGAGGCACTGCAATTTTCTTCATTACTAGATTTGTTTTGGGGTGTCTAGCAGGGTGTAGCCCTTGCTTTAATGTGTTCATTCTGTGTCTAACCTCTGCTTAGGTAGTACAAAAATGATTGCATAACTACACTTATTACACAAATACTTGTCCAGACCTTGTCCAGTTAAGATTCTGGTTCATAATATTGACTTAGTTGGAATAATATTGCAGCGTAGGTGTCCATTTAAATGCACTGAATGTTATATTTATTTAATTAAATATCTGACTGAAAAAATAGTGATAAAATCCAGTTCACCTTGTTTTTAAAATCAATTAGCACTGGCCTTATAAAAATCTATCATCTGTACTTCGTATTACCAGAATTCTCTGCCTGAGTTTCACTGTTTCTTTGATTCAAATAAAAAAGAAATCTTGCAACCGACGGATATGTTTGACAATGATGGCACTGTCAGTACTGCATCACTACTTTAATAGGCTTCCTGTATGAAAAATAAAGTTCAATCACTGTTTTTATTTGTATTCACTTTCCCTTTTTTCTTACATGATGACAGGCAGCATTTTGTTGTTGAATAGCTGAAAAATATATAAAAGAAGCCAAAGGAAGTAAAACTGATGGAGGTCTGAAAGTCTTGAATCCTAACTGAAAGAAATGCTTAACAAAAAGATGAGGCGTGTTAGACCTGTCGTCCTTGAAAAGTGATGTAAACAGACAGCTGAACATGTGAGATTACTTTGTGTCACAGTGGTGAATATTTTCATCTCACCAGATTTGTTCATGTCGGAAGTCGGAAGACAAACATCCACTGAAGGCTCTACAGTAATAATGTGTTTTAAACACATTGGTCCTGAGTCTGTCTGTCTGTCAGTCTGAGCATCTTAAAATTGATCTAAGGTTAAAATTAATTTAGCAATGAAATTACTTTCTGGAGAGACATACAAAAACGTGTGCACTCTTGATCCAATAACTCTTTTCACCGTGTTTATTAGGTGAGTAAAAGATGAACTGCTCGGCAGAAATGCATCAGGCCAAAGATGAAAAACATCCTTCCGACATATTCAGCAGGCTTGGTGTGTTATTGTTTTGCTAACACAGTTATACAGTGTAAAAGTTTGGGTGCCTGAAGAGATTTGAGCACTCAGAAAACTTTGACAGAGGTTTGAGACCTTAATTAGCTTGTTAGAGCGATGGGCGGTTCAAAAAGTCCAGGTGTTGCAAATATCAAAGATTTATTCTCCCGAAACATCGGGCCAACAATCAGCAGCCATGAGCTCCTCCTAAATGCTGCCTATCACTAATTATCTTTCATAAGTTTCTAACGCATGAAAGAAATTGCAGTTACTAGTAATGGTATGAGCAGAGATAAACTTAAATAAATGAAAATAAAAACCAGATTCAACCAAAGCAGCCTCAGAAGTGACAGTGTTCTGTTCAACTGTGACACCACATCTGCACAAATACGATCCTCGTGGGACAGAAAACATTTTCAATAGAAGTAAACAGAGGGTCATGGAAAAAAACTATATGGACGTTTGCTTAATCTGACACATATATGGGTTATAAAAGTTATAAATACCACTTTCTGGCTGCAGTGACGATTGGAAAGAAAAATACGATGAAGAATTTCAGCGTTGCTGCTGTTGTCTTGAACGTCTGTGATGATTCTTGCCGGTTTAAGCGCCGTTACTTCGGTGAAACCAACTACAGTACCCACAATCCCCCCAACTACAGTAACAGTAACGGAAATTACCATAGTGATCATATATAAGGCGCACTGCCGTTTTTTTATAAAATGAAAGGCTTTTAGGTGCGCCTTATAGTGTGGAAAATACGGTACTCCTCTCTCCCCTTCTACTACTTCCGCTTGTTGGTGCAAAATGCATTCTGGGATACTTTGCCGTCTCAAATCTCCATGTCTCCACTGGATCCTTGATAAAATGGGATCAAAACATCCAGGTATTCCTGATGTTTCACAGGAATACAAGTACGGACACTGAGAGATGACCAGGGGATGCAAATGTACACATCCTACTTTGGCCATGCCTACACCCGCCCAACTCTGTCATTGGTCCACAGTGAGGTTATAGGATACAGGAGGGCTGACGGATGCAATATGACGTGCATAGCCTGAAATAAAAACACTCTCTTTTCAGTTTTTTGTTAAAGAAAAAAAAAAGTGCTATTAGGAACAAAAAAATACAACAAACACCAGTGATTGTCAAGGTCGAAAAACATAATGCAGGCCTGCAATCTGCAGGATGAAATCAGCGGCGTTTGTTTTCTCCCACTGATTAGCTGTCCACCATTCAACCGATCAGTACAAAAAAAAAAACGGCAATTTGTGAATTACAGTTAGGTCCCCATTCATACAAGTCCAACCCTCTCCCACTTTATCAGCACATTAGATCAAGCACATTAATATTTAGTGCAAAAGAAAAGCATATCATTGATAGCAGTGAGCCAGACATGTGGTCATCATCTGTGGGTAATGCTTTGTCACACAAACAAGCCCAGTGTTTCTGTCCCCAGTGAATTTGGTTTGCTTCATTCAAATTAGGGAGAGGAGGGTTTTTACGTCTCCCAGTTCCTCCAGCTCTGTACTGTCTTCACTCTCACACCAATGTTTTCTTGGACAAATGGTTATAGTGGCATGCTATGGACTCACAGGAATCCACTTTGTTTTACATTCACCAGAGATGTTTGTGTATTGTTTTTATGTAAAGCACTTTGTGCTGCATTTTTTATGCATGAAAAGTGCTATACAAATAAAGTTTGATTTGATTTGATTGAGAGGCCAAACATGAAGAACAGACTGCATGAAAACAAAATGATGGAAGAAATATGATAGATTGATAGCATGCAGAATAAATAAGATAAGATTATAAGTGTAAATGCAATTAATAGATAAATAAAACACTGCTTTAGTCAGGTCTTCTCTGGCTTTCAAATGACAAAGATTGTTTTTTAATCTTTCTGTTGTTGTTTTTTTCCACAGACATGTCCGCTAAATTCCCTGTTTGTATAGAAAAGGGAAAGGGAGTTCCGTATAAGGGAAGGATGAAAATGTTCTCATGAAGAGTTAAAAGCCATTTCTGCCCAGAAATAATACATCATTCCTAATAATACTGTTCATTTTTTCTCTGGATGATGCAGTGAGTCAGAAATGGTGTCTGAAATAACACCTGTAAAGACTTTTAACCAGAAGTCACTATTTTTAAAAATGTGACTACAACATCCATCCATCCATCCATCCATCCATCCATCCATCCATCCATCCATCCATCCATCCATCCATCCATCCATCCCTCCATCCATCCACCCATCAGTCGCCAAATCAGGGAAGCCAAACTTCCATCTCCGCAGCCATTTCATCCAGGTCATCTGGGGAGATCCCCAGGTTTTTCCAAACCAGCTGAGAAACATTGGCCACGGTTACATGATGTCTTTTAATTCTGAATTAATTATTCCGAATAAAACTATTTTCCTTCGAGTTTACCAGGAAATAGTAACTCGGAATTGAGGTTTACATGGAAAACATGTTTGATCGGCTTTATCCAATTCCGCTTAAGGTCTGGGGGTTGGGAAGGTTCTGATTGGATAGGGGGGCGGACCGGAAGTTACGTCTACCGGAAGTTACGTCTACCGGAAGTTACGTCTACCGGAAGTTACATCTATCGGAAGAAAAACAAACTTAACCGCTTAGCCGCTACAACTTTGAAAAGCTCACAATTTTTATGTTTCCTGCCATCTGTTCTTTTAATTATTTCCAGGTCCTTCAAGCTATTTATTAAATAAATGGTCTCTGCTCTTGACCACCGTTTACTGCGCGCTGCCATCTTGAAACTTTGTTTGGAAAACAAGCCCAGCGCGGAATATAAGCGTCATGGAGACAGACGGGCGAGGGAACGAGCAGCGCAGAAAGACCGGAATTGATTTAAAGCGGAAAGAGTGTATACATGATCGCGGAATTATTCTATTCAGATTTAAAATCGGAATAAACCAGCCACTTACTTTGGAATTAAGTTTAATTCGGAATGACCATTTTCATTCGATTTAGGTGTTTACATGGTAATTTTTACTACTTTTAAATCGGATTTAATTTGAATTCTGAATTAAAGGAATTAAACTTCCCATATAAACGCACTGATAGTCACTCCAGGATGTCCCAGATCGTCCCCAAGGTCTCCTCCAAGTAGGACGTACCAGAAAACCCCTCCATGCTAGTTTCCAATCCACACCAGATGCCCAAGCCACGTCATCTGCTCCCCCCTGTTCTACTCTTAGTCCATCCCAGATTACTGAGCTTCCCCCCCTCTCTCTAAGGGAGAGTCCAGACTCCCTACAGAGGACACTTGTCTCCACAATCTCCCTCTTTCAGTCACTACACACAGCTCATGAACACAGGTGAGGGTAGGAGCACAGACTGACCAGTTAATCGACTTCCTCGCCACGACAGATCGATGCAGTGCCAGCATCACTACGGACACACCAATCCACCTCTAAATCTCCCAATCCAATCTTCCCCCACTCATGAACAAGACCCCGAGATACTTGAACTCCTTCACTTGGGGCAGAATCTGATGCCCGACCAGCGCCGGGGATGACAGCAACATTTACTTTCAAATGTAAATGTTTTTTTTTTTTCTTTCCTTCTTTTCAGGAAAACAAAGAAAATGTAAGTCTGCAGCTTAGGGGACTAACCTTACAGAAATAAAAAGAGAGAGCAAAATAGAAAATAAATCAAAAAGAGCACATGGTCTAGCAACAATCAATGCTGAAGCCACCAGCACAGAGGACATCGGCTTCACACTACAACCCATCACTGCACTATGAAGCCACTTCATGCTGTCAAACTCTGCGGCTTCATCGTGTCAGACCTGAAAGTTGTCACTTTGTAAATTGCGGGATTCATTTATGGTCAATGGGTGACAACAGGATATAGATAAATATGACACATCCTGAATTATGACTTTGAAAAGCTGTATTTCTACATCTACTGTATCCTCCCACTTCCACCCCTCTAAAAAGAAGAAAAATCAGCAGGTCTGTGACAAAACAACTGAAGTTGAATAATGGTTTCTCAAGATGAAGCTGCACAATATAAATCTATGCTTCATGGATTATTCATGCACTCTGTACCTGTCACATTCTTATCAACATGGCACACATCTAAACAGAAAACAGGAAGCTCACCCCACTCCCAGAATACATGAAAACAATCAGTCTGCTGCCCACACATCAAAGCTTCAATATTCCTGCTGAATCCATCCTATGTGTTTCAATCGGAGAATCAGAAAAAAACAAAATCACAGGGCGCACATCTACTGATAATGGATTTAATTTGTTTCCATCTGAGAGCAATTTATAAATTGGTGCAATACAGAAAAGAACCACTTGTCATTTTCAAGGAGATAACAGGAAGTAGCAGTTTCTCTTCTAACCTCCCACACGTTGGATCTGGGGAGTGCTGCAGAAAAGGAGTGCTGATCTTATCCAAAAATGTGTGCAGGTAAGCAAAGCCTCGTGAGAAAGCCATATATTAAATCATGTCGTGTGAATTTTCTTGCTCAGTCACTGCATTTATTATTGTTATCAGCAGGAGCCTCTGCTTTCGGAAGCCCAGCTGCTTCCCCACATGCGTTGCACATAACTATAAAATCTACAAGATGCCATGGAAATCTGATAATAATTAAGAAATCCATAGTTGGAGTATATCTTAATAATCTCCAGCTCAAATGAAATAAGTATAATGGTTGCCTGTAGCGTTGCCTTACCAGGAATACAATTATACTTTATGTATTTTAATCTACCAAATGTAAGGTAAAACACATCAACTAAAGTCATATTTCAATAATTGTGATTTTACGCTTTGAAAACAGTGATGATGTTTTTGCTCCCTTAATTAACTTTTTTCATTAATAGTGAAGCTAATGATAAGATGATGGAGATTTGTAAATGTAATACAATGTCAAAGGAGATTAGAAATGCAGTAAAAAACACAACTAAAGTTGTGAAATCAAGTAGAGTATCAGTATAACGAGGCATGAAATGGAAATAGTAGAGGTAAATTTGAATAACTTCAAAGCTTTTGTTTAGCAAATTTTCTCAGTTTCATGCCATCCCTAACAATATCATCACTTCTCATGCAGGTTTGTCGGTCCTTGAAGCAACTTATCTTATCTAATTGTTTCCCTTTATCAACCAGCAACAACTCTACTTTTGGAAATTGGAGAGTTTGCAGAAGGTTAATTTACCGGGCCCTTGTCCCGGATTTGATTGTTTTTCTTTATTTTGCTTTTGACATCAATATTCCACTCATGTGAAACTTTTTGTCATCTGCTCCAATTCTCTGCTTTGTTCAGCTTAGGTTTAGTCACTAAAAACCACTTGGCTGGGATTAGAAAAATCACTGTGTTATTGTTAGGTATAAAATAGAAACTGATAGCTTCAGTCTGGGATGACATGGGACCGATGCTGGACTTGTTTGTCAGAAAAACCGTGGAAATTCTATGCATTCATATTTTGTTGAAACACAAAGGTTACAAAGGTTGCACTCAAGTCCAATAAATCAGTATTTTACAGGTGTATGTCGAACATGACGTAAATGACCGTGTACTTTAATGCAAGGCAACAAATATGGTGGATGTTTTTGATATCCTTAACCCTCTCCTTAATGTCATTGCAGTGATTTTGGTTAGGTTCAGTTTTTGTTGGAGAAGCACTGATTGGGCTTGCACATGATATTCATACTGTAAAATTGCAGCATCCTTGTGTGATTTTTGTTGAGTTCCTGCAGATTCAGGTAGCTCTTGCCAATTACACAGATCCACTGCTCATATCCAATTAAAAGAAAAGTTTTGGTCACATACACAACTGTATCTGTCCACTCCTCATGGACTTTCTCATTACCTAACAGCAGGCGTGTTGGCCTTGTGTGTCCTGAGATTGTCCTGTAACCAGATGGTCTCAGGTTCAATCTTTTAAACGGCCAACTGCAATGTCACGATGCCCTTTAGGAAATAACCGATCCCTTCCAGAGCTGGTGTGTGAGGTGCTCTGCGTTAAAGTGTCAGATGAATGCCGAAGGTGTTAGTTTAACAATGCAGATGGAAGTGTAGGAGTAGATGGAGGGCTTGGCCTTTGTTTGAGCTGAGTAACATCCACTCCATTGGCCTGTCCATGTCCCTGAGTCTAGCATCAATGGGACCATGTTTTATTCTGCATCATTAAATGTGACAGGCCATTTATTAGCACTGAGCAAAACAATTTGAGTCAATGCCTCTGCATTTCATGGAACTCCATAATGGCTGCTTTTAGTTCCAATGTAGCTAAAAGTTATTACCTTGAATGTTTTGTTCTGGCAGTGCCTGCATCTCATTGTCTGCCTCTGCTGTAGTCTAGCTGCACTTTGGTGCTTCGTGTGCTTCTACGGTGTTTAATTAAATGCCTTAGTCATATCATTGCAAGTATGGTGATATTTACTGTGAACTGTTGGCATTAACTTGAAAAATGGGTCACTCTTGGCCTAAAACTAACAAATAAGATCAACACATTTACGTGGAGGTCTTAAAGAACAGAACAATGGAGCACAGTTCTATGCAGTTGGCTTTATATACAGTATCACAAACAGTTTCCACACACATATTTACTCTGAGAGGATCAAAATACACTGTATACTTATTCATGCTCCAGTTTTCCTAAATAACCAAGAGACAAGGAAAAAAAATGATCATGTGCATTTAAACAAACCATAACCGCGAAGTAAGATTCCCGATGCATGTGCGGAGGTGGGGAGTACAAAAAGAAAAAACTGCACTTTACATTTTAAGATGTGCTTACGTAATTTCTAGAGAGTGGATTCTTGATAAGTGGTAAACTATCTTAAAACATGTCACTCACTACTTTACTATTATACATTATTACTCTGGTTCTAATTCTCAAATGATTGACTTTGGCCAACAAAAGTTAGGTTTAGCAGTCCTTCCCATTTTTCCATGCCCTCCTACTCTTAAACGTTGGGTTGGGTATGTTTGGAAAAACCGGTGAGAATCAACAATATTTTTTGAAAATAAAACATTTACCTACCTCTGAGGCCCATGAACAGCAATGACTGTCCAACGGCACTGCTTGGACTGTTTGCTTGGATCTAGCCTCCAGATTCTTTTCTCATCTTTATCAGTTCCCTATCCTTGGTGTCTACTCCATCAATGATATTTGAACTTTAGAAGTACAGCAAGACAATTTTTTGTTCCTTCAAAGTCTGGTTGCCACGCTGAGGTTGAAGTTGAAGATGCCATCATATACAGTGCTGTGAAAAAATGTTGGGCACCTGTACAGTTGCTGTTATATCTATTTTAAGTTGCACTTTATATTTTTTTAAGACTCTTTATTGTGGTAGGAACAAATAATACACATATAATTAGAGACATTAGTTGGTTGGCGGATAGGAAATTAATACAAAAGACAAAGCTGCACAAAGTTGAGAACAAAAATACTCAAGAAGCAAAAGCCAGTATTTAGTGCGACCTCCCTCAGACCCAAACACATTCAACGTATTTTAATAAGAAGCAGATGTTAGCATTTAGCCTACATAAGTTTAGGTTTAAGTGGCCCAGTTGTCTGGATTTTACATTTGTATCTTAAAGAGACTGGAATATAAATATGGATGGCAATAAAACGTTGATAAAATAAGACTAGGGGTGCCAAAGAGTTTTGCACAGTAGTCTACATCACATCCTTTGCAGACAAGACGAAGCAGGCAGCAAGGTTAGGATGGTGTTCTTATATTTCATAGCTATGTATAGCAGTACTGTACTCTCTGTACGGATAGTCCCTTGTTCAAAAAAATGTAAGGATTGGATGTCTGAGTGAATGGCCGGATGAAAAGGAGTGCCACAGGGGACTGTACTCTCACTTCCAATAATTCTTGCAGTTACTGTAAGTCTTCTGGAGGAATGATGATTGTAGTTTTGGTTAGTTAGAGGGATGGACAATAACAAAGAACTGATTATTCTCTTTGTGGCATGGTGTTTGGAGTAAAGGGGATGATTGTACATTTTAGAAGGATTAGGAATGAGCCTAACTTGTTCCTCATTAATAAAAATGAATGCGTCATTTGACTGATTTCTGACCCTACAGATTAGCAAGTATTTTAGAGAGTATAATGAGATCTGAATCATGGGTCATTATTATAAGGCTCTTTTTCACACCAATTTAGAGTTTTGATGATGTGGAAATAAGAATGTCCATATTTGATGGATTTTTTTTTACTTTTATCTAATGGTAAGGATAATAACTACTGAATGAGCTTTACATGCATCATCCAGTAAGTGTTTTCTGAATAGTTGAATGTTTTCCAGAGTCTTCTTTTTGGATGTTTTTCTGAAGCCTTCCACGGGGGTTCAACTCCTGCTGCCTGTCGTCAGGAACATAGTACAAATCAAACAAAACGTTGACGTTTCCAACAATGACAAGTCCAGAAATCCAGCCAAACATGTTCAAGCCACAATCAAATCCGGAGAATGTAAGCCGTCAAGAAGGGGATCCACAACAGCAAAGAACTCACGGCAACATATCTGTTTGCTAAAAGCTTTGCTCTGCTAGAGCTGGGGAATCTATGTAACAAACACATAAAAATCCAAACAGTTTGTATGAAGCAGAAGCTGATCACTCCTTCCTTGGTACGCTGTTCAAAACTTGAATACAATCTGTTCATTTTGAAATACAATACCTCGTACATCTCTTTTTTTGGAAAGGATGATATCAAAGGTAGAAACGCATGTTAGCAAAACACGGGGGGTATCACCGAGTTAGATTTTAGTTTGGGTGCTTACAGGTGTTGGTGTTTCTGTATGACATCCTGTGTCAAACACTGAAGCTCTAATCTTTTTTTCCTTTTCTGTTTAGTCAAGCTTTGATACTTTAATTTCCAGTCTTTATTGTTACAATTATTCTCTCTCCAGTGGGTGCTAAAGAATGCTGAAGGACAAACACAATTAAGATGGATAAACTACTTGAAAGGAAACCAGCTACCCCTTTCATTATTAAAACTAATGTTCAACATCAAAACAAGATAACAGAGAAGAACCCATGGACGGAATATGCTATTTTCACTGCTGGTGCAGAAGGCGCTGTGGTCCCGGCCCTTTGAGCGCAGCCTGCTTGCTTTGAAGGATGTGGTGGTTTAGTGTTGGGATTTGGCAAGGATTGAGTAGTAATGGGTGGGCAGTGTTGGGAAGCGCTCAGCTATCCCAAAGGATTGATCCGATGAGCTCCGATTGGACTCATCTGTTCTGTCAATCGATTTGGTTTTGCCACACAGACTCTTCACTCCAGTTTGCCCCCCCTCCCCTCTTTTTTCCTCATTTTTTTGTTTCCCACCTAACTAGTTCCCAAAACCGTAATTCTATTGAGCGGAGTCTCATCCCATCTGTGAAGGATTTGGACTCTTGTTTTTGTTTTGATTATAGTTTTAAGAAAGTGTTTTTGTCCAGTTAAAATATAAAAAAAGAACAGCATAACAGCAAAGATAAAAAAAAGTCATTTTTAGAGACATTCATTCTCCGCTTTGCTTTATGTTTTTATGAACAAAATAAAAGCACACATTAATCTTTCTTTCATGAAATGGAAGCCAGGGTAAAACAAATAAAATGTTTATTTATTTTTCAAGGCCTACCAGTAAATGCAAAGTGTTTCACTTCGAGAGGGATTTACGATTAATTTCATAAAGTGTTATCTTGTATACATCTTGCAAAACACAGATCCAGCACAGTAGATGGTGATAATAATTATTGTTAAACCTTCATTTCACCAGGTAAAAGTTTGAGAACAAATTGTCATTTACAAACAGGATCTATTTGATACAATAAACACCTTTTTGCTAAAGGTAAAACCATATTCTCTTTTGGTATTTATATATACAGTACTTAAGCCTTAAAGAAAGACACACTGCTCTGGTTTCTCAGTCTCTTTTTTTAACAGAAGCAAATAGAGGCAAACACAGTAAATTGTTAGTTGCTGTTGCTCTAAGGTGGACTCTTTTAAGGAGCTTTTTGACTGATCTATAGCAACATCCACAACTGCAGCTGGTAAGTCCATAGCTACAGTAAGTAATAAGATGTCACACCAATTAAAATAACGCTATCAATTCAAATCTGATTGGTCACTTTTTCTTCTGATCTTGAATCTATCTGAATCACTGAACAAATCTGCTATGTAGACTGTATTGTTGATATTCTGGCCAGTCCTACACATTAATGGGTC
Source organism: Cololabis saira (assembly GCF_033807715.1). NCBI lineage: Eukaryota > Metazoa > Chordata > Actinopteri > Beloniformes > Belonidae > Cololabis > Cololabis saira. Next base: position 27,090,554 of record NC_084608.1, read on the forward strand.
CAGGACTCCCTTTCTACTGGTACAGATTGTATCGAACCAATCATGACAGTGTGGGTGGTTTTTAAGCAGTGACTCATACAAGAGTGTCCAAAAGCCACAACTCAAAACAACCACGATGGTGGCAAAATTTCACACATTGGCTGAACAAGCTTTTACTGAAAACCCCACAAGTGGTTCAGCAATGTTCCTACTTTGCTGGGTGCCATTCAGTTGATACCACCCTGGTCTCTCTGCACGCAACATTTATTTTCCTGATTGGTTGTTTCTCTGTCCAACAGCACCCAGAGATGGTTTCCTGGTTGACACTGCCCTCCTGGTAATCAAAGACAAAATCTGAGGAATTCTTTGTACCGAAGAGGAAAGAATCAGGATGGCTGGCTGTATTCTTGGGGTCCAGAGACAAAAAAGATACTTATAGTATGTCTTAACTTTATTTTTTCCCCAGACGTAAAGTACCCTGAGCTTTAACTTTATGAAGAACATGTAACGATATAGAGATCCAACAAATCCATTATTCCTTCAGTTAAATTTGTTGAAATTTCATGAACTCGTAGACCATAGTATTCTGCAAATTATGTTTAAAGCTCATAAAAAAAACTTTACCAATCAACATTCAGAAAAGATTTGAAAAAAGAAAAAGCAAGTATAACTTAAAAGGAATAGAGATATTTATAAAACCAAGATGCAGGACAAAATTGATGGAACGTTGTGTTTCTGTGAAAGGAATCAATTTATGGAACAATCTGAACAAAGAAAACAAAGAATCCAAATCAAACAATTACATTCAAAAGAACAATTAAAACCTGTATGTTAAGGAAATATAACGAAAAATGTTGAGTTTGATTGACATACCCGTAGGCGGTGGTAATTTTATTTAATGTTATTTTAATTTTATTTTAGTTGTTTTTATTCACTTAGTTTTTTTTTTTTTTTTTTATTATTAATTTATGTTATTTGTGAAAGGGGCAGATCAGATAAGATTCTTCTTCTTTCTGCTCCCTTTTCATTCATAAGTTAGGAACATTTGTATTTGTATTAAATTGTTTTGTTTTTTGAATGAAATAAAGAATAAAATGAAATGAATGAAAAATGAAATGAAATGAAATGAAAGAACGTAAAATAGACTTTAATAAACTTCCACTCCAGCTGAAAGACTTCTTAAAATTAAGACAATCAGGGCCCAAAAACAATATTATTTTATTTTTTAATACCAGTCTACCAGGGGGTAATCAATAAATGATGAACTTCTATTGTCTGGTTGTTTCACACGTCTCTATCACCTCTTCACTTATCGAGTGTGTAAAAACTTAGAAATTCCTTCATCCAAATGTCTGTAGTAGAGCTTCTTACTTGCTGAAATATGTCCTCAATATTGCAGTAGCAAACTCCAGTTTCCTGCTGTGATACATCCATCTTCCCCCTTGGTTTGATAAAATTGTGCTTTTTCACATGCTGTCTCCTTAATGCTTAATAAGGTATGCTTGTTTTATATTTAGCAGCATTCACGTCACCACTGGAAAACAGCTGTGCATAATTGAGCATGTTGCAGTTTTCCTGGAAGGATTTTGTGTGAATGTTGCATTTGGTTCCTGGGATCGAATTGGTCCATTGGGAACTTCCTGTGGTAAAAATCCCAGATATGGGGGACATGTACTGTATACGCCATCAAAAACATGCACCATAAAGGATTTTTAACATGTAGCTTTGTACCCAAATGAGAATTGTGTAGTCAAGTTGAATCGTAATAAGACGATAAGGAATGTCGACTTTATGTATCAAAGCATATTTTTATTTTTTCTTCCACTTTCTAACACACTAGACAGGAACTCATCAGTGTATTCAACTTCCATACTGCAGCGTGTCTCCAGGGAGGACTCAGACTGCAGCAGAGCCTTGCAGAGAGCTGGACTATGCTCAGCAAAGACAGATTTCCCTCATCCTCGCCAGCGCTGGAGGTTTGAGGGGGAGGGTTATGACAGCGGGCTTGTTCTCAAAGCATAGCAAAGAACAATTTAGAGTGAAGCTGTGTTGACTGCAGCTTTCCAAGTGTCTTGTGAAGATGTAGGGAAGGAAATCAAGGCAAGGGAGTTCTCTGACAATCCCGAAGCTTCAAAGTGTTTAAATGAGTCCAGGAGGAGCTTCTGCATTACAACACAGACCATAACAGGAGCTGCAATGACTGCATCCTGAGAAGAAGATTCTCCTCTCGGATAATGTTCTCAGTCTGTGGTAAACTATAATCATGGGCCGTTCCAGTTGACAACAAATAGACAACAAATAAGAGTATTTGGCCTGAGGTATTTTAATGTGTTATTCTGATCATTTGGACCAGGTGAAAATATCAATTTGTTTTAACAAACACACAACAATTTTGGTCTTATTATGACTTCCCTTTCAGCCCAGTTTTTGTACAAGTAAAGACGTGAACAAGTGTTCAATTTTACACACAGATTAGAGGACATGTACGAAAATTCTCAACGGGAGTCGCACAAAAGACTTTATATTGAGTCTCTGTGCTCACAGGGGAATACTAAGGATCAATTAATGAACTGGCTCGGTCCACTGCTGGCTTCAGCATGCAAAGCACGCTTGCATGAGTGGAGTAATTGACAGCTTCGAGAGCCTGTGGGTGATGTGAGTGAAGAGTGTGTTGTTTTAGTGGGGTTGCTTATGTGTCGTCTGACTTATTTTACTACCGCAAATCAAGAAGTAGTGGTATAATATAGAAAATCCAAATAAAAAAACAATTACTGACACACCAAACCCATTATTATATTGATTTTGTTTTTTCTTTAATTGCATATACTAGTTTAATGGACTGGCGATCTATCTAAGATGTGCCCTAGCCTTTTCCCTGCGGTGAGCTGAGATAGGCTCCAGAAGATCCCTGTGACCCAGAAAAGCAGGAATTGAATAATTGAATTGAATGGATAAATGGGTAAAACCATACTCTGTATAAGAAGAACTGGGAAAAAAACCCTGTGACATCACCCATTTTGTATTTATTTTTTATAGACAAAAGGGTCATCATCTTGCCATGGCAGACTCCACCCAACCTCTGGTTGAACCAAAAAAAGTCAAATTGGTAAAACAAACTACTACTACTACTACTGTCATTTAGCAGACGCTTTTATCCAAAGCGACTTACGAGAGAACACCACAAGCACAAAATCACATAGGAGGGTACAGCTGGATCAGTGCTGGTCAGACTGCTGAGAGTCCAGTTGGACACAGGTGCTGTCACGCCAGTGCTAGAATATACTGTATATATCTAAGAAAGCTATGTTTAAGAAGAGACCATCTTGTCATAAGTGCATGCAACTTACTAGATGCCGAAGTGCTCCTTAAAGAGCTGAGTCTTTAGCTTGCTCTTAAAAGTAGGTCCAGACCTGCAGATCGGACAGAGTTTGGTAGGTCATTCCACCATCGGGGAACAATGGAGGAGAAGAGTCTGGCTACTGATTTCATGCCACGTGATGGTGGGAGCACTAGGCGTCTCTCACTGGCTGAGCGGAGCTGTCGAGAGGGAGTGTAGCTCTTGATCAAGTAGTGAAGGTATTGAGGAGCCGTTTGGGTAATTGTTTGGTAGCCAGAAGCAGAGCTTTGAACTTGATGCTGCAACTGGAAGCCAGTGCAGAGAGATTAGCTGTGGAGTGACATGAGCTCTCTTGGGTTGATTGAAGACCACACGTGCTGCTGCATTCTGGTTGATCTGTAGAGGTTTAATTGAGCATGCAGGAAGGTCGACCAACAAGGAATTACAGTAGTCAATACGTGACATGACCAGAGCCTGAACCAAAAGCTGTGTAGTATCTTCTGTCAGGTAGGGTCTGATTTTCCTAATGCTGTAGAAAGCGAACCGGCAAGACCGGGAAACCGAGGCAACATGTTCCTTAAAAGTCAGCTGGCTGTCTAAAACGACACCAAGATTCCTGGCAGAAGATGTGGGCACAAGTGTGGTGGAATCTAGCTGCACGCTTATCTGAAGAGGTAAGGAGTGACTGGCTGGACGAACAATGAGCTCAGTTTTGGACAGATTTAACTGAAGGTGACGGTCCTTCATCCAAGCAGAGATATCAGAAAGACAGGCCGATATTCACATTGAGACGGCCGTGTCACCATGTGGGAAGGAAAGGAAGAGCTGGGTTTCATCAGCATAGCAGTGGTAGGAGAAGCTGTGAGAGCTGATGATTTCACTTTGTGAAGTGGTGTATAGTGAAAAGAGAAGAGGGCCCAGCACTTATCCCTGTGGCACCCCTGTTGCCAGCTCAAACAAACCTGATGACCACTTGGAACAGAAACACCTTAGCTCATTTACCACAAGCTAGCTATTTTAATTTGGCTAAGCTAAATGTAACTAGCATTGGCTCACATTCACTCTGATCAAATCTGTCCATTGATGAAGCATTGTTGCACGTGGCCCCCTGCAGGGCTTTGAACTGGACTCAACACCTTTTGGGGTAGCTTCAGCTTCCTACCCCCCGTGCAGATCCCGACACCTCGGAAGTTGGTTCAAACAGACTAAGATCACGAGAGCACCCTATGGGGTGATTTGGAGGTCTGTGACAGTCATGCCAAATGTCTGATAATGACATTTGGCCCGATTCACATCCGACTGTAAATTACTTTTTGTCTCTCGCCTGATTCGTGTATTCCTGCATTTTGTTGTTAAACTTCTTGTATAAAAATCTGGTTACAAGATCACTCGAGGTCAGCACTTCAACCAGACCCCTGGTCTGTGTAGACGTGCTCACCGCCGGCTTAAATAAAACCTCATAAAACCACAAAGCAGACTTCTGAACTGGTTTGATAAATTCCTCAACACCATCCAGCTTCGTTTCTAAAATCACGATTGAAACAACATCAGAAGTAGCTACTGCCCGGAGCTGAAATGAGGGCTCCGATCAAACACCCTTAGGACCCTTGATGAGCTAATGCTCAGCTAATTTACGCCATCTTTGTACTCCTTGTTCCATCACAGTTTTGACTTAGATGGTCCGGTGGAAATAGGTTAGTCCGAATGGTGTAGGGCCACCTCTAGGAGGGGCTGTCTTGCTAGGGCAAGCAGCAAGAGAGCTAGAGGCCGTCCACCTGTCAGCACCTTTAGCATCCAGTGACCATGAGTTGAGTTAGCTTACTTTTCTAAGCTTCGTACTCGGATTTGATCATGGCAACCCCAAGCCAGTTGCACCAGCCTGTTACTACGATACAACACCCAAAATATATTATCTTCACAGTATGAGTGATGCACTGTTAGATATTTATTCGGCGTTCAGAAGTTAAGTCAAAACAGTGCTTAACGCTAATTAGCTAAAGTGAAGACACCGAGTCCATAACATGGTGAGCTGTCACCGAAAGACCACATCCATCTTTGTATAATTTTACCTGCAGAAGTTACTCAAAAACGCTGATCGCGGTGGCACTCCTGGTAATTCGAATTCAAAAATACTTTATTATTCCCTGAAGGGAATTCCATTACTATAGGTGGACATGTTAGCAGTTGAAGAGTGATCAATTTTTCTGATCCGTCTTATACTGGTAGGTTGTCTTACTGTTCGCTGAGGCCTTGTAGAGTTCAGTGTATCCAGATGGAGAAGACCAATGGGAAGTCTCCAGCTATACCCGATTACACATTTGACAACACATAATAACACAAAATGAAGTGTGTAGAGTCATCATTTCGGGGAAAGATTAACATAAAAAAGAGTCATTGGTTCAGCAGAAAGCTGACCATGTACAATGGTTGAAGGAACTTGAAAAGTTGCAATTTGTTATTTTGTAAATTGAAGACGAAAGCAAGTCAGTTATCAGATTGTGAAAAAGTATTTGGCTGTTAATTATCTTCTGAAAAAAAGGCTTGCGTGCTCTGCATATGGCAAGGAAATGAGCTCCAAATGCTAATACTGACTTGAAATAAGGAATTTTTGAATTTGAATAAATAAAATACTTGTGCTTTGAGATGACTTTGGCACACATTTGCATGGGTATCTAATTTGATTTGCATTCCTGTGATCCATAGAATGTATTATCTCTGTGCAATTCAGCATCCCCTCTTATCTGGAACACACTCAATCAATAGAGAGCAGCTCTGAATATGGATTACGGATGGATATCTATGGAGCAAGGCCTACATTAACTGGGAAACTGGTTATGCATTTAAAAATGTACTCCTTTATACATATTTGATCCCATCCCCCAAGTATAATTTAACAGTTTTACATAACACTCTCTTGACTTTTTAAAAATAAAAAATAAAAAATCTAATCAGGCAACTATCTTTCCTAGTCTCCAGATAATTAAAAATTAGTTAGTAATCAGCCTTTTTTTCCCCCTTCAATATGGCAGGCTTTCTGTGGAAATGTGTACTTCCTTTTGCATCTTAAGTGTGTTGAAGTAGTAAAGCAGTAAATCGTCACCAAACAGGGATAAATGTATTTGTCATCAAGATATAGACTGGACTATGTGTAGCCAAACACAAGGCTCCTGAAGGAAGGCAGGCATTGTACAGTGACTGAGAGCAGCTGAATATCTCCCTTACCACCAGTCTTTGAGCAGAACCCACAGCTTGATAAATGAGCCAAGAGTCAGAAGAATCTAAAGCCAGATAGCTTCCATTCTGCACCCAAGAAGAGAGAAGTGTCAGCTTTTTCATCTTCTGAGTGATTCAGAGTGCCATTGGAGGAAACTGATGAGCGCCTTTGAGATTTATGATGCTTTGCCTTGCACATTAAATATAGACTTTGTAACATGTGCTCAGAGCCGCTTTGAAAACCTAATCACACGCTATAGCTGTTCATAAATATGAGGGAAAAGAAAGCGGCTAAAGAGACACACCAAAAACTGCAGTTTTGGGTCAATTCTTCTGGCATTCCACTTGTGGCCGAGACGTGCCGGTCAACAAAACAATAGATATGAACGTGATTTAATCAGTCGGAAAGAGCGCATACAGTGACTCAGTGTGGAGCCTTAAGTCATGGGGCAAACGAATTTGACGGGTAAAATAGATTCTCTTTTTAGCAAAAGTTAATGGAAATGGGGAGACGTTGGTTGCAATTTTCAGTGACCATAAGATTAGCTCATATGAACCTGCAAAAAATGTATTAATATCATACATTAAAAATGGCAATCGATATGGCTGCATTATTTAAATAGAGTCACTGCTTTATAGAGCAGTCAGTGACCAGAATAAATCTGACCTGCAATGAAACTTCTCATAAAACCACATTTACATAACAATAGTTCAGTGACCTTGAAAAATGTACATCCCATTGGTAAAACACGGCATATAGCTTGCAGAGCAGGCTTGTTTTCATTGCGCTGCTGAGTGTGAAATGGATCTTGTAAAACTGTCTGTTTTTCCCTCCTAGAAAAAAAAAGCCAACAAGAAAAACAATCTGACATTTAAAAACAATCCATTTCAATTTTTGTTTTAATTATTTAAAAAAAACATGACTTTCACATGGATATCGTTTTCTAATGGTTTATTTCAATGTAACCTGATTCATATCAGGCTATAAACTAAATACACTGGACCGTGACTTCCTGAGTATTTTTTTTTTATCACCCCTCATGCTCATTCGTACTCTCTGGGATCCATTTTTTAATCTCCTCACCTTATTGCCTGCAGAAATATTGTCATCGCCATCCGCGACTTCTGGCTGGGGCCTAAAATGTAAATCAATATATTCATTACCTTGTGCAGAATATAAAACAACTCTGCAAGGGTAAATGGGTATTGCTGACAATGACATTCACATAAAGAAGCAGATATAGTATAGACAGGTAAAGGTTACTTAATGCAATTAAACTCTTAGACCCGCAAAACACAGGAAAGTGGGGCAGGCAGTTTTGGCGGTTTGGACCTTTTTTTTTATATATATATATAATTCGGACCTGAATTTAACTTTTTTCTTTCTAAATAAACTACCCTGAGATGACTTTTGTTATAAATTGTCGAAATAAAAATGAACTGAACTGGTCACATTTTAAAGCTCTTATTTTAGCAGTGACATCATTCTTTATGAGACTGCTTACAAAACCTTACTCCAAAGACCAAGTTTTGACATTCACCTATCTTTGTAATAAATGTAGTTTACCAGTCTGAGTAACTCACAATGGGTGACGTCATTGAAGGGTCTAAAAGTAAATTATTCAGTGAAATTCAGTTTCTCTGCATACTACAATGAAAACAGCAACCTAATTTGTGGTGTTACTGTTAAACCAAAGCGTGAAGAATCATTTTTCAACTCTGTAAATTTCTGAGACATGATTGTTAAAATTGGACATTGTGTTACGTTAAGATACAGAAGTGTAATAGTTTCTCTTACCGCAGCATTTGGCCCCCCTACTCCATCTGTCATGTACTTTGAATGCTCTTTGCTTTAGAAAAGACTTGGTCAAAGAGAAGGATAAAATCTGACTCAATGCCATTTACACAGCAGTGGTAGCATTACTACACAGAGGTAAATTTAAGAGATTTTAAATTAGAAAATGTACTACCCACAATGCAACATCTTTTCTAAGGGCACCTACGCAGTTTTCAGCAAGACAGAGCAAGACTGCAAGGGTGAACAAACTGCAAATATTAGAAGAGCCCGGCTGAGCTAGTAGAGGGTATGAATACTGGAGTGACCTCCCCGCAGTCCTGACAGGTCCCCGACAGAGCTTGTGTGGAGAATTCTGAGACAAAAAGATACGAGAATGACAACAACCCCATACTCTTCCACATTTCGAGACTTTGATTGCAGGAAGAATGGAACAAAATAACAAGTGAAACTCTTCATCACCCAGTGGGCCAAATGCCCATGAGGCACTTCGTGGTCAGGTATCCTCAATGCCAGAATACAAGTGTTCTGAGAAAGAATGGTATTATTACGCAGTGGGAATGCTCTTTTTGCCCAGTTGTGTTTTGGGACATGGTGCTGGTCTCAAAATGTAAAAATATATATAAAAAAAAATGAAATGAACACAGAACCACAAAGCATGTGGAGGACATTCTGCTTACAAAGAAAATGAAAAGTCATAATCCAATGTATGAGTCACTGCATTGAGGTTGGCTTTTTATTTTTTTTATTTGGTTGTTGCTTTCTTTTTATTCAAAATTTGTTCCAGCTTTTTAGATTTGATTTATTATGTTTTCTATTCTTGATACTAACATGTTCAATTATGCCAAAGAGCAGTGGTTTGGTGAGTTAATAAATAACTCTTGATCATCAAACAGTTGTATTTAACAATTCCCTCCTTTTTTTCCTTCATTTTTAGCTCTTATTTTTCCTTGTTTTAAGAAGTCAGAACTCTCCAGAGAAACTAACAGAAATGAAATAAGGATCTGTGGGTTGAAGTTGTCCCCATGTGCACAAAACCAAATATTTGATAACTAAGCGATTCCTTGAGAAACGACATGGCTTTTCTGTTATTTGTTCAGCTCAGACATTGTAGATACATTTCTTTTTTTTTTAACATGAAAGATTTAGACTATGGACCAACATACCTTTAGAGAATAAAGTATCAGAAACTGAAAAATATATTAGACTGATACAAAAGCTTCTCAAAATCCAGATTGTATTTAGGCAGATTTATTTTAACAGCCTATATGGCCAAAACCTATACCTTCCAAATTAGATTAAACTACATACAAATGTGGTTTTAACTGCGATTCCTCCATTAGTATCTGTGTGTTAGGTAACAACTACGTGGACCTTTTCTCCCCCGCTGTACTGACAGTGGCAGACACTGCTGCCAGGAATAAAGCAGTAGACAGAGATGCCCTCCAGTCTCACACTTTATTGTTACACCTAGAAAATGTGCACACCAGCTCCACATAATCATTAGCGAAGTACGAAGGGCAGTTCATTAACTCTCACTACCATTTTGGTTTGTTTACATCCATTATTGCCTCTATAGGTTGCCAACGCAACCATCTGGAAGAAAGAACATCAGCAAATGCATGTAGATTGGACAAGTTTGCTAACAATATATAATTGTAAGATAGGGCTAGTGAGAGAGAAATATCGTACTCTGATCAGAGGGGTCAACAATCAGATTTGGGCTGTTCGTGTGAACATAGCTTCAAGCTAAGGTCCCAGAGGGCACAGAACTGCCAGGCTTTCTGCAGCCATTGTACTCCCGTCTCATCAGAACCGCTTGAAAATACTGAGAAAGTATAACTCGGGAGAGCAAAGTTTGGAAAGTTGGAGGACGCGAGAACATGTCAGTCCTCCTGCAGTTGGAACAGTGGTGTACTTGTGTATTTGATGACATCCCAGCCCAGCTAACAGGCTAACATGTATTCAAAAATGCCTGGAGCTTCATAGAGGATAACATAAACATTAAACATTATTACAACTGAAAATGGACCATGGATACCTCTGGCTGAAGTGTGTGTAACCGTTATTATATGAAGCGTTTTCAATGGGCTATACACTTTTATATTGGACTCTAAAAGAAATAAACTCAGAACAAAAACAACCTTTAATTTTCAAGTAGACTCTATATTGATGACCGCAACTATGAAACTGGAACAACTTTTTTCTCTCATGAAAACATCTTGAAACTTTTAAAAGCAACGAGGTTACGACTTTATTTTTCTTCTGTTTATTCTTACTTCTGCTTGTCGGTGCGAAATGCATTCTGGGATGATTTGCCATCTCAAGTCTACACAAGTCTTCCCCGGGGGTAAAATTGGTGGTACAAGAATGCATCTGGGGATTGTGAATGTACTTGACCAGATGTGAACTTCAGGACTGCAACAGTCGGTTGGTACAGTAGATAATGTGGCCATTGCAGGATAGTCTGTTTGTTTAAAGACATTTGACCTCACGCTGTGAATAAATTGTGATGCATATTTTAAGTGGAATAGAGCAGCTGGTTGCTCCCGTTATGCTTCCAAGCTGCTCCACACCTCTCACTGTGAAACTACTTTCGCTGGCTAGAATGGCTGCAAAATAATAGAGGGGTCAAAAGGGGTCAAACTCCATCATCCTGTACTGTAAATAACTGGCAAACGCTGGGTGCCATTCTAGTCTTAAATACCAATGATAGTTTTAAAGTAGCAACTTAAAAGGTGATCCAAAATGGTGTCATGATCTTTGTGGTTTGTTGTTTAAAGGTCAAACTGTAATCATTGTGTATTTGATTTATTTGCCTCTTTAGTGGTTGAGAGAGAAATGAGAATGTGGCTTCTTAATATTGAGGCATTCTATAAAGCAAGTCCCTTTAGTGCACATCATTTATTTATCTCCTTCAGATTTGATGCAGTTTAGCTCTTTTTCAGACTGGGTGTTGTTTGCTCCTATTTGCCAGTCACAGAGCGCACTGATGCACTGCCGGCAGGGCGGCAGGAGGCAGGCGGTTGGCACTTGATCAACAACTCAAAGACTTGTCAAAGATGCTCCCCGATGCCTCAGCGAGCCGCTGCTGATGGCCGACAGATATTAATCAGGCCAAATACCTGGAGGCACGGAGGAATCCCTGCTCCAAGTACAGCCAGCGGAAGAGCAGCAGCGGATGAGGTCACCGTGAGGAAGGGAATCCCGAAGGGGAAATTCACAGATGAAGAGGAAACGCACACATTTCATAGCACAATATAAAAAACAGACAATCATTTTGTCTTTTCTTGTTTTCTTTTTTGTTTTCTGAAAAAAAAAATCATAAACACAGCTAACAACTTGTTCATCCTCTCTTTGTCCATTTTCAAATAATTAACTGTGTTTTGCATGTTTTTTATGCCTCTCTTTCTGTCCATGTTTTATGGATAGGATTTGGTGTTAGAGACCAGTGGAGCGAGGGAGTTGCAGTAAGGCCATGTACCGTGTGACCCTCTGCCATAATTAATAACTTAATGTGAACAAGGAAGTCTTGTAATCAGCAGACTTCAAAAATTGCTAAGTCTACAACAAGCCTTATTTACAAAAAACGTTTCACACAAACTGGTGTATTTAAAAATTAGATAAAACATGAAGGCAAATTTGGTAAACAAAAATGAGAGCAAAAAATACATTTCTTTTTTACTTTTTCTTTTTTCATGCTTTGTCAGAAGTTGAGAAACAAAGATTTCCAGTAAAGTACTTTTTATTAATATGGGGGTTCAGTCTGACTGGGTTAAGTGGAAGACCACCTTCCATTTATCTGCTCTTCTGTGGCCTCATGGAGAGCACAGACAGCGAAAGCATTCATTAATATGATTTGAAATTACAGGAGGGTAGTGATTACAATGCAAGATACGATGTGAAATTGTCTTCAATAAGCCGCTGGACCGAAGGAATGCAGATGAATTGATTCGTGTGTAAACAGCATGAAAGTGTGTAGCAGGGCTGGAAATTAACCTTTTGCACATCTGCCATGGTGGCAAGTGGATTTCAAATTCTACCAGTCACTTAGTTTTTCCACCTGGCATCATGTTACAGGTCAAAACTAATCAGATATTTAAGCACTTAAGCACTTTTTTGCCAAAGGAGGTGTTTTATTTCTTTAAACCCAGGCTAAAGAGGGGCAGCCCCACTGACTTAGTGGTTAGTGCCGTTGCCTCACTGGCAGAAGGTTCCTGACCCAGAGTCTTTCTGTGAGGAGTTTGCATGTCCTCCTCATGCTTGCATGAGTTTAATCTCGGTAAATGGTCGATTGATGATTATGAATCGCCCATAAGTGTGAGCGTGTATGGTTCTTTGTCTATATGTGTGGGTTGTGGGTCGGTGTGGGTTACCCAGGAACAGACTTGAAGCTCTATTATGAGATGTCAAGAATTCCACTGTTATTTATTCTGTTATTTGTCTTATCTACCTGCCACAGAGGCGACATTGATCAGATTTACCCCGAGCTGGCAGGTGCCGAGTTCCAGCCCTGGTGTACGGAGGCAGAGGTTGGCTTTTATCCCTTTTCTGGAGTAATAGATGCAAAGACAAAATAGATGGTACCACTTATTGGAAACGTATCTTCTACAGGTTGCATGAGGTAGACAAGGAGGGATTTTTCATCTCCACGAGCCTTGCAAGGCTCCTGAATAACAATTGCCCATTGCTGCACCTACTTTTCTTGGAGAGTACCTTGAATGGCCCATGGCGATGAACAAAAAGTTTCCATTAACTTATATTAAACCAAGTCATTCAACAGTGTAAGGCTTTGAATAATGTTTCATTCTTAAATTAAACAGTAATTTGGCGATATGGGCAACAGGGAGAACTGAAATCCATATCTGCGCACCATCTTAGGTTGAGCTGAATTCACACAGGACACCAGAAGCAATGGGACGTTGGCGATAATTTTCTCAATAATTGTACAATTAAATAGCCTCGTGTGAGCGTGATATAATTTAAAGGCTCCAACGAAGCACCCCTATCAAACTGAATTGGTATCAGACTGAAATGCAAATTGGAAAGTTCCCTCAGCACGTCGGCCCCACACGCAGATCTGTGCACCTGGATGCTCACAGACTTGCCTGGAGTTGAACCTAAGCAGGAGTTCATGCGTGACTGGAGATCACTGGTGAGGTGTTGAAACCCGAATCAGAAAAGTGGCAGAACTAAAATGAAGTGGGGGGGAGGATTGACAAATATGCCATTTTCGCTTATGACGTCAGGCTGATGTATACCTTCTGAGCTTTCCTGGGAAGAGCTTCTCGCCTGTAACGAATAATATTTGCTTTTGAGTATTTCACATTTCAGCAAGTCTCCGGGGTTATACTGTACGTATGGTAGACAGTGTGGTGCTGTGGATAGAGAGAGGCACAGTGAAAACTTGCCTCTGTTCCCTTCATCTTTATTATGGTTATTGAATTTGGTTCAAAAGGAGCTGACATCAAAGCGCTGCTCAGAGATTCATAATTCAAGAGGTTCGGTGTATTTTATTGTGAATCCAGTGAAGCACTCTCAGAAACAACATAAAAATGAAAGGAGTTTTCACACGTGTGAAAAAGGCAAGTGTTTCCTATTGTATGTCAATGTAAATCTGAGAGATATTTTCTTACGGATGAGCTCCAGAGAAAACCAGACTTTTGACATTCCTAATATGTAAAAAAATGTAGATGTAATAGAAAATACCAAATGTACAACAATAATCACAAGGACATAATTTCCTTTAGCTGGAAATATAAGTAAATTTTTGTGAAAAGCGTTACCGGTATCCTAAGAAAAAAAGGTTGTCCATTACAACAAAGAAAAGGCTATCTATTCCCAGTGTAGTTACCGTGGAGATTATGAGCAAAAATGAATACTTCAAGGTGGAATAAAGCAGGTAATTATATTTTTACATCCCTTTGAAAAGCTATTACGTCTTGACTGTACCTCTGCAGGTCTCCTGCATGGTCTAGTTGGGTGCTTGACTTTGATCTTCAAAGCTGACCTCCTCTCTCCCTCCTGATTGATGGATAGGCCCACCATTGATGGCTGCATATCCATCAAGCAAAGCCACCCGTGATGAATGAATATGTCCTTTATCAACGGTGCATCACCTCATGAAGTATTGTCCTTTTTCGCTCAGTGTATTTATCCTTCAGCCACAGATTGATTTACTATGGAGGTGATTCAGTCAGCAATTATGACCTCATCGCTAATCAATCTACCTCTCACCAAGGGACAGCCCTGATTACAGTTTGGAACACGCACACACACACGTCCATGTGCAGGAAAAAGGTGTCAGACATCAGCAGGCACTTTTTGTTGATTCTGTGGGATCATGGGAAACTTTTTCTCTCCAGTAAAGGTTCTACTCCAATGATGTTTGGTACATTTGTCTGTCATCTGTTTGTCCAACCATACATTACTTTCCACTTATCTGAATCTGGGTTCTGGGGACAGGAGATTAAGCAGAGAGGCCAGGACCTCTCTGACCTCAGAAACCTTCATCAGCTCGTCTTGGAGAACTAAGGCATTCCCAAGTCACTTGGGAATTATAATTTCTCCAACATATCCCCGGGTCTGCCAAATGCCGTCTCCCAGTTGTGCACACCAACACCTACCAAGGCAGACGTGTAGGAGACATCCCAACCAGGCAGGGCCGCTGCAAGGGGTGTGCGAACCGTGCGACCGCACGGGGCCTCGCGCCCCAAGGAGCCTCGCGCTACGGGCCGTTTTTTTAAATTTTTTTCCAATTGTTTTTTTTTTTTTCGTTTTTTTTTCTTTCGTTTTTTCCCTTATAAATATCAACAGTCACGTTCCATTACAGGCCTAAATGTGTACTAGTCTGTGCATATCAATAAATATATTTGCAATGATGCGCATGTCTGTTGTTCAATACAACTGTACAACAGACCAAGCGCAGACACAAGGTCTCTGATCCAGACGGGTGGAGTTGGAACAAACTGTCACACAATGTCGAGAGAACGAGACAGAATCAGGAAATTTCCATCAGGGGATGAAAAAAGAAAAAAAAACTAAAGAAAATGGAAGAGTTTAATGCCTCTCTGAAAGGCTTGTTTGATAAATTTGTTACAAAAATCACCGATCCGACCGGGTCTCAAGCAGCCGTGGGGCCCCGCGTCGAGGCAAGAGATGATGATGAGGCAGGGGAAGGTATCCAGTATTTTGCTAATTGGAGAGTTAAAATTGCGCATATAGACACCCGATCCGACCCAAAAAAAACCCAAAATTTTGCGCGCGTGAGGGCCCCCCCCAGCCATTTTGCACAGGGCCTCGCAAATCTCCCAGGCGGCTCTGCAACCAGCTGCATATCATCTGCAGAAATAGGGATGAAATCCAGACATAACTGAAGTGGACCTCTTTCACTCTTTCATTGCTTTTTCTTTGTCCCAACAAATTCTGCCCGTAAAAAGTATGAACAGAATCTGTGACAATAGGCAGCTCTGGCAGAGTCCAGCTTCCACTTGGAACAAATCTGACTTACTACCAGCCATGTGGACCAAACTCTTGCTACATACCCTGTAGGGAATACTCAAATTGTCTATAATGCAAATGTTTTTTTTAAATCAGCAACAAATAAATAACAATTCAACATATTCCCTTGCAGCTCTAAGCTTATCTCCATCATGCCTCGCTGGAAGGAATCCTTATTTAATTGCATACAAGTCCATTTATTTCAAGAAGTTAGTTGTAAGATATGACTTCCATTGAAATATTGCTCCTTCGGAAGTCATAAAAACTGCATAAAAACAAGCTCAAAAGGGTCCATTGAACTCCATGATTTAATCTTACCACTTCAACGATATCCTCTCTCGGAAGACAACACGTTCATCTGGAGATTGATTGCCCTTCTAAATAACCCTTTAGGGTCAGACTTTAAGAGGCTTGCATTCTACTTGGTGACCGGGGGCAATATCTGTCTAACACAGGTCACACCCCCATGGATACAAAGGAGCATCCCCTGGAGGATAGTGAGGAGATGAGGGCGATATTAAAACTTGGAAATCAGAGTCAAACATGTCAAATGTGAAAATTGGCTGGCTGAGCCACAAAACCCAGGTGTTAATCTGTAGAGAAACCCCTTTAGGGGTTAGTAGAAAGACCATGGGAACAACCCAGGCAATGCACTGATCAGACACAACTCAGTAACATCAGAAAATATTCTTCATGGATTATGATCAAACTAATTGGACATGTTCTACATAAAAAAATAAGTAAATGAATAAAATACACAAAACATACCCACTCAGGTATTTTGCATGGGAAAAAAAACCCACACCATGTACCTGTAAATATAACACAGCACATGGATAAATAATGTGTAGAGATCACTGGAAAGACAGAATTCAAGCACTCCCAATCACACTAAGTGTGATACAATATAGTGTATGCATGCAGGTCAAATATTAAACAGAAAAATGCTTAGATTTAATCCTACGAGGAACATTTCCACTTCAATAAAACACGATTCCAACACCAACAACGCCAGTGAAAGCATTGCAAAAAAGATGAAAATGTGAAATACCATAAAAAAAGAACCACTAGCGACCGGCTGCTATGTTCCACAAAAAACAAGCCAATATCAGTTGAGAGGTAAGACTCCACTCTGCAACAAAAACCCATTGAGACTTTGGTTTAAGAACAACAACAACAACAAAACAAGTTCACTCTCTACAGCCCAGCTCTGAATTTGTTCTTACCTTTGATGTTTTGCCTTCATAAATCTGTGGAAAAACTTCACTCACTTCATGTAATCTCAAGTCTTTGTGTAAAGTGAAAATAATTTTGTGCTATTTTGGTCCCTTTTTTTGCTGCTGGTAGGAAGGTACAGTAGCTGAACTATTGAGAACTAGTTCAGTTGTGAAGACATTTAACATGTAAAACATGTCATAAAATGCAAAAAATGAAAAGTATTAATACAAAAAGGGACTGAAAATGTTAGCTAAATTGTTAAAATGCCATAATATTAACTTTCATATCAACATAAAAGTCAAAAGAGCATTAAAAATGCCAACTTGAACATACAGTTTAGACAGTTTGACACAGCATGCCCCTTTAAATTAATACACAAATTTATTTCCTAAAGAAAAGTTTGTTGATGCAGTAAACACGAAAATAATATACAATGTAAATCTTCACTTTTGTTTTCTGTTGCTGTTTATTTTCTGCTAATGTTTTTTGCTCCCTTGACCTGGTTTAGGCTTAAAGAAGCACTGTGGCTACTTATAAAACAAATATATACTGTATAGTAAATCTCACATTGTTACACCCACCCGGGTGCTAATGTTACATACTGTATTTGCAAAAAAAAAAAAAAAGTAATCACGCAATCATGAAAGAAACAATCCAGCTGAAATAAAACATACTGCCAAAGGTGCCTGGAATAAACAAACACAAAAATAACATGCATCTGGAGGCATAAAGCAATCTACAGTTTTCGTTTAATTCACAAAGCATCACAACACGCGGCTGCAAACAATCAAACGTATTGAGAAGAAATCATTTACAGGTAATTGCTTGAAGTTGTAGAAATCGAATGCACAGTTTAGTTGGAGCAGTTCCTGTTCTCTTTAATACCCAACAGGTGAACCGTGTGTTTTTTACAGTCTCTCAGTAGGCCGACCTTTTGTAAACTTCATGCTGTTTCCATCGAAATAGATTCTGTGATGTTTACAATACATGCTGTATCCTGATGCAACAAATCCTCCAGTAAATTGG
Source organism: Cololabis saira (assembly GCF_033807715.1). Taxonomy (NCBI): domain Eukaryota; kingdom Metazoa; phylum Chordata; class Actinopteri; order Beloniformes; family Belonidae; genus Cololabis; species Cololabis saira. The sequence goes on from NC_084608.1 coordinate 27,108,622, forward strand.
TAACAATTTCACTGAATTTTTTTCAGCAAATATATAGTTGGAACAATAACACTCCTTGGCCACGGGAATTGAAAGATAATTGTATGAGCCTGTGGCATTGTTGTTTCATAAGCTTCACGCTCCATTTCTGATTCCCGCCAGAAAGCTGTTTCTTTTTTCCTCCTTTGCACATGTTTATTTCTGGCACTTAAATTTAGTCTCTATTTATGTATATCTTAAATCACATGTTCTTCTCTGTCCTTGCAAAATGGAAATAGGCGCTGTTGTTATCTTTGGAAAAGAAAGGGGTAAAAACAATGCGCATCTTAGTTATTAAGAGCATAACAGCATCTTCAAAAGGGCAGTTTGAAGAGAGAGGGCACAGCAATGCTTGAACACGCTGTTGAATAAATACATTAATTAAGGAGGAATTATGTGCTTGGTGCACAAGTTGGCTTGCTTTCAAGTGCCAGGGGTCCTCATAAATATACATTTAAAAGACATGTGGCAACATCAAGAAGTAACCTCTTAACAATGAACTTCTGTATCATCATCTCTGCAACGCGCACCTACCAAACAGTGGTAGGCTTGTGAGGAAACCAACAGTTTTACTTAATATTAATACATGTAAATGAATGCTTTGTTTATTTGAGTTGAGAACTCTAACGAGCCATGGGACGTAGTCTGTTTAGTTTCAACTCTCGAGACGCAGACAGAAATATCAAATCCCAGGGACAGCACAGGCCTATCCCACTTTTGTCACAAAGCCACTGATTTTTCATCAAATACATCCAAATATAGGAACTCTGATGTGTTTAAAAAGTACATTTATACATATATTGTAGCTCTCATAAAGTCTGTAATTCTATGAAAAATAATGAGGAGAAATCGCTTTCAGACCGGCCGGGCTGTACTTACGGACAGTCACACAAAGCACATGGCTGCCTTTCAACATGAAGCACGTTTTAGAGAAGCTCTCTTATAAATGAGTCTTGTATTGAGACGGCTTTTATGATGCATCACTGTGCTCAACAGAAGTGACTTTTTTTTATTTTTATCTTGGTTTGCAGAACATTATGGAATACAGATCCTTTTAATAAATTGGTCCACTAATGCCTGACATCATTGATGGATGACACAAAGGTGAGTGCAATCGGCATGGCATGGCTACTTTATGCATAATCTTCTGAATTTGTGTAATTGGGGTTTTTGAGGGCAGCGTTTAGTACAGCAGTATGGAAGAGGTCTAATACTTTACCAGACGTTTTTGCTCACCAAAAGCTATAAATTATGAAATCCTGATAATGGATCAAAATTAACCGTGCACAGACAGTTGAACTAAACATAACAGAAGAACATAAATGTAGTTATTTATTTTTGCTAATTTTTCCCAGGATTGTCACGATGTCACGATTACGATTGTGGTCTGTGCATGTCAATGCAAGGATGCAAATAAATGATGTTTCCTAGTACTGGAGGCAGACAGCAGAGAAATAATCCTAATTCAAGGCATTTTTGACAACAAAAAGCATGATAGATTATGTACATGGAACACACCAAATGGGAAAAACTCAGCTTTCAAGCTAGTCTATGTAGCAATACCAGTTCATACCACACGGGGCACCAAACTTCTCTGCTGACAAAGAGAACTGACAGTACTGTGGTAATGACTGGAGATCGTCCGGCACATCTTGTAATATACACTTTGTCACACTAGAGGTGCACTTTGTTGCGTCTTATCAGAGGCGCTCATGCATCCACTTTTTTATGATGTGGTGGTTTTTGTGCTTACATTTTAAATTTTATGAGGGTTTTCACTTAAAATATAATTGGCAACTGGGAAGGTGAACACATCCTAAAAAGATGAGAATGCAGAGTGCAACAGATAACAGAAACTGGTCACAAACTACTCCAAACAAAAGCCTTCTATTCAATTTTTAGTTCAGCTTTATTTATATAGTGCCAAATCACGACACATGTCATCTTAAGGCACTTCAACAACACAATTCAAATCGTTCCAGTTTAATCCAATTAATACCAAGCCAATAATATAACAACAATGGTTATTATCAACCAACAGATTGCATCAATACTTTTTTTTCGATACAATCCCCTGTCCTGAGCAAGCACCAGGTGACCGTGGAAAGGAAAAACTCCCCTTTAACAGGAGGAAACCTCTGGCAGAACCAGATGGTGGCCATCTGCCTCGCCCGATTGGGGATTGAGAGGACATGAAAGAGAGAACGGCAACAACAGCAGATCAGAAACACCTGCTGCGAAGAAGGAACACAGGTTAATATCGACAACAATGATGTCATTAATAGAGTTGGAGTTGAAGAGCACAGAATAAAGAGAGGTGCATCATTGTAGGTCCCCCAGCACTCCCGGCTGCAAGGAAGGACAAAAGGAGGAGAGGAAAAGGGTGAGGGACACCGCTCAGTGGCTCCTGTTGGTGTCCCGCTGCAGCGTAGCTCTACGGCAGCATTTCTAGGAGGAAGCTATGTTCAAGACAAGTTTGATCTAGTCTTATCCTGCAGCTTCAGCTATGACTATAACTGGCCCTAACACACTAAAGTTTACACTAACTAGAGGCTTTACTAAGTTTGGTTTTAAAGATGGACGTGGTGTCAGCATCCTTAAACCAGATTGGAAGTTGGTTCCATATTAACGGTGCCTGATAGCAGTAAGTTGCCATCAGGTCTTCCGAGTATCGTGAAGCTTTGATGTTGAGGACTATATTTGAAAATGTGTACATTACAGTCATCTATCCTAGAAACGTGTGGATTTGTTTTTCAGCATCACTTTGGGAGAGGATGCTCCTAATCTTTGCGATATTATGTGAATGAAAAAATGCTGTCTTAAAAACCTGATTAATATGATATTAAAACAACAAATCCTGACTGAAAATAACTCCAAGTTTTCACACAGTACTATAAGAGGCCATTGCAAAACCACATTTATCAGTTACTAAGGTGTTTGGGACCAAAAACAATAACCTCCAATTTACCACAATTTAGAAGAATATGGTTTGTGGACATCCAGGTCACGTGGTTCTGGATAAAACGTGAAAAGGACTGCATGTATAAACTGAAAAAAAGGATTGGTCCAAGCACTGAACCCTGTGGGACTCCATAGCAGATTCCTTTCTGTGCAGAATAAGCCTCATGAACATTAGCAAACTGGAATCTCTAAGATAGATGTGGCACATCTATCTCTAAGATAGATGTGGCGGGTGGCGGTTTAAACCGGCTAGAGCTACGTACCACTTTAACCCAATAAGATGCTCTAAGCTGTGCAGTAAAATGCTGGGATCTACAGTATCAAATCTAGCTCTGATGTCCAGTGGAACTAGTACGGACACTAAGCACCCAAAAACAGTTGCAAATGAAAATAACTAATGACGTTTGTGGCATGAATATCAAACAAAACAAGCTGTAAGTTTGTGTTTTACTTTTTGTACCTGAAAAACATCAGTTGTAGAGGAATGCTTAATGTGCAAAAAAGGCCAGGTTGGAAAGTCTGTTAAAACATTTCTCTTCATAAACCTGTGAGAAAAATTGTGAGATGTTAAAAATGAATTTTGAGAGGATTTAGGTTTTTGGTACATTAATCCAAAGAGATATAGACTATGTTTACATAGGCGTGATATTTTGCCAGACATTTTTTTCTACAATATGTTGTTTGTTCCATTCTGATTGTGTCTTACCTGGCAATATAAACCTTTAATTTTCACACTGTTGCCTTAATCTCACATATGCTACCATATTTTTTTAATAAGATTTATTCAAATACATTGTCTGGGTGTGGGGAGCTGGAATCTGAAAAAATAGTCTGTTAGGAAAAGGACAGAAAATTGTATGTGCAAGAACAATGAAAGTTGAAATATCATGTGACTATTTAAGCCGTTTCATAAGAATGATGATAGTGATACTTATTGGTACTTCTAGCACTTGAACATCTGTGTGAAAAGCTGTTTTTGTGAATAAATACCCAGAGTTAGACCCCAAATACGAATGAAGAGAAGATGCCGATGCAGGTCAGGAGCAATAGACAGAAAGGAGGAGGAAGTTTCTTTTTTTCTTTTCCCCTGAATTTTTATTTGGAATATGAGATAATTGTTGAATCAAATTGATAAACTCTTGAGACAGGACACAGTATATTATTAAGAATTAGTTATTGTCTCTTACAGAGACATGACTGGAGAAACTCACTCTGGACTCCAACAGTCCTCTATCCTCATGCACTGACTTCTCTCTTATCAGCACTGTAGTCACGGCAACATCTCTGGATAAGCTGTGCTATCTCTGCAGAATCAGAGCATTTCAAATGCTGAAATCCACAATAGTCTGAAGAAGCAGTTTGAAAAGCAATGTTTGTGTACATTTCCATCCAGGAAGTGGACATGTATCATTTTGATGAAATGTCCTCACATTTTATAATTCACTCAGTAACCGTGAGATTTAGCTCTGCATTTATTTCCTGAACGAGACAATTTGAGGGACTCACTTTCTATGAAATATTTGAATGAGGTGAAACCAGTCATGCACAAAATCACACCAACACTATACAGTCCTGACACAAAAATGCAGTGGATTTGTTTCTATTTTAGTGCAACAAATGTGTGGTCATCATTTTCCTTTTATCACAGTCCAGTTACAACCCAACTGGACAATTCAATTAACTTTGTTATGATGCATTTATAATCCAACTCATTCTAATTAGGTCTTCATGACATTAGGAAATTATGCAACGTTTGGTATAATTGCTGAAAATTGTGATTATTTTAATATGGATATTATATATATTTAAAAAACAAACATAAAAGTAATTGTGAGCAATTAAAGGCAGGGTCAGTGATGTGTGTGAGAGAGGAAGTGAGGAGCGATAACGGACAATAATCAAATTTAATAATTTGGGGTAAATTATGAACAAATTAATCTTCAGAATCTCATTCCAGCTCAAACTATTAGAGAGTAATGGTCATGAAGACATACTCGATCTTTGAAAGGCATTGTGAAATGATGGTACATTTTTAAGTATTGATCGTACAGATGTCCAAATTGTCGTACAAATACAATAATTATTTTACATCTAGCAACACTCACCCCGTCACGAATAGGAGTATGAACTCTTGCCCTGCCTGTGAACGGCTGGAGGATTGTTGGTCATGGTTTTGAGAGGCGGGATGACTCCGCTCTTGTTCCAGTTTACAGGGCTTGGGCAGTGTGTGAAAATTAGAGATATTCACTAAATGAGACAAAACTGTATTGGGTTAGACGTTTTTAAGAATCGTTTTCCTTTATAGCCTAATTAGAAAGTGAAAGAAACATTTTTTTAACTTACTTTTAAAAGGGAAAAAGGGAAAAGAACCTGACAAAACGTCTATGTCGGCATTAAACTGATTTAGCTGCATGCCAGTACAGTCTGCTTATCATTTTAGCAGGATATTTCCACGCTCCTTTTAACATCTTCTGCAGTATTAGGAGGAATTGAGGTGCTAATTAAAGTGATAGACCACCAAATTGGGAGATAATTATAAAAGAGATCTATCTTCCTGGCGAGGTGTAGAAGAACATGCTTTGTACTGATTAAAGTTTTAGTGTAGCACGCTAAAAGTTGAAATGTGATGACGAGTGATCCGAGGTATCATATCCCAGCATACCTGCCCTTATTGGATCTCCGGATAGTAGATTTCAGACACCAAACGCTCGGTGAGGCATCACATTTTACGACAGTGACTTTTAACATCAGGACTGACTTCTTTCCAGACTTACCTGTGATGAATTGGGGTCCCACACTTTTCCAATCCCACCCACTTTTGCGGATTGCCTACGGCCACCAATCCCCCCCTCCTACGTTCCTATGCAGGACTTTTTGGGCAATAAAACGCCAGACGTAGACCTGTTAGTCATCTATCTATGAAAAAGACAACAGTGGAAAGGAAAATCTCTCTAATAACAATACGAACTCTCCAACACAACCATTATCATTAAGTGTGGCCATCTGCCTCCATCAGCTGCAGGGGAGGCCAACAAACTCAGGTCATACTTTATCTACATGTTGTTAAAACTACACCGCGGTGCAGCCATGTTATTGCCACTGGGAAATTAAGGAATCATTATTATACAGTATAGTGCTTTTGTTAATCTGATTGTACGGAATAAAATTCCCTCTGTAAGTACAGTTGTTTTTTTTAAACCTTACGTAACTTTCTGTTATAGATGTGTTTGCATCCCTGCAACATTACAAACACTGCCATGGGCGTTCACTGGGACCGACTCCAGTTCATTTAACTGGCACCGAGCAGCCACCAACTTTTTTTTCTCGATAGCAAGACTTTAAAGGAGCATGAGGCTCCTTTTAAGAAATTAGACTCTCTAGCGCCACCCTTCACCATGATGGCCGTTGGGGGTACTGCAGCCAACAGCGAAGCCGGCACGGGAGAACGGAGAGAACGCGCATGCAGCGTCAATGACGTCACATCCGCAACCCAGCGCGGGAAATTCGGCCTCCGAATTGCAGCACATTTTGCAGCAACAGCCTGTTCAAGGCAACGGAGAGATACACTAGAGGGCTCATTCTTTTCGGTTTGCAACGCTTCATCTGACATTATTACTAGAAAACTTAAAACGTATACACATTTTTTTCATAAATCCTGCCTCATGCTCCTTTAAATTTTAGTTTCTGTACTAGTTCAGGCAAGACGTGTTTAGATATTCAAATCCATCCATCTTAACTTGTCCTGAATGTACGGCCACCGACCAAGTCATCTTCATTGAAGAGCTATCTGTCCACAAGTATGAGATATATGGTTTGCCTCAACAGTTTAACCTTCGTAGTCTGTCTTATTTGTGTTTATATGCTGTTACACATGGTGGCTTTACAGTGTGTAACCGTGCGCCCAGGTGTTTCTTGAAGCGCCATCTGTTCCCTCTGTGCTTCAGTGCCTCATCACGGCGTCACTGTTGAGTACTACTTCAGTCCAGCATGTACTGGTGTGGCGGCTGCAGAGACTCTCCAATAAAACACAGGAGTGTGGCAGAGCATTGTTTACATTATTTAGCTCCCGATGCATGACTTTTAGCTGGAGTTTTTCCTGGCTGGTATTAAAATAATATTTTTGGCGATCATAGCCAAAGATAAAGATGTTAAATCAAGGAAATACATTTTCTGGCGGGGGCGGTAGTAAAAATCTGTGCCTCCGTGGTCTTCAGCCAGACTGTCAAGGTCAGAACTGAGCAGTAGTGACATCACTAATTGAGAGTAAACAGTGCGATTCAATTTGCACTAATTTACCAACTGATCTGCCGATATTAGCTGCGACACACGAGGCGGCTGATTTCGTTGGCTCTCTGCTGCACATTATTTTTTGTCTTCTCCTCTCACAGATCAAGGGGGCAGATGACTTTTGTCAGCCATCAGATGCTGTGTGGCAGATGTCACAGCATTTATTGTCACAGTGATTTATTGGTTCAGAATGACCACAGCCACGGGGAAGAACACATCACAAAGACCGGGCGGCGGTGACGGGGAGCTACTGAATGCCAACTCCTCCAACACAACTTTCATCCCAACCCTCCAAGGACTGCACATTTTGCTTCTGGTTATTGTTTGGCCATCTGCTGTACTCCGAACCTACGTCGCTAAGCAAACTCGAGTGTGTGCCAAACGAAGACACCTTCATTTTACCCCTCTAATCCAACCCCACTGCATCTCTTCAGTTAGATCAAGGGCTGATTGGAAACCTGAAAAGCCAAAGGCAAGAAATACTTGTGTCTCACTTTATTTATTCATAGCAATTTCTTTGCATTCCTTACATATTGTATGCGTTCATAATGAACAGTCCGATGAGAAATGCATAACTTAAAAAAAGAAAGTAAAAAGCACCGTAATTTAACTGTAATTTACCCCAAAGTACCTGATGTATCATATATTACTCCGTCATATTTTTAAAAAAGGAAGAAAAAGTATAGTTTAATAGACCTAAAAATAAAAAAAAATAAAAAAAAAATACCAATTTATCCTTAAATGTTCTGTGAATTATTTTATGTCAGGCTTTACAGGGTTAATCGTAATATATCAATATTTTTCAGCAGAGTTCAGTTTGTCCAGAAAATTATGACTTTGGTTCAGAAGTTTATGGATGAAAGTGAAAATTCAACATACATTCATAATATACTACATGGTATGGATGTAGATTTTAAGGAAGGAACTAAATCAGTAACTTTTTACTTCATAAAACAATAAACAGGTACATTTTTTTCTTCCCACCTGAGACCAAAGATTAAAAGGAACGATTGTTGAGCTTGAGATTCCACTCTCTACGACAATAATACAAATGAAGGTTACATTCTTCAATGAAATATGTTATTGTGTATCAAATAAACACTTGTATTTGCACAGCATATGAAAAATAAACTACATTGTCATGGTTTTGTTGTAGGCAGGCAACAACATTTTTGTGTAAAGTTTATTTCTATAGCAACATTCCACAACAAGGTGATTCAAAGTGCTAAAGTAAATCAATAGCTTAACATAACAGGTCCTGTACCATAATGAAGTGACATGACAGCATAACAAAGCCCGGCCTGGTGTCTCCACATGACAGGGCCGACCTCCACCGATGATCAGATGGACGTAAATCAGCTAAAACCGATATTGCTACATTTTGCCTCGTGTATGTTGAGAAACCTGAACTTGTGTGGTGGATATAACTGATCTGCTCCATGGGATTTCATTAAAAAAAACTAACTTCCTTCAGTTGTTTGACTATGCTCTATGCTTCTCTACAAATGTGCAGTATACGTTTTCACTCCACAACAGCAAGTTGACATTCAAGCACTTTGCCATCCATTTTGAACAGTGATAATAAACTGTTTGGAGGGTTGATTAGTGTAAAGTTAAAGTAGAAGTCTCCTTGAAGGATGAGGCAGAAATGACTGGAAATGGCCTTCTTATGCCCACTTGATCAAAAGCGGCATTACTCTTTATGTGCTTTACTATAATCTAGCAAAAGATAAGAAAATCTCCAGTTGCTTTTTTGCAAAACCAAGAAAATATATATCTTAAAAACAGAAAAGAAAGTCAAGGTGTTAGGTTGCCAGAACGTCAATGTTATTTTAAAAGTGACATTTTCTTCAGTCTCCTGACAATACTGGGCATGAGAGGGATGTCTGGTGCATGACGAAAATATGGCTACAATAAACATGCAAATTTTCAAAGAATTACATTTACTTTCATCTCAAACACACATTGACCTCTACAGAGAAGAAATACCTTGGCACAAAAGACGGATACACAACCACTGGAGCTTGAAAAGCAACAGGACTAATTATCTTTTGCCTTCGCTCAATCATATTTGAAAAAAAAACATACTCCAAACATGCACAAGGCCAAAACTGAAAAGGAAGCGATACCCAGCGGCACAGGGATAAATATGAACAAAAACCTCTTTTCTTCATTGTTGTCAAGCTGCGTTACTTTCATCCTGCTCCCACATTCAAAACCAATCCGGGCATTCATTCAGCAGAACTCCAAACAAAATGCGTTCAAATGCAACCTGGGAAAATTTTATTAAAAGTAAAATTCAGTTTAACAAATTGTACAAATACCTTGCAGCCACTCGGAGCACGTCTGCTAAATGAATTATGACGGCAGCGCATTCCACTGATGTTTCACCTTCAAGGATGACCTTGCGATGGCTATTCTCTGCTGATGCTTGCCAGAGATAAAAGCTATGAGCCCTTCTCACCCCCCCATGCCAAGGACACACGCATCATCGCTTTACTGGCCTATCTGCCCAGGTGATGCATTGCTCCCATAGCAGTCAGTCTGAGGCAGTATTTATAACAAACTATGTGAGGCAGCAACCGACTCATCACCGTCGAGCCCTCACAATCCTTGGTCTCCCACTGCACTCACCTCCCTTTTGCCACCAGCCCATCATAAATTCTTATTTTCTAATCTGGGGGAATACAGATCTAAATTGCGTAAAGATGGATGCAATTAATTCTGCTAAAAAAGGATGTTTACCCAATTCTGTCGCGCATTCGTCATCTTTAACAAGTGGCACCGAAACACAAAAAAAACTGGCAGAAGTTCAGACAGACTTCAGACTGGATTCTTCTGACCAATTCTTCATAAGTCTAGTAAAGACACAGTACACAATTAGTGAAAGACTGAAATCAGATGAAGGGAAGGTGGCCGAAGCCAATTTGAAGAAGATTGTGAGAAAAAAATCTACATTCCAGTGTCAGCAAAGGGCATCATGACTGGCGGGGAAATGAACGGCAAAGAACAGGCAACGCTTGAAATTCATTAGGTATCAGTGGGAGACAAAACACTGACAGGTGTTTATGCAAATCATCAGCGGATGGCTTCATCTCCCTAACGGGGAAAACAGCAGTCTCAGAATAATATGAAGCATGTGAAAGTAAATCATATCCACTTGTGAAGTTATGAGCACATTGTAAGCGGTACAGTGTGCTGCGGTGGAGACACAGTTGGAGTTGAGGATTACTGAATAATTACTGCAAGCAATCGCTTCTTACTATTGTTGCTGTTGACATATGGTAATCGTCATAAAAGTTTTCTATTTCTGGAAAAAACAAAACAAAACCAAGAAAAAAACAACAAAAAAACACCAAACAGCTGGACAAAACTACGCTTTTTCTTCCATTTTTTCAATCAATAGTGCATTTTATGTTCAACCTCAAATCCTAAAAGTTGGAAAGCTGTTTAAAATGTGAGAGAAGCAGAACGCAATTATTTTGCAGAAAATATTAAAAACTCACATTTTATTCACAACAGAACACAATAATATGCTGAAAATGTGAAAATTGAACTTCCACAAAAATAACCACAAGTTACTAAGAAGACCTCCAATAATGTAATTTTCTTCCACAAATGCAGGTGAAAACTGTATTGTTTAACAATATGTGAACATAATGCAGAAAAGCTGACATCTTCTCACGGCCAACGCACATTTAAAATGGACAGAAGCAACGAGAAAGACCGTTCTGTGCTCAGATGAATCAAAATGTGATATTTGGTCTCTGAAACCATGAATTTTGCATCTTCTGGACTTAATAGAGGGATTTTTTGCTTTTTATCAGCATTCATTTTAAATCCTTGCATCTCTGATGGTATGGGCGTGCATTATCAATCAATCAATCAAACGTAGTAACTCTAAAATTGTTTGTAGAAATTGTGTGACATACTAAAATACCTATTTTGGTCTACTAATATGTGCTTCACCAACCTCCCTTTCAAAGTCCCAAATCATGCAGATCCCGATTAACTTCCATGGAAGATGAGCGATGAATTTTAAATTAAGTTTGAAAATGTCTAAAAGGAAAGTAAGGAAATGGGCTATAAAAGTGCTGCACGGAGTGAATGTTCTTTCTGTTTGGAAGATCTTTGGCCGGGCGCAGACACCAGCTTGCAGAAAGTACACAGTCCCAGCGACAGCCAAATGTTTTGGCCTGACGTCAAATTACTCAAGGAATTAACAGCAATTAGTGGCAAGTAATATGACCTGCCACCGGCGACATTTGTCATTTTAACCAACAGATTTGACAGCACCACGGATACATCGAGAAAGCACTATATTTTTTATTTATTTATTTGCTTATCATGTTTTATTGGACATTCTGACTTATTAAAATATACAGCTGACATGGATTAGTCCCATCAGTTACCGACTCCTGAAGAGAATAATACATGTTTAAGTGTGACAGGCTTGTCAGAGACGACAGAAAGTAAGACCAAATACGAGTAGCGTGATGTTATGGGTTGTAAATTAACATTTTGACATTGGTTTCCTTTAACTTCAGACCAAAATTAACATTGTTTTTCTTTTACTACAGTTTGAATTCTTAGCTAGCATCACAGACTTACAGATGTAAGAAAAAGTATGTGAACCCCTTGGACTTAGCTGGCTTTTTCTACTTAAATTAGCCAAAAAATAGGAACTGATCGTCATCCAAATCCCAACAGTCCACAAACACAATGTTCTTCAGCTGACGGCACACAAATAGGTATCACACCAGCTATCTGTGTGAATAAATCAAGTAAATGTTCTCAATCATACTGGAAAAGGCAAGTGAACCCGTAAACTAATTACTGCAGTGAAAGCTAAATGAAGTCAGTAATCCATTTAATGAAATTAGTTTGGAGGTGTAGTTAACAGCTATTGATAAAAGACACAAGCATTTTCATTTTGCTCCTCATACTAAGCACTCACTGACTCAAACCATGCTTTACACAAAAAAAAACAAAAAACAAATATCTGAAGACATTCAGTCAAGAGCAGTTATATGCAAAAGGCTGTAAAGGGATATAAAGCCGTCCCAGAGCGCTTCTGCATCCATCAGTCTGCAGTTAGACAAACTATCTACAAATGCAGACACTTTAGCTCTGCGCCTGCTCTTCCTCTGGTCCCCACATATTTACAGCCTGGCTGAAAAACACTGACAACTAGATTTCACATCTGTGACAGCTGCATGGAGGGTGCTTTTGTTTTTAAACACACCAGGGAAAATAATATAAAGCAATACATTTCTGTTTAATCAGGGCCGTGAACCTTTGATTGGCTTCTGACCTGTGAATAAAGACCTAACAGAGCATTTAGTCATGTTTTTTGATAAAATATTCCATTAAGCTGCTGATTTTACTAAGACTTGCTAACAAACGTGACCGATTGTTGATTCAATGCAGTGGTCAGTTCTGGTCTCGCCTCCAGCACAACTGGTCCAGGCCCCAGGCTCAGATGAAGCAGCAGGGAGCCCATGGGATTATTATGGACCATTTAGAAGTCATTTGGACCTATACATGCCGCTGTGTGGCCGGTCGGGTCACTGCGGGTCCAACTGCAGCTTTGCTAGTCCTCATTTCAGCTATGGCAGCAATATTTTCAAATGTCAAATCAGTAGAAACAATAAAAATGTAGATGTTTGAGCAGATTTGTTATGGTATATTAATTAGGATCATCGCTTAGCATAAGCTTTAAATTAAATGAGAAATGAGATCATATCCTCACATACGTGTGGTAAATCTGTTTAAGTGGCTGATTAAACACACACATTGATTTGAAATGGAGGCAGTGTGGTTGTCAGGTATCAGCTCTTTTAATGCTTATCTTGATTAAATTTTATATATATATATATATATATATATATATATATATATATATATACATACATACATATATGTATACATATTGTATACATATATATATATGCAATGGTAGTTTGTGTCTGTGGATCCTACTGGGTCAATCACTGTAATGGAGATGCCAACGGTTAAAAAGACTTAGGATAAGGATAAGGTCAGTGCTGTTGCAACACCCACTTTCATCCTTTGTTTTACTCTTGTTATATCATGTCTTGGTTTAAAAAAAGTAACACTAAAAAATATTTGCATGTTTTTGCATATTCCATATCATATTTCCATGTTTTTTTGGTTTATATTATGTTGTATTTTTTTTTTTTTTTACATTTATCAAGGACTGGCTCGGTTTTTGTTTTTTTTCTTCATTTTTTTAATGTCCCGATTCATAAAACATTAGACACAGTACACTAAACAATAATTATCAGATTACACACAGACTACATATACAAACCAGAAAGCCTTTGGCAACAAAACAATTTGCCAATTCTTACAGATCCTGAATATTCAAAGGGTGATATCCATTCATGGAGATTACAGAAATGCTATTAGACAAATGATATTACCTCTGAAAGAACACACACTACTGGGTTCCAGCTGCAGCCTGTAACTCCATCATGTTATTGAGAGCGATATCCGTTTTAATTTAACTAATCGAGACAGGAAATTTATCAAAATAAAGTGAGCTTGAGTAACCGTCGGACCTCAGACTGCCTCCAAGCCACAAAGAGCATAATCACTGAATAGATGAAAGGCCTGAGCACATAGCAGTAAAAAGATTAACAAACATATTGGCAGATGCATTGTAACAGTATCAGTCAAATCCAATGAGGACAAATCAGACTAAAGTAATTCCTTTGATGGACGCATTCAGTTAAATCACTCTGGGAGGGAAATGCGTTTCTGCCACTGAGCCACTTCACTAATCAAATCAGAATCAGTGGATTCAGAGTGGGGGACAGTCAGTGCTTACAAAATCATTATGGTCAATAAACCCAGGGTATATTTAGCCCGCATCTACATACATCACACCCCCACAAAACCACCCACCCCCCTACGGCTCTCAGTCTCTATGATCTTGTTTGTCTCTCAGCACTTGGCTAATTTCGCACTTGGATGTAACTTTGGCTCACAGGAGAATGCTCCTCGTTTGCATAATCTGGTTTCCAGGGCTACAGTAGTAGAACGGCTGCAGTCAAAGATGCCATGCAGAAACAACAACCAGAGATATATACTGCACATGAAGTCCACCCGTTTGACAGATATCTGAATACAATTAACTCGTTTTCACCAGATCAGTGCTTGACAGAGTTAAATATATTCTAAGTTGTAAGTTGAGGGAACTGTTAAAGCACTAAAGCATCAAGTATTATAACGTATTTGTCACTCGGCGGAGAGGAAAAGGTTGAGTCAGCATACTTGAGTTCACTGCAGAAGGCACCCTGTAGATCTTGGAGTGCTGCAGAGCATAGCTAAACTGGTAAAAAGTCTAAGTCAGAGGGTTAAGGCAGGAATCAGTCAGATAAGGAGGAGCAGAGAGATGCCAGTTGACATCTTTACAGTGGCCTTGACACAGGATCGATACACTGCCGGCCAGTTAACTGTGAGGCTCACACCAGTCTGCTGCTCCCCCACGGCTGAGGTGATGTCTTGGGATGACCCTGGACTGAAATCCGGCTTTGAAAAGACACCTTAACCCCTGCTCTGAGTGGATGTTGGCTTTTGTCGGTCCCATAATGTAAAGAATGTTACTGTGGACTAACAGCACAATAGTGGTAGCAAAGTTTTTCAAGATGCACTGGCTGCAAAACTCCACCGTCAGACCTGAAAATAATATGTGAAAGACAAAATAAAAGCATGCAGACATACTGTAGGTTAGGTTTTTCAAATGTTCGCATTTAGGATTAATTTAATAACATTTGCATTAGATATATGGCCAATAGAGGTATAAAACAAATACAGCAAAAAGAAAAAATAAAGCAAAACAAAACAAATCCAAGAAAATCACGCTGCATTAGCTGGTGCAAGTATAAACATTAAAAAAATGTCTACGTTTTGTGATGTTGGCTCGGTATCTGTATCTACATCCCTATATATTGTATTTCAGGTGTTATTTCTGGGTCTGACATGCTTTTATTTTGTAGATGGCGTGTTATTTTGGGGCCTGAAAGTGGAGGTCTGCTGTCAGAGCCCTCTCCGGTTTCCTGAGGCCCCACTGTTATTTTTCGGCATGGCGCCATATTTTATACGACTTGACGGTTAATCAATTCCCCTCATGTGCTTGTACGTTGGCACAAAGAAAGGAGTCCAATTAAACAGCCTATTCAAAGTGCAGCCATGACTCGACTCAACTGTACATGTAAATGGGACTGAATGATTTATTTATCTGGATGCGATACGCTTGAAAGCTCTGATACAACATCTGAGAAAAGAGAATTGTCTCTGGCAACATCACAACCGTTTTCAAAAATGTTACATGGTAGTTTTGAACCTTAAACCTAACCAAATGGTTTTAGTTGCCCAGCAAAAAAACAAAGTTAAAGGTCAATGGATGCTATTAAATCAAAAACCCTGACTGGGTTTTTGGTTTTATTTTTCTTCATTCATTCTTCAAAATGAATCCTACTCTGTTATTCATTTGACAAATGAAGGTTAAAAGTAGCCAGTCCAGCTAAAATAATTATTTTCCTCTTCGTCCAAATAAATATTCTGGTTCCTCTGGATTTGATTTTGATTTTAAGGATGCAGTCCCAAAGGTTCTAGAGGAAACTCCCTTTCAATGTCATCTGATCATCAGTCAGAGAAACAAACCATGTGACGGCCCCTCAGTGGCTCTTGTGGGATTCAGCGTTTTAATAGTTTAACATTTTTTAAATTCTTTACTTTTCTGTTTTTCAGTTTGCTTGATTATGTCAGTTCAGTTTTAGTTTCGCGAGCACATCAGTAGTATTTGCTTTTGAAAAATTGGTTCATTTTAGTTTAATTTTCATTTGTTAAGGTATTGACTTACAGATATTGACAAAAAAAGGCCAGGATGGATTAATCCTAGGAACACTGCCATACATAAGGAAAATCTTTTTACATTTCTCCTTTGAGTTATTAGAAAAATGAAGTGCCAAAAGGCAAAAAGGCACTGGTGGGCAGAATACAAAAATAATAGATGACAGACATAAAAAATCATGAACAAAAAACGGAAACAAAGCCAATTTTACCCACAATTCTATTCTAGTTTTAGTTTTGCATCTAATTATAGTTTTTGTTTTTGAAGAAAGGCTTAACAGGATTCTTTTCAAATCAAATCAAAGTTTATTTAGCATGTTAATGAACACTACATTAAGCAGTCCCCACAGAAAACATAAAAACCAATTCAGTCAAACAATACAATCAAACAAGGGAACAAACATAAAACATACATAGTAGCAAAATAGATTTAGCAGCATTTAAAAGCAGTATGGATTGTATCTAAAGGGACTTGAGTTTAGCTACAGTGGTATCTGTGGTTGAAGCCCAGGTATCTGTGGTTGAGGCCCGGCTAGCAGTGGTTGAGGCCCGGGTAGCAGTGGAGGTAACACAGGAAGGGGCCAAGCTACCAATGGATGTAGCCCAGGTAACAGTGAAGCTAGCCATGTGTGAGGCCCAGATAGCAGTGAATGAGGCCCAGCTAGCTGCTGAGGCAGCCCAGGTAGGAGTAGAGGTAACCCAGGAAAGGGCCAAGCTACTAATGGTTATAGCCCAGGCAACAGTGAAACTAGCCCTGGTTGTAGTGATTGAAGTCCAGGTAGCAGCAGAGGTAGCTCCATTAACAATGGATGCAGCTCAGGTAGCCTAGCATCCAGGCGGCTTGTGTTCTGTTACGGCCCTGGGTTTATTTTAACATCACCAGCAAGGAGCAGGATCAACAGGAGGTGTACAACTCTCAAGAGAGGTTTAGAAGACGGTGAAAGTTCATGTTTACCAGGGGGCGGCCTAGCATGGTCGTCGTAGTACTGTGAAGAGGAGATGTTGGCTCAACTTTACTGGATGGAGGACTTGGTCGCTGTTTTTATCCCTTTCTCGTGGAAACGTTAGACACAGCAACAAGTAAAGAGTAGCACAAACAAGTAACAGATAGGCTGATGGTAAAAGCCGTCGTCCTTTAAAGTTTTTAGTGTGCTTTTGTGGCAAACACACAGTACAGCCAAACTGTATGACTGCTCCACGGCGGCCATCTAGCCCCACTTTCACACTGCTAGTTTCAGTTTTAGTCTCAGTGTTCGTTAACTATAATAACTCTGGTATGAGTCATTGAATAAGCCCAGCCCCTGCCCAGTTGCTGCTGTTATTGTAGATTCTGTACTGGTGGAAACGACGGTTGAGTGCCCCTCCCATTAGCTTCCCCTCCCCTCTGCAAACCCACCCACCCAATACTGGAAGACTGGCTACACATCCACTTCGAGTATTAATGAACAACTTATTTCTTTCATAATTTAATTCAAAACTGAACATTTCAGATTTAAGCACGGTTTGTACTGTATTGTTTTCACTTTTGTTATCCGCGTTGTTATCAGTCACTGGCTGGAAGCCAGCATTGCAGAGGATTAACCTGACTCCCCTGAATCAAGTTTAATCAGCTTGTTATTCTCCACTTCAGATTGCAGGATCTCCTTGGGAGCAGAGCGCCGTTCTGTATATATTCATTTGTGTTAAAACCAGATTTGTGATCAGTCAGGTAAACCGCTGCGCTCGCAATGTATTGAGCGAGTGTGTCAGGGGACCCTTTGTCTGAAAAATACAATTTTATGCTGATAAATAACAGTTGTTCACTGTCATCGGTTGACTGAGTGTGTTAACTGTTATCCAAGTGAAGTGGCTCGCACTCATTTTAAAAACACTATTCCTTGCTGTTGAAAAAGCTTTCATTTTCTTTTTTTTTGGATGAAATGTTTTCTTCACCACAGAAAGTGGTGCTTTCCTCTTAATAAAATGTTAAAATCACTTTTCACATTATGACAAATTAATTTGTAGCTTGAGATTTGTTCATCCTAGTGTTTATCCAATTTATTTATTAGTATCCCTGTTTAAATATCACAAGTTTGGACTAAATGAAATGAGGTTAGACTTCCTTTGCATATTTTATTGTTTAAACACCCATGTGTAACTTTGCCCCTGCAATTACCCGTGAATGTTTAAAATTTGGGATGATAAAGGTGAAATTGACACAAAATCACAAAAAATAAACTGTGCACTTCTGTCTGTAGGGATGGTATTTCATATAGCTCTAACAACAGCAACTGGGCAGGGGCTGGGCTTATTACGATGAGTTACTATAGTTAACGAACACTGAGAGTAAAACTGAAACTAGCAGTGGGAAAAGAATCCTGTTAAAAATGAAACCTTTCTTAAAAAACAAAAACTATGATTAGATGCAAAACTAGAATAGAATTGTGGGTAAATTTTGCTTTCTTTCCATTTTTTCGTTCGTGATTTTTTATGTCTGTCATCTATTATTTTTGTATTCTGCCCACCAGTGCCTTTTTGCCTTTTGGCACTTCATTTTTCTAATAACTCAAAGGAGAAATGCAAAAAGATTTTCCTTATGTATGGCCGTGTTCCTAGGATTAATCCATCCTGGCCTTTTTTTTTGTCAATATCTGTAAGTCAATACCAAAATGAAAACTAAACTAAAATGCACCAATTTTTCAAAAGCAACACTACTGATGTGCTGGCTAAACTAAAACTGAACTAATATAATCAAACATACGGAAGAGTATTAGGGCCACTTAAAAAAAATAAAAAGAATTCTGAGAAAAAAGTCAGAATTCTGACTTTAATCTCAGAATTCTGAGAAAAAAGTCAGAATTCTGGGCCACTTAAAAAAAAAATAAAAAGAATTCTGAGAAAAAAGTCAGAATTCTGACTTTAGACCCCGTCCACACGTAGCCGGATATCTGCGGATATCTGCTAAACCGGAGATATTTTCCTACGTTTGGACCTGTCATCCACATGAAAACGCAAATAAACGAAGGTTTAAAAAAACTCCGGGCAAAGTGAAGATTTTTGAAAACTCCGTTCTCACCTGAAATGAGCTGGGATAGGCTCCAGCAGACCCCCGGTACCCCGCAAGGGATAAAGCGGGTATAGATAATGGATGGATTCTGACTTTTTTCTCAGAATTCTGACTTTTTTCTCAGAATTCTGACTTTTTTCTCAGAATTCTGTCAGAATTCTGACTTTTTACTCAGAATTCTGACTTTTTTCTCAGAATTCTGACTTTTTTCTCAGAATTCTGAGATTAAAGTCAGAATTCTGACTTTTTTCTCAGAATTCTGACTTTTTTCTCAGAATTCTGAGATTAAAGTCAGAATTCTGACTTTTTTTTCAGAATTATTTTTTTTTTTTTTTAGTGGCCTAGAATTCTGACTTTTTTCTCAGAATTCTTTTTATTTTTTTAAGTGGCCCTAATACTCTTCCGTACAAACAAACTGAAAAACATGAAGAAAAAAAATAATAATTTCCTAAATTTTTAACTATTAAAACGCTGAGCCTCACACGATTTGTTTCTCTGACTGGTGATCAGATGACATCGAGAGGGAGTTTCCTCTGGAACCTTTGGTACTGCACCCTTGAAATCAAAATCCAATCCAGAAAAACCAGAATATTTATTTGGACGAAGAGGAAAATAATTATTATAGCTGGACTGGCTACTTTTACCTTCATAGCTCTTATAGCACTCAGAATCAGATTACCCCAATCTCACAAAAAGGCATCTGTTTCAGTTGTTCCTTCATACAAAACTACCAACCTGAAAGCCCGAAGTACAATAGCACACAGAAGAAAATCACAGTTAAAGGTTCATACTTGGGTTTTAAACACCATCTCTTTTGTGCTGCAGGCTCTCTGCATGCCGTTTGGAAGACAACAACGGCAGCACGAAATAACAGACAGAGAAAGCGCTTTTCTATTATCTCACATATTATTCTCTCACCTTGCTGCAAAGCTAAAAAGTACATCCACTACATAATTTGGAGCACTTTGGGAAATTGTACTAATTTGCTTTCTTGCCAAGACTTTGATGAAAAGAAAAAACACCGCTCTCGTAAGTGTCCATGAGAGCAGGAGACCATTTAGCTTATAGCTCGGTGACTGGAAGCCGTGGAAATATGGCTCTGCGAGGTAGTACATAAAAACGTCCCTTCAAGTGCCTCTAAACTATACTAATTAACATGTTATGTCTCATTTATCTAATCCATGGAAAAAGGGAGGCATACAAACAATAAGTCATAGGTTTATAATGTCCTGTCCCCTTCAGTGTGCAAATTTTCTCCATTATAGTATTTACTTGTTTTTGTCCCAGATGCTGTACATCTGAAATTGAATGAAAATAAGGATTGTACTTTGCACTCATATTTGAAATTGATTTATGCCCTTTCTGCTAATGGCCCTCTCTCGCGCCAGTGTCACTGCTTTCAAGCCAGACGTTAGAAATGGTGCATGATTAACTGGTGGTGAAGTGACAGAACAATGACGTTGGGACCCCCAGAGGAGCAGCACAACTTCCATCACACGTTTCCCACTCGCCAAGGTAAAATACTGCCTTGTCACGCTTCAAGAAACCACAGATAAAAAAGTACATTATATCTGTTTTTCCAATACATGCTGCAGAAAAATCTACAAGCTTTTATCAACCTCTGGACATATCCACACTAAATACCTTGTTTAGACTTTTTTAAATGACCAGTGTGAGAGGTCACGGTCTCCTGAATTTACTGGCTTAAAATTATTGCGCATTTATCATAAAGCATCACTTTGTGACAAAGATGAGACACTGAGTTCCGAGAAACATTTAAATGATATTTTTCCTAGGAATCCTTGAAAATGATAACCTTTTCTTCTCTGACTTGCCAAGGTCAAAAATGTCATCAGTCCAGCTTTTATGTACCTGGAGATGCGTCACCTCGAGAGCCTCTAAAATACTGAGAAAGATTTTTTTATTCAGGCCAAACGACTATTTTTTCAAACTCCTACAAAGCTGTTTTGATTCCTGAACGGAACCAGGGAGCTTTGGTGCCTCAACCTGACCGAAGACCGGCTCAAAAGGAAGGGTTCAATGGTAATACTGGACTGCAGTCTTCTGACTGGTGATCCCACAACTGATCCCTTCACCACAAGGAAAGCTTTGTAGCACTTTCTGAACTGACAGTTTTATCTGTTGTATCAGAAACGGCCGTATTTTAAGGTCATAATCAAAAATCTGACAAAAGTCATATAGAATCAAGGACTTTGATATTATAACTATCCACAGCTTTCCGGTCCAAAATGACTGGCATCCTGGTCAGATCTTAATTTATTGTGAATATTTCTCTTGTTAGAAATGACATCAGTCCCGTTCACCCAGCAGGATGTTTATTCCACCCCGGCGGGCTGTGTGAAACATATTGAGGTGGAACGGTCCAGTATTTTCTTCTGCTACTCTTCTACCTGGAGAGGTAGAAACAGGTGTAATGGAGGTGAAATAAGTGCTGGGTGAATTGTCAATTCATGAAGGTGTTACAAGGGCACAAGGATGGCTGAATGTTTCATTTATCGTGCCTGTGACTGACTGATTTCATCCTCTGAGCACGGTTAGCGCTGGTAGCTTCATGGGATCATTGTGAATGCGCAGCGGGAGAGTGGAGGAAGAATGACGACGAGATCTACACTGTATCTTTATACCACAATCTCTGTGAGGAAACAAGGTTGAAAACAAAGGAGTCAATAAAAGGTTTACGCAGAATAGTACTTAAGTTTAGAAGGGACCATCTAGAATCTACTCAACTTCAAACACATGGTGATTATCCCGAAAGCTGAGAGACCCAGAACTCCAATAATAAAATGAGGGAGGTCTTTCAGCTAAACAGGAACTGAAATAGTAGTTGTACATTTTATTGTATTGTAACGTTATCATAACTGGCATATTTTCATCTTTTAAGCCGGACACTAATTTATCAAAGATTACAGCTCTGAATTGTTTCAAACTAGTTAAAGTATAAACACACCTTACAGACGAGTCAATGAAGGACAATAAATGAAGTGTTTGCAGATCTCCAGGTTACATTTAACCCAACTGAATTGCATTATGCTCATTAAATAATTGTTAAGAAGGTTGAAATGATTTCAACGATCATTAAATTCCTATTATTACTTTCTGTATACTGTCAAAAGACTGGAACAGTTATCTGACACCTTGGGAAATCTAAATGGTAGAAGTGACATCAAAGATTTATTTATGCTCAAACACCAATTGTGAGCTAAAATGAGACGAACCATCTGCGACGTACTGACAAAAAAAGTTGTCACTTCTTCTGTGATAAAAGGAAGAAGAAGATGCTATGGTGACAAAGGATTCGATGAAGAAATAATCAGAATGTAAGAGGCAAAAATAAGCACATGAATGAATAAATATAGATATAGTTTTCATACACGAGTCCCGAGGTCAGTGCATGGAGAGGGAGAGGAGGGAGGGAAGATAATACTCTGGGGAAAGCACAACGACATTAGAGCTAACTATTAATCATTTATTGCTTATTGGAGAAAACACAAACACCATCTTGAGTCAATACTGCAGTTTAGCCGATCGTTTCACCGTATGTCTGAGCTCTTAGTGTTGCTGATACAGAGGCATTCGCAACAGGGAGTTCACCGTGAAATGTTCAAAGACAGCCCCCCGTGGGCCGAGGTGTTATATTACATTAATAACACCTCTGTCCTGTGGGTGGGGAAAACTTGACAGCATCCCGGTCCCAGGTTGTCCACCCCAAGCTGCTTCTGTTTGGGGATGAACGGCTCAGCGGGAGGAAGTGGAGCAGCAGGTGTTAGGACTATCACCATGAGACACACAGTTTGAGAGCTTAACCATTTCTAAACTGACTTTTTTCCCCTTAATGTCTGATACATCACTTCAAAACTACTTCAAAACCAAAACTAGGAATGACGCAATGTATTCATTTTGCATATGCTTTTAATCCAGAGTGAATCCAGAGCTGGAGATATACAGTATATGGAAATGTACTGAGAATGAAATGGGTTTTCAAGAAATTCTTGACAATTGAGAAAGATGCATCTCGGTCTAGGCAGCTCTTTCAACTTTCAAGGAGTTGAAATAGGAAGAGTCTGAAATAAAATGACCTTATGTGCAGGGATGGGAGTACTGGATGACACTCCTTGGAAAACACCGGTGGTGGAGAATGAGCCTAAGCCTGTATGATGAAGTCTGAATGGCTGGTTGCAGACCCAGAAGTCACTCTTAGGTAAGTACTAGACAGCTGAATTGGATTCAGGCATGAATGGGTAGCCAGAGAAGATCAGAAGGAGTCCTTTTAAGTTGCCATCCACCGGATAGGCCACCATGCTCTGGAGCATGACTTAGCTGGGGTGAACGATTGCAAAGGTTTGAAACAGGATTTGGGTGGGATACTTACTGGTTTTATTTTGATGTGAAGTTCTAAACACCATTACGGAGAGACTGGGGATAGAAGGGTCATCCAAAGTTTCACAAAATGGTTGTTATTGAGAGGTTAAGGGATGGTTTATATTGATATTGTGACGTACAGACTCAGATTCCATTTAGCATTATGACTTCGAGGAAATCAGATTGTGGGATATCTTTTTAGTCCATTATTTTTTCTAAATCCATACAGAATTCTACAAAACTATCTTTGCATGTTCTCGCTGCCCAGAAATATGGTGGCAGGCCGGATTTGGCACACGGGCCTCGAGTTTGACATGTCTGGATTAGGAGATAAAATATTTGAATTTGTGCGCAAATGACCATATTAAAATTGTCTGAAGTTAAATTTTGTCTTCATGTTTGGAGTTGACTTTTCTTTCCATTGTCACACTCGAACACTCTGATTTTAGTTATACGTATCATTGACACAGTAAAGTTGAGGAAAAAAATAACAATTTTTGCTGGTGGCTTCTTTGTTTGTCTTTTTGCTGCAAATTAGGCCTATTTATTTTTGCAGGTGCTACTTCTGGTATATTGCATTATGTGTTTGTATGTTTATTTATGTACAGCAGGATAGTTTGATCCAGTCACTTAAAGTGTGTTTCAGTACACATTGAAATATTAAATGGCGGCCAGCCTTCACAGCAGTTCAGTTTTAGGGTTAGTGTTCACATGGAGCGTTTTCCTTGAGCCACCATATGTTATGATGGTTTTAACCAGTGATAGGATGATGTATGCAGCTTTTTCATGATATTTTACTAATAACATATCCCAACGAAAAAGCCTATTTGAAATGGTTAATTTTATGCTTAAATGTACACGTTGCAAGCGGTCCCAGGTAATTTGTGTTAAAATGCTTTAATTTTAATGAGGCACCGGGGTAAAGCACTCAGCACCACGCTCCCAGTGCTTGCAGCCTTAGTCGTCACAGGTTCACCTGAAGGCAGCTTTCCTTTGTGCAGTGGCACACCTCAGAGAAAAGCTGAGATGAAACACATACAAACACAATCTGTACAAAGTACAGAAGAAACTATAGCCCAGTCACCCTGCCTGTGGTGAACTGCGGAGCGTATGGGAGGTCTTGGTTGAGCATGGCTGGCTGGTTGTTGGATACCAGTCCAGTTAATCCACTTGGAATGGTCCTGGGTGGTATCTGGCTCGAGCAGAGCCCCCAGCTGCTCCACTTCCTGAAGGGCTAGCAGGTTACATGCTACAGGCCGTTGGGCCAGCTGTCCTCTGGTTAACCTTGGCTACCAACCTTCAACTGGAGGTGAAGGTCCCAGCGTCTGGCTGCCGAGCTAAGCTTCGTCCTCGGGCCATTTCAGGCCAACACAGAGCTGGTTGCAGTCCAATTAACTACACAACAGTCCATATTATGTTGGAAATAAGAATTATTGTGTTCTGTTTGGTCTTTATTCAAGGCTCAGAAGTCAAGTTCACCAAATATCGTTGATTGCAATGCAGCTGTCACTCAAAAAAAAGAGGAAAAATATTGTGGCTTTAAACTGTTTTATCTGATGAGGTACATAAAAATATATATTATGTAAGCAGTGGTGGACAGTAACGGAGTAAATTTACTTGAGTACTGTACTTAAGTACATATCCAGAGGATTTGTACTTTACTTGAGTATTAGATTTCTTTGGTACTTATTACTCTTACTTGAATACATTTCAAAGACAAATATTTTGACTTTTACTCGAGTAAATTTCTAGGAAGGCTGAAAAGTACTTGTTACTTTCAGGTCTGCTCTTTTTTCTTCTTCCCTAAAATCCTATTGGACACAAGCTGTTTTTGTCAAAGGAGGAGACCTATCACAGTGCACGCTCTCCACTGGGATGTACGTAAAGCGGAAATACGTCAAGCCTCCTCAAAACAATACCGCCAAAGTAGCCTGCGTTTGTCAAGACAGAGCCGCAACAATGGCTACGCCTGCGTCAGGAGAAGAAAGACAATCCGCTGAGTCGTCTGAGTCTGATAATGAGCCGGACTCGGAGCAGGGACTTTCACAAAATCCTTGGCCGTATCTTAACTCAATGTTTGAGTTCGACCGAGTAAAAAACGAGGGCACAGACAAACCACAGATATTTATTTTCAAATGTTTATTGTGTCTGCCGAAGCAGAACTACCTCTCTGCTTTCAACAACTCAACATCGAATTCTCAGAAACAAGAGTTAAAAGATACTTAAATTAATTTAGAAAAAATATAGTAATTTACTGATATGGAAAATAAGAAACTTACTCTTACTCTTACTTTTACTTAAAGTAAATTTAAAAGCATTAACTTTTGGATACTTAAGTACCTTTAAAAGCAAGTACTTTTCTACTCTTACTCGAGTAATATTTTGACTGAGCTACTTTTACTTGTAACGGAGTCAATTTTGACCAGTAGTATTTTTACTCTTACTCAAGTACTGGGGTCGAGTACTCTGTCCACCTCTGGTAAGTACATTGATTTAAGCTGTAAAGATGAACCTAACCTGCTTTTGACACCAACTCCTAGTGGTCCATGAGGAACTGCAGCTCATGCAACTTCTGTGTGGATGACGGATAAAGGAAGCTGGTTGTTGCCCCTTTGACAACACAGCTAGAGATGTCATGCCCAAATATATGACAAACGTTCTTTTTTTCTTTCTTTTTTTGGTCCTTTGAATAAGAAAAAGCACAAGTATCTCATGTGTGCAGTACGTTTATACTAATCTCTTTGTACGTGCTGACATTTTTGAATATTTACAAAGAAAACAATAAGCAATCAAACTGAAAATAAACTCGGTAGATCACAAAAACCACTGGGATTCATCCCTGAGGCACTGTAGGTATGAGATGTTTTGGTGTTTGGATACCTATTCTTACAGTAATCACCATCAGTTCCCTGTTTGAGCTGACGGCGATGGATGCCAGCATGAACATCTATTTTGGTTTGAATGGAGAAAAGGAAAATCAAGCGTGAGCTATTGACAAACTACAGCTCACCTCTGCTGGGAATTAGAAAAGGGCTCAGTAGGGCTTTCTTTCCTTTTCAGAGAAGCATCCATCACAACTTAATGGAGACGGAAACAGGCTTTCTTTTAGCTCCCTGCAGCCACACGGCCTGTTGACTGAAAGTAAGGTAAATTGCCTAGATCCAGAGACTTTTATGAAGCAAATATCTCAGGCACATCATCTCTTTGAACAATTCGTCTGATTTTGTTTGCACTTCTCCTGTGTTTTGCTTAAAGCCCGAGGATTCCTGCGCTGAAAAACAAACTAGTCCACATTTTTTACTTTAAACGGAAACTGATGAAGATCCACTGTAAGTCCGTTCTATTGTCCTAAAAAACTCTCTCCTTGGGAGATAAGCTATGTTGACGGTAATTACACACATTAATCTTGTCTTTTCCATCTGCTCACTAATCAGTTTGTCAAAGTCAGACAGGGTTTTTTATTCCAGACGGAGCTGCGTTTCCAGTGTACCATTGTTGCGTTTATTCTCCTTCTTGGCTAGTACGATCTAACCAGAGGCAACACAGAAACAGAGACTGCCAAGTTGAGAGCGGATTGGCAGCATGTGACACTATCGTTGGGGGTGAGAGGCATAGTTGTCGAGACACTGCTTAATTTCAGCTGTTTTGGCATCTTCGTCTCCCTTTTAACAGGGCCAAAAGGTGCCATGATGAGATAACTTACAAACTTACAACCCTTCATCAATATAATTGATTAGTCTACAGTCAGGTCAGAATTTAGTTCGAGCTCTGGGCATGCAGCCCATCTATTATGGTTTCTAATTTTCAGAAGTGCCTTTGTCAAGCGAGGAGGGGGGAAAAAAAGATAAAATAATATACACTTGTTCTGACTTCCCTTGCTATTTGCATATCCAGTACATTTAATCCCAGTGTTATTTATAGATTAAATGGGAGAGGGTTTAGAGACATTTTATCATACGGCCACTATTGTTAACATTTAATAATACTGGTCATAAACTTCAGTCAGTTGATTCTTTGGCTGTTTGATGTGCAGAATCTGGCTATGAAAGGAGACAAGAGGCGACGGGGTAATTCAAAGCAAAAATAATATTAATACATATTATCATGCAGCTCAAAGCAAAAATAATATTTATATATATTATCATGAAGCTCTCCCAGTTGATTTGCAACAATCATTTCTTTGTTAGCTTAACATTTCTCATTGCCATATGCAAATACCTGTTATGGGAGTATGAGAATGGAACCCCTCTATTTTAGCACTAAGGTGCTCTGACAAAATGTTTCAAAAATCCTAAAACTCAAGATCTGCCATTGTATGTTTAGGAGTAATCTTTTAAAACAAGTATAGTCGTAACCACAGCACATACGTGCACCTGTCAAACTCAAGCCCTGTGCTATCTGGTCCCCAAGAGTAGGCCGATACGTACTTAGGATTTTAAAAGTGTAAATGGACCACAGCTACAAGTCCCACAGCACATGAGTTTGGAACCCGATGGCTGTAAGTGAGCCGACCTGAGGTTAACCATAACCAACAAGTACTCCTCTTAAAAAGATTTCTATTTCTATTTATTTTAATTTCAAATTCCTATTCCAAGTAAATGTATATTGCTTTATTATCTTGTTCTGTCTTGGACTTGGATTTTATTTTTAATTGACAGAAGGCAAGTAAGGTCCTACAGTGAATTACTTAATGATTTGTGCTTTTCGACCAAATCAAAATCGGTGCGAATGCTAATGCTGTTGCCAGTGCCAGTTCCAAACAGGTTCTACAAGGATTTGGCTGGCTTTTCCATTGGCAGCAAACCATGACCCTACATCATTTATTACAACAATTAAGCAGAAGCAGGGGGAACGTAATCAGCCTGGAATCCACAGAACAACAACAATGGAAACCGAATTTCGGTATGTGCAGACCTAGATTCGGGCTCTAAAAATCTTGTTTGGATTCTGGAATTGACTTCATGCAACGTTACGCCATCAGCATGTTTGCTGTACGGTTAACATTGTTTTGACTGCATGGCTGAATCATTAAGAATACATCCAATTTCCATCATATACAGTGACTTCCATCACTGTCTGGTTCGGATCAGCCACCGAACTAGACAGGCACAGACTGCAACGGACAATCAGGTCTGCAGAGAGGATAATTGGGACTAACCTTCCATCTATCCAGGACCTGTACTGGTCCAGGACCAGGAAACAGGCAGGTAGCATCTCTGCAGACCCCTCATACCCAGAACACCGACTGTGTGAACTCCTCCCCTCTGGACGGCGCTACAGAGCTCTTTACGCTAAAACCTCCGGACACAAGGACAGTTTCTTCCCCCAAGCTGTTGCTCTGATGAACTCTCATCACTCATAGAGTCTCAGAGTAACCAACCACTGTACAATAACCAATAACCATATGCTGTAACAATAAACCTTTCCATAACCATGACTACCTCATACTGCTGCACCTTTCACTTTTTTAAATTGTATATATGTTGATAAGAGCTACATTTGACCATTTACTGTTTGCTATTTAAATCTGGGTTCAGTGAGCGGAATAACCAGGGTCAAATTCCCTGTTTGGCATGTTCAAACTTAAACCAATAAAGTTGATTCTGATTCTGATACACGTTTTACATTTATGAGGATGTTTGTATATGGAGGTTGCATTGTTGTGTTTGGTTACAATGATCATGTGAGGACACTAAGAGGACAGAGGACAGCCAGCCTGACTGCCTGTAGCATGTCAGCTGCTCCCCCTTCAGCAGCTGGAACAGCTGGGTCCTCTGGTCGACCCACATATCACCCAGGACCATTCACAGTTGTTTCACTGGACTGCTATCCAGCAGGCCAGCTAGGTGGACCAAGCGACTTCATATGGTTCCTTATGCCGTGTGTCCAGGAACGTCGTGGGCAGAGAGACGGAAAGCGAGGTAAAGGAAAACATGACACCCCCCTTTACTTCAATGGCATCGACTCATGAATGTAGGTATCTCAAATGAAGCCACTTACAGTTTTGAGGACTTTGGATGAATTCAGACCGACGATATCAAAGGAAAAAAAATAAAAATGAAGAAAAGGTAAGATTTTTTTAATTTCCTGTAGGGAAGGCCCAAAGACTACAGTTTAATGTTGATGCTCTCTTACACCTCATAAAGAGCCAAGTTTAAAAGCAGACTGTATTCTCAGAAGAATCTCTTTAAATATGTTAACAGTAAAAATGATGCAGCAGTAAAAGCAGCTTTATTGTGGCTGGAAATGAAAAAGGTTCCCTCAGAGGGTACATTCAAAAATCAGTGTATGCTGAATGTATTTGAGCAGGATTGTCCTGACCAGAAGCAGGCTCTTAACGTCAGCTTGTCAAGAAACAGCATTACAGAGCAAGTCCAGGAACTAGCGGGACATCTGACAAGAAGATTGAGAAAATAAAATATAACAGTATCTGATGGGAACCATAATGCTGATATGGCCTTGGATGAAATAAAGATTGATACCTCTGGTCTAGTATGTGGGGATTACATAATGCAGGAATTTAAATAAACAACATAAATTGCTGTGCAACATGATGATTCTGTCTCAGCCTCTTGTTATTCAGAAGCAGGACATCAGTAAGTGACATATTTTGAAGTGCAGTTTCATATCAGACCTGCCGACTCGTTCCTGATCCACGTAAGTTAGTGCTGGGGAGATGAGCAGTCCTTTACACTGAAAGAAAAAGTTTGTAGACTCTTGACAACCAACTATTTTCGGTAATTTCACCTATTTAGCATACCCAACAACACCATACAGGAACTAGAGGCCAGTAATAAAGTCAGTAAAGTCTGGATTTTATTCGACGAATAAAGTTGGTTGATGGTAAACAAACAGACTTTAAAGGACAATATTCACAAGCTGGAATGCTTTAATGGAAAACCATTTAGATGCTTTTGATCAGTCAATTCTTACAGACAACTGGAATATAAATAATTGAGGAATGGACACATTATGGCTGTACGGCCGTGTCAAAGATAAGGAGTGGCCGTGTGTTTTGTGTATCTCACGTTTACCATGCTTTCAAATATCAATGCTTTATGGTTTGGTGCTCATGGTTTCTGCAAAATCAATTGGATGAATGAATCGCAGAGATTCTATCCTTTCAAAACAACCTATAATAAGTCAGTTTGGTGAAAGTGGGAAGCGGGATACGTCAATGCGTAGTCTAGACATAGTCACTTATCTGAAATCGCCCGCTGGCGGGCGGTAGCTGTGGGTGGGGGTTGAGAGGTTAAATATCCTGTTTTGAGTTTGAATGCTGTATGGTGCTTAATGCCATTTAATGGTCACATTTCATCATTTTTATATGTTGCAAAACTGTCAAAACTGTTAATCAAAAGTATTCTGTGTCTAAATGCAGTATTTGTCAATCTATTAGACTTGAAGGTTTTTGCAAAGTGCTTTTTAATTACTCATCTCTTCATAAACCATACCAAATTTGTCAAATGCAAGGACAAACAAAACTTTTGGACAATGCAATATTTTTTCATAAAAATATTTTAATAGTTAAACTATAAATGACATCAAAGTCTTTTGCAAAAAATTACATGGAATGCATGAGAAAATCACGACTAGCAGTTTTAATTATGATGCTATTTTTGCCGTTTTATAACAGTAATCCAACATTTAATGTGGCTCATTTTAACGGTTTCTGTTACAACTTTCATCGTGACAGATGGCGCAAACATGCATAAAATAATATAAAGCACATTGTTTTCAGCTGTATGATTTGGTTGTTTTTTTTTAACCTAATTTTACAGTTCAGGGCCTGCAACATTTATACATTTCTTGGAATATAAAATACTTTCACTTTTTTTTTATCTTAATTGTTTTTTTTATTTTCAACAATAGAAGGATTTCAGCTCCATTTTTTACAACACAGATCAATAACCACAAACTGTTACATGCGTCTGTTTAAAGAAGTGAATTTTTGAACTTGTTGAACTGGAATTGTCTTAAGGGATATGAAATAAAGAAAAATATATATTTAATTCAACAATACCATAGTTATCCCAGGAAGGAAATAATAAAAATTAAAGCTGCAAGCAGCGATGAACGGGCCCTCGTGCGTGCAATTTTCACCAATAAAGGTCAATGACTCAAAACACCACCCACGACTCTGTATGTCTTACCATTCAAAAGTTATGGCAGAAAGTAAGAACTATCAGATATTGACCAATCAGATAAAGGGGTGGGGCTAATTCATGCCAATTATGTTCAAGAACTCAAAACCGAGTCCGATGACACCACCCACAACTCTTTATGTCAAACCATTCACAAGTTATGGCAGAATGTAGGAACTATCAAATATGGACCAATCAGATGAAGGGGGGCGCGCTTTTTCGCGTCTATCGTCGCCACGGTAACGCTTTTGACTGAGAAAAAGTAATGCCCATCGTTGCAGGATCGAGACGCACATTTTGATGTATAACACACCTGGGTGCACATTACGGTTCGGGCGAAGAAATGGCATAAATTGCGGCAAAATTACACGATGAATTCAAAATGGCCGACTTCCTGTTCGGTTTCGGCCATGGCGCCAAGAGACTTTTCTTTAAGTTGCGACATGATACAGGTGTGTACTGATTTTCGTGCATGTACGTCAAACCGTATTGTGGGGCTTGAGGCACAAAGTTTTCTAGGGGGCGCTGTTGAGCCATTATGCCACGCCCATTATGCAAACCATTAAATATCACATTTTTCGCCAGGCCTGGCTTGCAAAATTTGGTGACTTTTGGGGCACGTTTAGGGGGGCAAAAAGGCCCTCATTTCGTCTGAAAAATTACAATGAAAAAACGAGAACAATTCCTACTGATACAATAGGGCCTTCGCACTGTCAGTGCTCGGGCCCTAGTAATAAAACTAATAACATGGCAAAGAATGTACAGGCATCTTGGAGAAGTATTTGGTTGAACTTCAGATTTACTTTTGCCAGTATCGTCCAAACAATATCAAGTAAGAAAAGGCATTGCGAGAAAACTGCAGTTCTCTTTAAAAACCAGAAAAAAAAAAGCAGATTGAGTACCGAGGTGCATCACGTTAAACATGAATGGTCGCTGTCCAATATGGTTGATCTAAGACGTAAACATTTTGAAACACTGCCGTGGTCATACTACTTAGCTTGAAGCATATATCATATGATATGTACCAACATAACTCGACTCAACTTTATTTGCAGAGGACTTTAACACAACAGCTGAAACAGAGTGCTGAACACACACCACACGAAACCATTTAAAAAACAATTCAAACTATAAAACACGATTAAAGTCCAAAACAAGAATAAAAAAACAATAAGAGCGGTAAAAACCGCCCACAACCCAAAGACACATCTTAACAATGCCACAAACAATGATAACAGAGAAGAGTCCTTCATAACTGCTGTTATGGATTAAAAGTCTGCATTTAATCAAATCTGTTTTCAGAGGACTTTAACACAACAGCTGAGTCTTATTTTAAGATAAGACTATTTCCAGCAGCGTTTTCAGCTCATTTTTACCTCCCCACACTTGCGGATAAAAGAGGACTCATATGGAAAAAGGAAAGCTAAATAATATTTGAATAAAAACCCTGCATCTGATTGAGGTGATTGGTGAGTGATCCGGGTGCTCAACTGGCCGCCTATGATTCATCAAAACTCAAGGAGATGGAGATCTTTTCTTAAACTGTGTTAAAACATGACTTTGAGAACAAATTGGGTTTCTTAAAAAACATAATTTACATGTGGAGGTAAAGTAGTGTGGACATGGCCTTGGAGATGTAAAACAAGACCACTAGACATCCATGGCTTTACGCTGCATTCACAGCTATCTTTCATATTTCTATATTCATGTTCATGTGTCCTTGCAAGCATCAGCCAATTAGCAGCTACACAGCCGGCACCCGCCAACTTATACTGTATGTGGTGATGTATCCTTTTTAATATTATCATCATTTTGTGTGAGATTTAAGATCTGATCTGAAAGTGAATTTTTGACAAACTGTTAAATAACTGATAGAGTTAAAGGATCTTGATCAAAATTGATTCCTTGGTGTCACGCCCAATTCTAACCTCTAACTCCAACAGTCAGAGCTTGTATGCATTTTGTTTTATTTTTTAACCTAATCACTTTGGAATGACTCGCCTTTAGCCCAGGGAAGGCATTCTGGATCACTACACCCCATTTCAAGCATGGACTGCCACTTCAAATTAGTTGATTTTGACAAAAACATCCTGTGGTTATGCAGCCTAGAGCCCACACGTTAAACCATTAAGATGCACTGTAGTAAAAAGTACTAACTGCCCCTCAAGTACAATGATAGGCATTACTTCTGTAAATGAGTAAAGTAGAACTAGATATCACATGATACAATGTTGTGCATGGTTTGGTTTACTCCCCTTATCATTTTCCTGATAATTCCCAAACGCCGTTTTCTCGATATGCTCATGAAAATCACATTAGTAATAATGGCAGTTTTCCAATGCAGAGGGAGGAAAACTGTGATTACAAGAAAAACTAAATAAAAAAAATCATAACTTACCAAAGTCAGTTAAGATGATTGAAAATTAGATCATTTTGAAAATGAAATGTTTTTCTTTTGCATATTTATTCATTTTGCTTGTTTTTACTATGTGAATATGTTGCTAGCCTTCATAAAACAACATGCATTTACTATTTGCTTATTCAAATTCAATTATTAAACTGCAGGTACCTTTCAAAAATATCAAAAGATTTATAAGTGAGTTGCCATGCTAATTATAATCGTTAGTTTTAAAATTCCTTTATACAGTTTAAGCCAAAACAAAAGCCTAATTTACCATGTAGCCTTCAACCATCACTGCTACAGACTCCCACATCATTTGTCAATTAGTTGCTCTGCACAATATAACGAGTAATGAGAAAAGAGTGACTACAAATTACAAAAGAAAACTGTCTCCTGTGAAAAGAAAGAATGGAAAACCTTCCAGATGAACTTTTATAAATAAAGTCCAGCGTCCACAATGTGAATACTGTCAAAAGGGAATAGGGCAAGTGCTGCATGTTTCAAGGTTGATTTAAAAGAACAAAATACATGCTCAATGAAGCTAAAGTTGCCCTAAGAGGGCAGATGTCCTTCAAGAAAAGTGCCCATTCTCGCAATTTAGAGAAAACAGGACTGAATCTGAACCAAACTATAAAAGATCCTTTCTTTGTCCGTGCTCCACCTCTCAACTAAGTTTAATGAAAATGTGGCTCGGTAGTTGTTGTTGTTTTCCCTCCTGCATAGTCATGTGTTCAGACAAACAAATGGCATGAAAAACAAACCTTTTCCTTGACTCTACTGTTGCAGAGAGCAATAGGAAAAGGCAAGGAATGAAGCATCCGGGTGAAGGAGATTGGATAAACAGTGCTTCTCTGTGGAAGAGCATTCACACTCTGACGTACCAGGCTGTCATCATCTTAGTTTACTGCGCCAAGTGTGATACTTCAATGGTTTTTATTACTTTTTTCATACCAAAACTGCACTGTTTTGAACTCAGTCCCACTATATTTTTGCCTCATTAACGAGGGCAGAGATGAGAAGGAGCAGTGACAAGTAAGAAGGGAATGAAAGATGTGACACAGGACAAGTTTCTGTAAATGAGCTACTGCAGAGCTGATACTCTAAAATATTTTCTCTCGCCTTAGAAGCAGCAGTACAAGAGTTTGTCTGAGATTATGCCACAGTACCGTATACACACGGTCCATGGTTTGTGGGTTTTTCTTATGATTAAAGAAAAATCTTGAGTTTGTGGACGTACAGTTCCTCTATTCCAGTATTTTAAGCCTGAACACTGATGATAGTTCCCTACTTATGAACGATTGAGCTGTGAACTGTACATACAAACACTCCTCCAACCCAAATTAGAAAGAAATAAACATGTACTCATCTGCCAGGTCTTGATAGCAGCTATCCATATATTTACATCATGTTTAAAAAATTAAATAATTTGATTGGTCTGGAACTGAACTAAATCAGCCTTTTCATAGTTGGACTAACACACCCAGATAATGCAGTTGAAGTCGAGCTAATCCCTGGACTTAATCTTCCAGGGGAATTGGAACTGACCTACAAGCTCAGAGCATGCTCCATGGGTCCCACCCCGAGCTTTACACGCAAGCACTGGAAAATACGGAGAAGAAAATAAAACCAAAGTGCATAGAGCTGTAAATCTGTTCAATTCCCCTTTTGCCATTTTCCCAATTTGCTGCCACCAACTGAACAAAAGATTTTCCAGTTGCTTTGGTAGGTTGCATAATAGGTCAACTGGAAAAGCCAGGAATGCTAACAAGCTGAAAGCAGGTATATTGCCTTCTATCATGGCAGTCGGTGCCATGCTTTTGTCAGGAAATCGATTCCCTTTACGTGTATGTTGGAACAAAGCCAAAGAGCATTGTTGAGCAGTAGGCATATCTGAACCAAAGTGTGCATGCAAAAATACTGCATGAGGCGGTTCAGTGCTATCATCTCATCTATGAAGAGATAAAAAAAGACTCATGGCATGGGTCTCATCATGAGCCTAAATTGCTCCCATCGACATCAGGTTTTCCAACAATCAGGTCACCACCTTTTAATTTTCCTTTCAAATGTTGAACATTGATGATTAAAAATTACCAAAAAACATTGCTTGTAAGCTCAACTGGAGAGCAATCTGACACTAAAACAATTGTCCACACGTACCAATACAATGCAGTACAATCCAGAAGGAAAATTATGTACATTTTGGATTTAGAAATAAATTTGACTTTTGGAACGGAACCTATTTGGCCCAGTATTTTGTCAAAATTAATTATTGATAACATCATTGTGACATTCATCCATGCTTCTTCCATGTCAGGGTCATTAGGGGTCTCTTCCAGTCTGTTACATGTAAACATTATGAGATGCAGATACATCCCTTCACCACAATCTACAACAGCCATGAAAGTATCAGAGATCTGTATTTTTTTCTGATTGAGGTTTATTTTTTTATTTATTTTTTTTTTCCGGTGATATTGAAGGCACACAATGCTCTAAACAGACTGTAGGAAGTGGAACTGTCAGAGCTGGGATGGACTGATACAGCGAAAATCAATAAAAAACATCCAAATAGCTGGAATTACAGTAAAAGGTTATTTGACTACACAGGTTACAATTCTTATCAATTTTGATTATTCTCAAAAACCTTCATTGAAGGTTTTTTTATGTTTCAGACAGTGTACAACTGCAAACCCTTTTCCGGGGGTTGTTTGTGGGCTCTCTTTTAGACATTTGCCCTTCTCAAACAGACAAGGTTTCACTGCTTTGGGTTATTAAAGCACTAAAGTGGCATTTACATACAGTGTATTTCCTTTTCTGCTGGAGACCCCAGTTCAGGGAATACAGCCAGTAGTCGGGGACATTTTAGGGAACGCAATGCTGATTTTCCTTTAAAGCCACTCTATGTAGCAACAACTATTGCCAAGTCATCCGGGTTTCCTTCAGTTTGGTTTATAGAAAACATTCACAAAATAGTTACCAAAACATGGTTACAAAAAAAATGCCAAGGCAAGCCCATCTCATTTATGTAGCACATTTCAGCAACAAGGCAATTCAATGTGCTTTACATAATGAAAACATGAAAAGAGAAAAAAAGAGTTAGAATGCAGTAGTATAATAAAGAAAAGTTAGACTTCAGCTAGAGTTACAGTATAAAGAGTTTACATTTAAATTGTTTCAATTTAAACTTAGAATTGGTTTCAATAATTCAGCCAAAAGCAGCTGTAAACAAATAAAGTAAGTGAAGGTTTCAGTGTTCCTGCAGTTTTCTGGAAGTTTGTTCCAGATCTGTGGAGTATCAATTCTGATTCTGGGGGACACAGTGCAGACCTGGACCTGATTCTCAGGACACAGTGCAGACCTGGACCTGAGCAGACCTGATTCTCAGGACACCTGAGAGGTCTCTATGGTTAATATGGCAACAACAAGTCTGATGTATTTTGGTCCTAAACCAATCAGTGATGTATAAACCAACCAAAGTATTTTAAAGTTTAGTCTCTGAGGTACAGGGAGTCAGTGTAAGAACCCCAGAACTGGAGTGATGTGGACCGCTTTCTTAGTTCTAATGAAACTCTGGCAGCAGTGTTCTGGATCCGCTGTAGCTGTTTGTTATTTTAGGTAGACCCGTGAAGACACTGTTGCAGTAATTAAATTGACGGCAGATACACGCATGGATGGGTTTTTCCAGATCCTGCGGAGACATTAGTCCTTTGATCCTGGAGATGTTCTTTCAACTTTTTAGTTGTCTTAATGTGTCTATGAAGGTTCAGGTGTGACTCCATGACTACAACCAGATTTTGGGCCTTATCTGTACTTTATATCTGTATTAACTGAAGCTGTGTGATGACTTAAACACTTCTTTTAATCCCAAAAATAACTACTTTTGTTCAAATGAAGCAATTATGGCCCATCCACTCATTGATTTGTTCCATGGATCTCAATGCTTGAGTGGGCTCATTGTCACATAGTGACAATCTAATGCAAAGTTGTGTGTCATCTGTGTATTTATGGCAACTTATTAGGGCCCGAGCACCTTCAGTGCGAAGGCCCTATTGTATCTGTAGGAATTTTTCTTTCTTTCTTTCTTTCTTTCTTTTTCTTCTGACGAAAGGAGGGCCTTTTTGCCCCCCTAAACGTGCCCAAAAAGTCACCAAATTTTGCACGCAAGTCAGGCCTGGCGAAAAATTTGATATTTAATGGTTTGCATTAATGGGCGTGGCAAAATAGCTCAACAGCGCCCCCTTGAAAACTTTGTGCCTCAAGCCCCAGAATGCGGTATGTCGTACACGCACGAAAATCGGTACACACCTGTATCATGGCACAACTTAAAGAAAAGTCTCTTGGAGCCATGGCCGAAACCCAACAGGATGTCGGCCATTTTGAATTAGTTGTGTCATTTTGGCGAAATTTATGCCATTCCTTCGAAAGTTAATTCAGCCCGAACCGTAACGTGCACCCAAGTGTGTTATACATCAAAATGTGCGTCTCCATCCTGCGACTACACGCATTACTTTTCTCTTTCAAAAGCGTTACCGTGGCGACGCTAGACGCCAAAAAGCGCGCCCACCCTTCATCTGCTTGGTTCGACAGAAAAAACTTTGTGCCTCAAGCCCCATAATACGGTTTGACCTACATGAACGAAAATCGGTACACACCTGTATCATGTCGCAACTAAAAGAAAAGTCTCTTGGCGCCATGGCCGAAACCGAACAGGAAGTCGGCCATTTTGAACATTCTGAATTAATTGCGTAATTTTGGAGCAATATATGCCATTCCTTCGAGAGTTAATTCAGCCTGAATCGTATCGTGAACCCAGATGTGTTATACATCAAAATGTGCGTCTCCATCCTGCGACTACACGCATTACTTTTCTCTTTCAAAAGTGTTACCGTGGCGACACTAGATGCCAACAAGCGCACCCCCCCTTCATCTGATTGGTCCATATGTGATAGTTCCCCAAAAGGCACCAAATTTGGCATGCAAGCCAGGCCTGGCGATAAATTTGATATTTCATGGTTTGCATTAATGGGCGTGGCCTAATGGCTCAACAGCGCCCCCCGGAAAACTTTGTGCCTCAAGCCCCACAATACGGTTTGACGTAAATGCACGAAAATCGCTACACACCTGTATCATGGCACAACTTAAAGAAAAGTCTCTTGGAGCCATGGCCGAAACCGAACAGGATGTCGGCCATTTTGAATACATTGTGTCATTTTGGCGAAATTTATGCCATTCCTTCGGCAGTTAATTCAGCCCGAACCGTAACGTGCCCCCAGGTGTGTTATACATCAAAATGTGCGTCTACATCCTGCGACACCACGCATTACTTTTCTCTTTCAAAAGTGTTACCGTGGCGACGCTAGACGCCAAAAGGCGCGCCCCCCCTTCATGTGATTGGTCCATATTTGATAGTTCTCCAAAAGTCACCAAATTTTGCATGCAAGCCAGACTTGGCGATACATTTGATATTTCATGGTTTGCATTAATGGGCGTGGCCTAACGGCTCAACAGCGCCCCCTAGAATACTTTTCTCTGCCATAACTTTTGAATGGTTTGACATAGAGAGTTGTGGGTGGTGTCATGGGACTCTGTAATGAGTCCTTAAGCTTCGTTGGCCTTAATTAGCCCCGCCCCTTCTTCTGATTGGTTGTCCCTTTTTTCTGCTATAACTTTTGAATGGTTTGACATAGGAAGTCATGGGTGGTATCATGGGACTCTGTAATGAGTTCTTAAGCTTCGTTGGCCTTAATTAGCCCCGCCCCTTCTTCTGATTGGTTGTCCCGATTTTCTGCTATAACTTTGGAATGGTTTGACATAGAGAGTCCTGGGTGGTGTCATAAGATTCTGTATGGAGCCCTTGACCTTCATTGGCTTAAATTAGCCCCGCCCCTTCTTCTGATTGGTTGTCCCTTTTTTCTGCTATAACTTTTGAATGGTTTGACATAGGAAGTCGTGGGTGGTGTCATGGGACTCTGTAATGAGTCCTTAAGCTTCGTTGGCCTTAATTAGCCCCGCCCCTTCTTCTGATTGGTTGTCCCGATTTTCTGCTATAACTTTGGAATGGTTTGACATAGAGAGTCCTGGGTGGTGTCATACGATTCTGTATGGAGCCCTTGACCTTCATTGGCTTAAATTAGGCCCGCCCCTTCTTCTGATTGGTTGTCCCTTTTTTCTGCTATAACTTTTGAATGGTTTGACATAGGAAGTCGTGGGTGGTGTCATGGGACTCTGTAATGAGTCCTTAAGCTTCGTTGGCCTTAATTAGCCCCGCCCCTTCTTCTGATTGGTTGTCCCTTTTTTCTGCTATAACTTTTCAATGGTTTGACATAGGAAGTCGTGGGTGGTGTCATTTCTGATACTTATGGGGGGCGGTGGCCGTGAGTGCGAGGGCCCGTTCATTGCTGCTTGCAGCTTTAATTTTGTTTATTATTATCTGATCTACCAGAAGCATGTGGATGCCCTTCTTCTGCGAAGGCGGACACTTTTCTGCTCCTCTCCCTCCCTATCTGCCCTGCTGCTGCTTTTTGTCCTGTCTTGTCTTTTCAGAGCCTCTCTTTTTCACTCCTCCGAAACTCTACAATCATGGAATTGGTTAACTTGTCTCTCAGAACAATTGACCAAATTTTTGGGACGAGAAGTCAGGGGACAAGGGAGCCCTCCTGCCCCGACGGGACATTTTTTGCCGGATACATGATGGACTCCTAGAAGCATTGGAGGATTTTGTGTCTGTCGATCCTGTCTGTCGAGGACGTTGAAGATGCCTTCATAATTGGATTAATGATAACAGGATTTCTGCTGATTGGAGTTGGGGGATTCCTGGTATATTGACAAACGCGTAAGTCGTCGACAGCTGTTCTGGCCCTTTCTGAGCTGCCCGACGTGGCTGAGGGGATAAGCTCTGCGACCAACACTCAGATTTTAACGTTGGGGTAGCAAAATCGTAAGCTGGATGCGATTCTTGAACAGAATCGCAGGCTAGCGGCGGTCTTTGAGCTCATTGGCAAGATGGATAAGACCTTGGAGAAGTTGGAAGCTCGGCTTGGCAGGAATTGATCACAAATTTGTCTGTTTGGAGTCGCCATTGATGAACCAGAGACTTAAGGCAGATGGAAAATTACTGGGATCTGCCTGTTCTTTTCAATACAATTGTTGATTATATAATCTGACCTTGACAGAGCAGCCTCGCCGGTGGCTCCAGTCACAATCTCCCTGGAGGAATGAAAACAAGGTGCTCTGCCCCCACTAGCCCTCCCCTCTCCCAGGACATCTGTGGACCTGTATCAGAACTGTACCGAGCCGTCTGATAACATCAAGGACATTGGCTGAGGAGCAGCTCTGAGGCGAAGTTCACGGACTTACCGCTCACACACACACACTAGCTGATAACCACACCTCCCTCATTCTCAATGCCTTCCCGGCCCCCCCTCTTATTAGCCCCCCAACGCAGTCTCCGGGTTTCGAGCGCCACGAAGCCGCGGCGATCCCTTGGATGCACTGTGCCGGGATCCCCCCCTCCGTAAACCACCCCCCCCCACACCCACATGCAAGTCTTGTGACGATGTTGTTGCTTCGTGTGCCGAGGTGTTTTTTGTACCTTGACACTGCGTATTATACCCCCCCCCCTATCCCAGTGTTACCCTTGGAAAATAGGCGCATAATATCATTGTGTCGCCGCCGGTGTATCCAAAGTCAAATACATGTTTTTCTAAACTGCCAATAAAGCTGATTCTGATTCTGATTCTGATATTAATTAGCAGGGGTCCTGGATCGAACCTTGTGGAACACCACATGTAATTTTTGTCGATTCCGGCGTAAAGTCACCTATTGACACAAAGTAGTCAAAAAAGAAAACTGTAAAACCTTACACATTACAATAAACTGCTGTGACATTTCGCTCATGTCATTTCATTTTCTTTAAAATTAGAGCAAATCTGCTCAATTTCACATCATCATCAGTGATAATCATTGGTTATTAAGTATGAAATGCTTTTGGTCACTATCATCTGTAACACCCCAAATGGGGTAAGTAGTTCAAGCAAACATTACCGTAAGGGGTGTTGGTCTGAAGGTATCTCCAGTTAAACTTGGAGCTGCCAAGAATAAGTCAAAGCAACATGCCAGAGCGGGGAAAGTACACAAAAAACTATACTGGAACGAACGGGAGATTGCAAACGTGGATCTCCCCTATCCAAGAGAAAGACTCAATCCAGAAATCACAGTGCAATTTAGCAATTCAACGTCACAAAAAACCCAGGTTTTCGCGTTAGCTTTGTGTCAAGCCTCTTGCAGTCAGTGGGACCCTTCAATGGGACCCGTTCATAACATGACTGACCAAAATAACTGAATTAAGGATTGCAATTTCTGCCCCCCCCCCATCAGTACAGTGGACGACCTGTCAGATATTATTCAAGAAAAGAGGTTGTGAATAAAATCCAACAAGAGTTTAAAACAAACAAAGTGCACAGTAGAGCCCCAGACTGTTTTCTTCATCCCGCTCCCGCTGAATTTCTGACCATTACCTCCCGCACCCGCAGTGTTTATATCCACTCCCGAGAAATGTCCTTGACAAATTTATCTGATTTAATGTTAACATGATCATTGTGGAGCTTGATGGATAATTGACAGTTAGGCCACCTGACCGAAAGTTAGATGCAAATCCGTCATTGTCATCATCGCACGCTTTTTCCCCTTTCGTGCACCCATCAATTATGTGATTGAGGTTATAGCAACGAGAGTAGGCTATGAGTGGCTCAAACACTAATAAATAACAAACGAAACGAATTAATTTAACAAATGAATCACTTGGCCATTATATTGCTGTGGAGGAAGAGAATGCTGCTGACCTACTGCGGTCCCGTGCGTCTCTCTTCCAAGATGCGCCACAGACACTAAACGCAGCTTCTCCAAATATCGGACTTGCCTTGCTTCGTCTTTGTTTTGCAAAGACCTCGTTTGAGGTTTATTTTCCACGTCATTGATTTCCACCTTGTCGCACTACATCCCAATCCCACATTGTTTTTTTTTGGCCGCCCACTCCTGCCCGCAGGAGAGTTCAAACTGCCCGCTCCCACGAGATTTGCGTTGGGTCCCGCGGTACCCGGCGGGAACCAATCCCAATGCAGCCCTCTAGTTCACAGGACCAAGTGTAGAGCATTGGTAACATCTGTTATGGCACCATATTTAGTGCAGTTATGAAGTTTTGTGTGCATATCAAATGTCCGTCACTATCCATGCAGAAGTTTTACTTATAAGTAAAACTTTTGCATGGATAGTAAAGGACATTTGATATACCCTATCACTATAGTGAGTTTCTAGGGTTTTTATGATGGTTTTTGTGTTTGGTGGGTTTTATGTTGTATTTGGGCTGAAACTATGCTGGATCTGGGAACCCTAGTACTAACACATCTTCTGACCACATGTGGGTATAAAATAATAAAATAATCAAGGGTCGGTTTCTGGTATAAGACATCTCAAAGTGAACTTCTCATGAGACAAAGGTCAATTTCAAAGACATTCAGGATCATCCCCATTTTTTAGCACAATATTTTCATTCCTATGTCCCATTGTAGTCCAAAGTGATATTTTTCTACATTAATATTGCTTCTCTAATTCACCTCCCATTTGGATCAATTTGATAATTTCATCTAAATGTATTTAATTTCTAACTTTCAAAAGCTGCTAACCACATAACCATTAATGACACACATTTGGGAAAATAAGGCAACAACCAAATTAAAACAGGCAAGTGGGGTGAAAGCTCGTTTCTGTCTGATGTCCATAAGCACCTAATCACAGAGTCACAGAAGCAGGGTATCTAGGCAACCAATATGAAGACAAAAAAACCAACACATTCATTGCAAAAATGTGTTTTAAAGCTAATTGAACATAGCACAGGGAGGTCAGATTATGGCTGCTGCTGTTCTTCAAGGGAAAAAAAAAGAATTGCTGAAAGAACTGAAAAATTGTTCATGTGACTCATGAGTTCAGAAAAGTTTGTTTGCAATATTATTTTTAAAAATATGGACAAATGTCAAATATTTGCCAAAACAACTTATTTTCCTGTTCTAAAACATTCAATAATTGAATACACATTTTAAACACTTGTCTTTTTCCTTTTTATTCTTTCTTTTCTTTTGTTTTAATCTTCATCAAACTGAAGTTGTAATCTTTTGCAGTTTATATTAAAGTAAAAACTGGGGAAAGTAAACATTACATTTTTTATTTTATTTCCCCCCCCTTAATTTAATGCTATGCTACTAGATTC
Source organism: Cololabis saira (assembly GCF_033807715.1). Classification (NCBI taxonomy): domain Eukaryota; kingdom Metazoa; phylum Chordata; class Actinopteri; order Beloniformes; family Belonidae; genus Cololabis; species Cololabis saira. The sequence goes on from NC_084608.1 coordinate 27,152,997, forward strand.
ATTTAATTAATTATTCTGATGACTGTTGGGAGCAAGTAAAACAATTGATGCTAATAAATACCATGTTCGAGTATGTGCATATATGGTCCTCTTGTTCAGCTTGGGAGTCATCAAACCCAGTTTTATGTCGTCATTTAATCAACTCCCTGGGGCTGTTAAACACAAATAGTTTAATCAAATTCACTCATATTCAACACTTACCTGATTAATCAACACATAGTGACACATTATATGACTGGCTCATTTGAATTACTTTTCCACGACTGGTTTATTCGCTCTTTGGTCAATATTACAGATGACTCGTACACAATAGGCTTTTACAGCTGGTGCTGCTAATTGTCAAGGAAATAAATTCAGCGGGCATTAGCACATCCCGTATTCATCATTTATCTCTTTTATAGCAGACTAATGTACTATGAGACAGAGTAATATAGTTTTATTGTCCTGAAAATGTCTTAACATAACAGTATTTCTTTTTTCGTTTCTCTGTCAACCAACATGATGTTTACCAGACCTGTGATGCAGTGGAGTGGGAAACTACACACATTCAAGCCTTTTTTTTTCATTTTTCTGCATCTGACAAATGACACTGATTTGCCTCAGGACAAAATGACACGTAGTTTCCAAAATTCTTACATCATAAGAGCAAAAGCACTGATGACAGACAACTGGACTATCAGGTCATCTGTACAGAAAGACCTTTCAGCCTGACTTCAGCTGATTTTAATATCATTTTCTCAATTACATAGATCATCATAGATTCATCATTTTATTGGGAGGCACTGGAGCGAGAAAGAGGGAGGAGCTAGCCATCTGTATGTTGTTGATTTTCATCTAAATACTTAGATGTAACATCATTGAGAAGTTGCTTACCTTATCTGTAATAAGGAGGCTTTTAAGGCTCTTTATTCATTTGTTTTGGAGACAAAACTCTATTTTCCAGCAAATGCCACCCAAAACCCCACACTGAACAAGAAAGCATTTATTAAAAAAACATAAAAATATGTTTGATTGGGTGAAATAGAGAAAATAAAACAAACAAAAAAAAACCTCTAAAAAGGGACCTAGAAATGAAAATAGGATAAAAGTGGTGACCATTTACCACTCGTAATAAAACAGGCTGACCTTAATACTGAGACGGGTAACCGTTATTAAAATACACTTTTAAGTGTTTTTACTTTCTCTATAATAAAACACGATACATTTTTATAGTTTGTACATTTCACAGTTAATAGGCAACATTTGAAGCTGAAATAGCTAACTAAAGCATACCAGAGTATAGTCTAAGCTCCTCCCATTTCCACCCACTTTTTATATGCAGGTGCAACAAGCATTTTGATCACTTATAATGATTCTGTGGTCAAAACACACAAACTGCTTGCTTTAACTGGTTCCGGTTAATGGGAAGTTGGTGGTGAGTACGATTTAAAGAAGAGAGGGGAAAAAAAAACATTTATGTATTCGGTATGGCGCAAGAATAGGAAGGAAAAAAATTAAAGCTGCAAGCAGCGATGAACGGGACCTCGCACCCTTGTGCTTGTTCAGGCGTGTTGCAGTGGAAGCGCTTGTATAACTTGCATGTAGAAGTCTTCATCCACACTTAGTGGATGACACCACCCACAACTCTCTATGTCAAACCATTCAAAAGTTATGGCAGAAAGGAGGAACTATCACATATCGACCAATCAGAATAAGGGGCAGGGCCTAATTTGCACCAATTATGTTGCACCAATTTGCACCAATTATATGAAAGGGGGGCACGCTTTTTGGCGTCTATAGTCGCTACGGTAACTCTTTTCACTGAGAAAAGTAATGCGCATCGTCGCAGGATCGAGACGCACATTTTGATTTATAACACACTTGGATGCACATTACGCTTCGGGCGAAGAAATGTAATAAATTGTGCCAAAATGACACGATTAATTCAAAATGGCCGACTTCCTGTTTGGTTTCGGCCATGGCGCCAAGAGACTTTTCTTTAAGTTGCGACATGATACAGGTGTGTACCGATTTTTGTGCATGTACTTCAAACCGTATTGTGGGGCTTGAGGCACAAAATTTTCTACGGGGCGCTGTTGAGCCATTTTGCCACACCCATTAATGCAAACCATTAAATATCACATTTTTCGCCAGGCCTGGCTTGCGTACAAAATTTGGTGACTTTTGGGGCACGTTTAGGGGGGAAAAAAGGCCCTCATTCCTAAATTCCTACAGATACAATACTGTAAGTGCTCGGGCCCTAATAAGTGTATAAATGAGTATCCAGCATGGGTGTGATGTAGTCTAAGGAGCGCAGAAGAAACATCCACCACGCACCCTGCCATTAGAAGAGGTTCAGCGGCTCATTTTCAGGACATTTTGTTTTTCATGATAACATCGCTATCCCTGGGCAGATATCAAGGCTGAATTTTTCACATCATATTGACAGAGAAGTTTGGCTTATTTCACAAGAAATCAGAGGAAACATTTAAAATTAACTCAAATAAATGAAAACAAATGCAAGAGACAACATATTGTACAGCTATCCGGTAAAAGCAATTGTTTATTAATTGTTTGTTGACATAATTTAAGTCTGATAAATAACATGAGTTACAAAACAAATTCTTATGGAATATAACAGTGACAAGTTGGAAACACCTTGAAGCAAAGAAATAAAAATTAATTAAATTGTGAACAAAAGAACCGCCAAACTTCTGACCTTGTCAGCACCACCACCCCCGTTCACAGTCCTGAAAATACTTTTTCAGACATCACAGGTCATCTTCGGCTCTAACAAGTCTGTAAGCTATCTGGCAGCTGTCAGTCTTGATGTAACCACTCACCGAGGCCCCAGCTGGTCCCTTCACCCCTATTTATGGGATGAAATTGAGCCTCTTCCCACTCACCTGTTCCCTTGCTCCCCTTGTTATCGGATAATCTGATTGGATAGATTCATTGATGGATTATGATGGATTATTTATTAGGATGACCTGAGCATGACTTATTGAGTGGAGTTAGTCAAGCTTTTTTAAAGACCAGGCTGACTGCTAATTTTTATTTCAATTTTCTGCTTCTATTTCTCAATTTACACATCGGAGAGTCTGAAGAAGAAGCAACGGAAACGAACAACATCTTTCAGGTCATGTCCCCCGTCATTTGAGATTTTGACAGCCAGAATATTACCTTTAACACACACTGGCAGTGAAGTGTTTGTGTAATGTCTGGCCCGTACAATTAACACAGAGCTGAAACTCACCTCTGACCTCAAAAGAAGAGGAAGGAAATTATTAAAAAGAAAAAAAAAACAGCGTAATGAAAGCAGATGGGGCCAATTCTGACAAGGATACGGAAGTGCTGAAATCCCTAGATTTGTTCCAGTTACATTAATAAAAACTGTCACGCACATAAGCTGAAATTTAAAGAATTATATCATTATTTGTCTCTGATGTACAGTCCTGACATTTTGTGTTTTTTTATAAGTCCTTCCTAACTAAGTCTATTTATGACGTTCCTTATTTGAAATGAGGATATCTCACTCAGTAAGGTATATTATGTGAAAAATTTGCTATCACAGCAAAAAGTAACGTGTGGGAATTCAGCAGAAGCGTAAAATAGGTAGAGCTATTACCGGACTGGAGTAAATGAAGGTGGAAAACCATCTGACAAAATATTACACTCAGAGTGCATATCGCAGTGGACTAATCTACTGAAAACCTTTTTTGTAAGGGCAAGTCTCACCAAAGTTTTCATGAATTAAGGCAATAGACACGTCTGAAATCCTCACATCCAATAGGATTTATGTGTAACCAACCAATTTGCCTCACTTTAGGCATGGTCTAATAAGAAAGAAGCAAAGATTGTTTATTGAAGAATAAGCAATCTTTGCCTTTTATGATAAGTTGGAGTGTTGGAATTAAGTTTTTCTTGTTTTTATCTGCCATGTTTAGCTGCTAGCTTTGTGAGTTTTTCTCATCTGGGACCCAACAATCTCTTTGGTTCTGCATATAATATATTTGGAGGCCTGTTCATTCAAAAAGAAGTCAGATTTTATCAGGGTATCTGGAGAAAGAATCAACTTGGTCAGTTACATCAGTGAACGTTTCCTAAATGATTTATGGTCGGAATCCTTCGTATCCTTCGTGTGCGGTGCAGCTTGATATTTTTTGAAGAAAAGATGATGATAAATCAAGTTTTGCCACAGGGTAAGGTTACCTTAACATGCCTTATCAAGGCGTTTTACATGAAGAAAAGCTAAAAACTGCCAACTGAGTAAACACCTGAAGACAGTGGGAAGCAAAACGATTCCTTTAATGGGAACACACCTCCAACAGAACCAGAACAACCAGTGCTTTTTGACACCGACTGATAAATAACTGCTTGCTGAGTCAGTCCTTCATGAATTTTGCCAGTGTTTTTGTCTATTTTGCCCAGGGTGTTGTTACATGAAACCTGATGCAATCTTATGAAAACTTTGGCCCTGTCCCAATACTCCCCCTACCCCTAGTTTTCATCCCTACCCCTATATTTTGCGCGTTCCCGTGAGGGTAGTGGTGTCCCAATTCCTCTTTCCACCTAGGGGTAGTGAAGAAAACTAGTGTAGTGGCTATGAATCTGTCCCTACGGAGCGAGTGTTTTCCGATGCACACTGGCTGATATAGGGACAGAAACATTTCCCAGAATGCTTTTCGTCGTCATTTGCGGACTGAATAAAAAAAAAAAAAACATGGCGGACATTTCTTATTTTTTAGTGAATAAAATCAATATTTTGAGTTAGTTTCTGCATAAAAATGCATTTTGATTTAAATTTCTAGCGAGAAATATATATTTTACTTTCATAATATTAACTCAGTGAATGTACATAATCACTCGTTTGCCGAAGATCAGGCCAGAATAAAGGCTGATTTATGGTTCCGCGTTACACCAACGCAGAGCCTACAGCGTAGGTTACGTAACCTATGCCGTAAGCTCTGCGTCAATGTTACGCGGCGACGTGCGCCGTACCCTATGCCGTACCCTATGCCGTAGGCTCTGCGTTGATTTAACCCGGACCCATAAATCAGCTCCGGAGCTGGCAGGCAGAAATCTTGAAATTTTCAGAGCAAATTTCTTAACAGGCGTAGCTACAACTGTTAGATTTCATCTATTAAACCAACATTTATCTTCCTAAATGATTTATTTCAGCCAGTGGTAATTCTCCACAGAGCTGCAGGTTTTTCCCCCGGGACGACGGCGCAGGGCGATCACGTCTGTACTCCGGCTGCTGCTGCTCCGAGCCGTCGGCTCTTCTCATCTCCGAAGACATCGGGTCAAATTTCTTAATAGGCGTTATTTGGATAAACTGGGCCCAGGTTGGGGATCTTAATGGTTACTTTTACGCCTGAAACAATATTAAAACTTAATAAAGTGGCATATTAACAGCGCTACAGCTGAAATTAAAACAGCTTTTGGCTCTCAGCTTCCTGATTTTAGGGGTGGTGCTGAAAGTAGGAGTAGTGGGAGTATTGGGACAGGCCCCTGGGAAGATTTCAAGTGCCCTAAAATCTGTCCCTTCTTTTTTAGAGGTAGTGATAGTGAGGGAGGGCTAGCGGTAGAAAGTAGGGCTAGTGAAAGAAAGTAGGGGGTGTATTGGGATTGGGCCTTTATGTGAGGAAATGCCTAAGAGCCTATCCATGATGTATCCAGTTACCTCAGAGTGCTAACTGAAAAGGTCAGAATATGCTTTATCCTTTGTTTGTTTCTAAATATTCCTGTTTAATTACCTTTGTTGGTCCAAAACAGGACAAGAGGAGTGATTGATTGATATGACTCTGTGAATACGTCTCCAGCTCATGTGTTTCCAGTAGCGCCTGATTTGCTTATCAAGATGTGGATTTGCTCAAGAACAGAGTAGCCATGCCCAACTGATAGGATTTTTTTTTTTAAAGATCGCCAAGAAACATTTAGACAGTGATGCTGATTTCCTGAGGACAAAGTGCCAGAATTGTTTCACATCTTATTAGATCTTAAAATGTCTTATTTAAAAGATGTCATGAGAGGCTTGGCTAATTAAATTAGTTACCAAGCAGCGTGTGACTGGTGTGCATTGATGTGTCTGCGAACCAGCTGACAAATATTCGATGCTTGAATGTCTCAATAATGAGAGAATATTGTTTTAAGCAATGTCTGAGTGTTTAATTTGCCATAATGCGATGAACACAACACTCACACGGATGCATGAACGGTACTGGCATATGGACACCCACACTCGTATTTGTTTTGAAATGTAGTCACATGACAAATGATGGCTGTAAAGGTCATGTTGCCGATTAATTTGAAAGACAGGGCGTATTAGATGAACATGAATGGATTCAGATGCCGTACAGAGGAAAATATGGAACAGAGACCTTTAAGAAACAAGCAACTTTAAGTCTCTAATGGCAAATATCTGCATTTTGTAGCAATGAAAGTGGACGCACTGCACTCGTCCCCCGTCTCCAGATTCTGAGTGGCTATCCCAGTGAATACTTGGGTTGAATTTGGACTTTAAACACACTTCTTTAGCAGGATGAAAGTCATTGCACTCGCACTGAAGCGCATGAGAGAGACCAAACCATCTTGATAATGTGAGAGCACAAGGAATTGCTCGCAGCAGAGGCTAAGAAAAGGTCACTTTGACAGAAAAGAATTAAAAAATGACAGAAATGTCAGGAGCTTTTTTTTTATTAAAATGCCAATATTTTACAATATCAGACCAAGCGGGTCATCAAGATAAGACCTTTACACTGTTTTGCCCTCCTGTCAAATTATGGCATTTCTTACAAGTAGAATAATACCATTTTTGCTTTATTTTGAATGCATGGGTTGTTTTAGAGATATATTGTTGGCTGCAGGATTGATGGTAATATGACAAACATTTAAAATAGGAAATTTTGCAGTATGAAATATGTGCTATTCTTTAATTCAGACTTTCAGGATGTCATCATATCGAAATTGACACAGATGGATACAGTTTTGCACACAACCCAACACACAAGCACACAAGTACATGCAGAGTGACGCAACGCAATGTGTTGTTTACTAAACAAGTAATTTATACATTTTATTTCCTTGCAGGTACATGGCAAAATTGATGGAATATGTGTCAAATCACTTTCTGACATCTGCTCATATTCATCAGTCTCGTAGGTTTCTTGCATTGGCTCCTTCATTAGAGAGGTGACACAAAACTCCATCCAGACTTGATATCCCCGCAGCACCTAAGCTAAATTGGATTTTAAATAAATGTCAGAGTGAGTTTTACATTAGCACCGGAGAGCACAAATGCACGTCTGGTACCTGGTTTGAGGCTGAGACGGCCAGTTTGTGTAAGATAATGTCGCAGGCTTTTTTTCTTTTTTTCCCCGCCCAAAACTCACTTCCATGGCTGGAAAATGCCTTCCATTATAAAAGTGACGGGTTGGGATTGAGGTGTGATCCATTGCTGTTAGATAGGTTTTTTTTTGTATAACCTGACTTTCAATATTCAGGGCTTAGTATTTTTCATATTATTCATGTAATACAAAAAGTTTCTCGAAAGGACTGTAAAGACCAAACTATGTAGATATACATTGGAGGTGAGAATATTTAACACGGACGTTGTGTTGAGGATTCAGCTCCCTCTTCAGTGCTGCATTATGATGGTGGCGATGAACACAGTGAGGGGCCTCATTCTGCTCTAATCCAGGTCTGTGATGTCACAAGGTCCAACACAATGTTTTCTGACCGACTGACGTGGGTACAAACAATGTGAAAGTGACGTATTATTGCTGGAATTTTTGACTTTGGAGTCACTTCAAATGCTCTGAATTGCTGAAAAACTATTTACACTATATTAACCATACAGTATATCCCCTTTAACACGACCTTAGGTCTCAAACATAAGGCGACTGAATGGTTATCCGTTGGGATCAAAAGATTACCAAGACAATCCCTGGCTCCCCTGTACTTTGATAAAGAATTGAACCTTGAAACCTGCATTGTACATTTGTACAACAACATCTCTCAGACCTTGAAGTCCCGTCCAGAAAGCCACCGGGTCAGACCAGCATACATCACAGGATCATCTTTGCCTTCATCATCACCACATCGATTTACCAATCTTCTGAAATTGACATTTCTCCTATTGGAAAAAAGTTTTGTTTAATTACTAAAATATGTTTTAACTACATTGTTTTCATGTCATGCAAAAGATGACCTTGAGCGTTTTGACAGGTGCCTACCAACAACATGTCACATATCCCCTGGAAAGATCAGACACAAGCAGCTCAACAGATGTATTTAGGACTGCATCTTTCTACCTGAGACGTGGGAGCTTGGGGGCTCTAGTGTTCTTTTTCTGTTCCTAGGACTGCACATCTCTGATGTTGTTCTCAGCATCTGCTGGAGCCACTCTCCCAGGATGGAGGTCAGGTCTTCGAGACCTCCAAATGCCTCTGGCGCCACGGTTGCCTTCACTTCTCACATGTCTTTTATCTCTTCCTTCAACGCCTGGTATTTCTCCAGCCTCTGGTGCTCCTTCTGTGTGACTTTGCCGTCATTAGGGAAGGACGATTGCTCTTTCCTGGAGTGTGTCGACAACCACCATGTCCAGTTCGTCTGTATATCATTTTGGATTTACACATCCCGCAGGACGTCTTCGCAGTTTTGATTCTCCAAGACTCTTAGGGCCCGATTTACTAAGATCCTAAATAAAGAGTACTAAATTGCGTGTGCACTGAAAAAGTTTGCGCGTGCTGTTGTTGTGTGGTTTGCAGGTGATCAACTAAGATTGCGTGCGCAATTGATAACAGGTGCAAACTGCAGTATTTAGGTCCGTGTATCTTTTGGTCATTGGATTTTTCCATCATGAGTGGGAATCAAAAAACAAAAAACGATTGGTTTATTTGATTTTCCTTTTAAAACAAAAAACAAATATTGAATTACACTGCATTTTTTCTTTTTCTGTGTTAATATAATTTAACAAAGATTCAAAATAGGCCTACGCTTTTATTTTCGTTTTCTATTTCATATAAGAAAAATGAAGTCAACAGGAACGAAAAAACGAACCAAAAACAACCGTTTATTCATATTCGTGCACCGGAAGCTGGCATTTACAACCGAGTGAACTTAGTTCTGGATATTTGACAGGCATTCCTGTGACAATTCTCTCCAGGGGAAGTTTGATTTTAATATTTTATTGGTCGGGTTTACGTGACTCGGAAATGGCTCTGTATGCGGCAGTTCGGGTAACCATGGTTACCATGGCGGCGCTGGAACAACAGATCGAGGATTATTTTTTAAAGATTGATTAAGGACTTGTTCCACAGCGGTTTGACGCACAAACACATTTCCTGCACGTTGCAGCAGATGTGTCTCCTGCAATGCTCAGAAATGATCGTCAGAAGATTCTGTGCTCGGCATGATCTGAGGAGAAAAAGACGCAGAGCTGGAGAGCGCTTTGATTCATCATGTGTTCATCTGTGTTCACTGGGGGTGCATGCTGGAGAAGGTCGGGTTGGAAGAATTAATTTAGTCCCACGCGTGAGGTATCCACGTGATTATCATTATATGTATAAATTGCACTGCAGCACAAACTTTACCTGACGCCGGAATTCATGGTATGGCTGATGGAGCTCTCTCAGGGTTCTTCCAACCCGACCTTCTCCAGCATGCACCCCCAGTGAACACAGATAGCCGGTATTGCGGCTTTCCTGTACTTTTAGAGCCGCTTGAGAGTTTATTGTTAGGTCCTGTATATTTGCATGACGCGCTGCTGACAGAGAAGCACGCTGAGTCCGACAGAAGTTTTATGGCGTTTAATGACAAAAATCAGCCACAACGGCCTTCCGACATGCTTAATGGGTTTTAAACGTGTACACTGCAAACGTGATCGGGGTGATCAGTGATCAGTACAAAGCGGTCAACAAAAATTAGGCCACAGCTCCCTAACAGCCTGTCCTAACTGCACGCGAGCGTCCGACTGTCGCGCCGCACTGCGTGGCATCGGACCCGCTCTGAACCCGTTATCGGCCCCACGTTCTACCGCGTTCTTTTGATTGACAGCGGAGACTCGCCTTTTATTCACCCGCCCGTGCGCTCCTGAGAGAAACTCCTAAAATAACTCCTAAAAGAGTAAAGGGACAAGTAAAAGATGGGTGATTACTTGTAATCTCCCTACGTTTGTACTTTCTAAACAGAAAACAAGCTTATTATTCGGTGGAATAAGTGGGGAAAAAACCGAACAATTAATAACGGCGTGTGGTGACGCAATCAAACAGCGAACAGCTGGAGTGACCAGCGTGTTCGTGGTGTTAAATGCAGCAAAAACATGTCAGCATGTCAGATCATTACTGGGATGTGGGGGAAAAGCAGAGGACATGAGAAATCCGGCAGGATCCGGGACAAATTAAGCCCTAATAAGATTAAGATAAGATTCTTATTATATCTTATTATTTTATCAGAATCTTCCAGCCTGGCGATCTCCAGCAGCTGCCACTTTATTGAGGTTCTTGTATTGAAATGACTGTTTCCTACAGCGTTTTCAACTTTTTTTTCAACTTTCAACCGGCTTTCAACGCGACCGACGGGAAGAAAATAGAAGCAGGGCGTGCGACAAAAGTCCAGCTCAAAACGACGCTGCGTCGCTCGCAACCAGTGTAGACAGTGCAATAAAAAATAAAGCAATGGAACTGTTTTTGACGCTGACTCTCGCTCGCGTCGCATGCAGTGTGTATATTTGCAATATACTGTGGACATCTGAATAAAAACCTCATAAATAGATTGAATCAAAACGCTCTCCAGCTCTGCGTCTTTTTCTCCTCAGATCATGCCGAGCACAGAATCTTCTGACGCTCATTTCTGAGCATTGCAGGAGACACATCTGCTGCAACGTGCAGGAAATGTCATTGTGCGTCAAACCGCTGTGGAACAAGTCCTTAATCAATCTTTAAAAAATAATCCTCGATCTGTTGTTCCAGCGCCGCCATGGTAACCATGGTTACCCGAACTGCCGCATACAGAGCCATTTCCGAGTCACGTAAACCCGACCAATAAAATATTAAAATCAAACTTCCCCTGGAGAGAATTGTCACAGGAATGCCTGTCAAATATCCAGAACTAAGTTCACTCGGTTGTAAATGCCAGCTTCCGGTGCACGAATATGAATAAACTGTTGTTTTTGGTTCGTTTTTTCCTTCCTGTTGACTAGTAATTTCATTTTTCTTATATGAAATAGAAAACGAAAATAAAAGCGTATTTTGAATATTTGTTAAATTATATTAACACAGAAAAAGAAAAAATGCAGTGTAATTCAATATTTGTTTTTTTGTTTTAAAAGGAAAATCAAATAAACCAATCGTTTTTTGTTTTTTGATTCCACTCATGATGGAAAAATCCAATGACCAAAAGATACACGGACCTATTTAAATGAGGTGTTGCGCGTTACGGTTTGCGAGCGCAAACTTTGCGCCATGGAGAGTCTGGATGGTCCGTGTATCTTTTGGTCATTGGATTTTTCCGTCATGAGTGGGAATCAAAAAACAAAAAACGATTGGTTTATTTGATTTTCCTTTTAAAACAAAAAACAAATATTGAATTACACTGCATTTTTTCTTTTTCTGTGTTAATATGACTTAACAAAGATTCAAAATACGCTTTTATTTTCGTTTTCTATTTCATATAAGAAAAATGAAATTACTAGTCAACAGGAAGGAAAAAACGAACCAAAAACAACCGTTTATTCATATTCGTGCACCGGAAGCTGGCATTTACAACCGAGTGAACTTAGTTCTGGATATTTGACAGGCATTCCTGTGACAATTCTCTCCAGGGGAAGTTTGATTTTAATATTTAATTGGTCGGGTTTACGTGACTCGGAAATGGCTCTGTACGCGGCAGTTCGGGTAACCATGGTTACCATGGCGGCGCTGAAACAACAGATTAATGATTATTTTTTAAAGATTGATTAAGGACTTGTTCCACAGCGGTTTGACGCACAATGACATTTCCTGCACGTTGCAGCAGATGAGTCTCCTGCAATGCTCAGAAATGAGCGTCAGAAGATTCTGTGCTCGGCATGATCTGAGGAGAAAAAGACGCAGAGCTGGAGAGCGCTTTGATTCAATCTATTTATGAGGTTTTTATTCAGATGTCCACAGTATATTGTAAATATACACACTGCATGCGACGCGAGCGAGAGTCAGCGTCAAAAACAGTTCCATTTCTTTATTATTTATTGTACTGTCTACACTGGTTGCGAGCGACGCAGCGTCGTTTTGAGCTGGACTTTTGTCGCACGCCCTGCTTCTATTTTCTTCCCGTCGGTCGCTTTGAAAGCCGGTTGAAAGTTGAAAAAAAAGTTGAAAGCGCTGTAGGAAACAGTCATTCCAATACAAGAACCTCAATAAAGTGTCAGCTGCTGGAGGGAGATCGCCAGGCTGGAAGGTTCTGATAAGATAATAAGATATAATAAGAATCTTATCTTAGGGCTTAATTTGTGCCGGATCCTGCCGGATTTCTCGTGTCCTCTGCTTTTTCCCCACATCCCAGTAATGATCTGACATGCTGACATGTTTGCTGCTTTAACACCACACGCCGGTCACTCACGCTGTTCGCTGTTTCATTGCGTCACCGTTCGGTTTTTTCCCCACTTATTCCACCGAATAATAAGCTTGTTTTCTGTTTAGAAAGTACAAACGTAGGAAGATTACAAGTAATCACCATTTTTTTACTTGTCCCTTTACTCTTTCAGGAGTAATTTTAGGAGTTTCTTTCAGGAGCGCATAATTCAGGAGTGAATAAAGGCTGATTTATGGTTCCACGGCGTAGCCTACGGCGTAGGTTACGCGGCGACGCGCACCGTTCGGTGACTGCGCCGCGTAACCTACGCCGTAAGGTCTGCGTTGGTGTAACGCGGAACCATAAATCAGCCTTTTAAAAGGCGAGTCTCAGCTGTCAATCAAAAGAACGTGGTAAAACGTGGGGCCGATTACGCGTTCAGTGTTTCAGGACAGAGCGGGTCCGATGCCACGCAGTGTGACGCGACAGTCGGACGATCGCATGCAGTTAGGACAGGCTTTTAGGGAGCCGTAGCCTAATTTTTGTTGACCGCTTTGATCACTGATCACCCCGATCACGTTTGCAGTGTACACGTTTAAAACCCATTAAGCATGTCGGAAGGCCGTTGTGGCTGAGTTTTGTCATTAAACGCCATAAAACTTCTCTCGGACTCAGCGTGCTTCTCTGTCAGCAGCGCGTCATGCAAATATACAGGACCTAACAATAAACTCTCAAGCGGCTCTTAAAGGAAAGCCGCAATACCGGCTATCTGTGTTCACTGGGGGTGTGGAGAAGGTCGGGTTGGAAGAACCCTGAGAGAGCTCCATCAGCCATGAATTCCGGCGTCAGGTAAAGTTTGTGCTGCAGTGCAATTTATAGGCTACATATAATGGTAATCACGTGGATACTTCACGCGTGGGACTAAATTAATTCTTCCAACCCGACCTTCTCCAGCATGCACCCCCAGTGACACAGATAGCTGGTCATTCGGCCATGATGAATCAAAGCGCTCTCCAGCTCTGCGTCTTTTTCTCCTCAGATCATGCCGAGCACAGAATCTTCTGACGCTCATTAGCATTGCAGGAGACTCATCTGCTGCAACGTGCAGGAAATGTCATTGTGCGTCAAACCGCTGTGGAACAAGTCCTTAATCAATCTTTTAAAAAATAATCCTAATTATATAATATATATATATATATATATATATATATATATATATATATATATATATATATATATATATATATATATATAATATATAATATATAATATATATATATAATATAAATAATCTGCTGTTTCAGCGCCGCCATGGTAACCATGGTTACCCGAACTGCCGCGTACAGAGCCATTTCCGAGTCACGTAAACCCGACCAATTAAATATTAAATTCCCCTGGAGAGAATTGTCACAGGAATGCCTGTCAAATATCCAGAACTAAGTTCACTCGGTTGTAAATGCCAGCTTCCGGTGCACGAATATGAATAAACGGTTGTTTCTGGTTCGTTTTTTCCTTCCTGTTGACTAGTAATTTCATTTTTCTTATATGAAATAGAAAACGAAAATAAAAGCGTATTTTGAATCTTTGTTAAATCATATTAACACAAAAAAAGAAAAAATGCAGTGTAATTCAATATTTGTTTTTTGTTTTAAAAGGAAAATCAAATAAACCAATCGTTTTTTGTTTTTTGATTCCCACTCATGATGGAAAAATCCAATGACCAAAAGATACACGGACCCTGGATGAATCCGTGTATCATTCGTTCTTTCCATTTTCAATTGCCAATCAAAAACCAAAACATGAAAAAGTGACTGGTTATGTTGTTATTAGTTTTTTATTATAACACAAAAAACGGAAAAACGTCTGGTTTTTCATATTTCAATTTTAGGCACAGATCAAAAATACGAAATAGAAAAACGGGCCACAGGACCGAATTTGATTTTAATATTGAATTGGTCGGGTTTGCGTGACCCGGCGGTGCTCGGCATGATCTGAGGAGAAAAAGACAATCAGACACAGAGCTGGAGAGCGCTTTGATTCAATCTATTTATGAGTTAAGTTTTTATTCAGATGTCCACAGTATATTGCAAATATTATATATTATATAGCAAACACTGACAGTAAATGTGTGACAGACGGGACCATCATATGCCGAAAGAAGAGAAGAGAAGTGTTCAGAACAGCACAGAGCGCACACTAAAGGCTGATTTATGGTTCCGCGTCACACCAACGCAGAACCGACGGCGTAGGGTACGCGGCGACGCACACCGCACCGCGACCCTATACGCCGTCGATTTAACGCAGAACCATAACTCAGGCGAAGCTGCAGTCTGTCTGCGCTGATCCTGACACACCGGGTCGGAGCGGATTTGCTCATGATGTTTAACCTGCGTTTTGTGATTAATAAGCACGGGTTTTAATTAAATGTAATTTACGAAGGATGATTTCACGTTCAATAAGATAAATAATCAATAAAATACAAAGTTTTGGCACAAAGGCTTGGCCTGCTTGTGGGCGAGTGGAGGGGGGCACAATAAGATAAGGTGGCAAGATATAAGGCGAAGAACTAAAGAAAAAGTGGCCTTTAATAAAACTTGTGCAACCATTTTTAAAATAGCATGCAGCAGAATAGAGACTCTCTCTCTGCGTATTCTTTGATTTTGGATGTCGCCTCCTTGCCACAATAACGGCAGCAGCAGATTAGCACCTTCCTTTCGAACGTATTAAATACAGACGCAATCACAATACGCGCAATAACTTTCAGGCTTGGTAAATCTCATTGCGTGTGTAAATGAACATATTTGCATTTTCCCCTCCCAGTATTTAGTGCTCTCTGGCGGTTACGCCCCATATTGATTATTCATCAGGGCAAAAGTACTAAATGGATTGCGTGCGCTATTCTGCGGATTTCAGAGACGCAGTCGTCTTTGCACGCCGTTAGTAGATCAGCTGGCACTTTGGTTTGCGGGTGCTGTCAAGTTTGCACAGGTTTTTACACACGCAAACCTTTAGTAAATCAGGCCCTTAGAGGTATCTTCCATCATAAGGCCCATACTCAGTACAGTAGCCTTTACCTGACATCAACCTCCCTCCCACTATCAGGCTTTAAACTATTTCAGGTATATCTTTTCACAGTCTGAGTCTGAGGTCTTGGCTCGTGTGGTACACCCTTCCCTCCATCACTTTTGTGCCCAAGGCCAGCTCCTGTGCTGTTATGATTAATGCCTTACGGCTCACCTCAAGACCAGACTTTTCTAGCCACTAGAGCTTCTCAACATCAGCCTTTTCTTCAGCCTCTACTCTGGCATCTCTGTCCATGAAGGTTCCCCCTCCTCACTGGATTTCTGCTGCCCACTCAGGATGTCCACTGTGGATGTATTTCTGGACCTTTGTTATTACAGCCCTGTCCTCCCTCTCTTGCCGCATTAGTGTCAAGATGTTGAACTCAGATAAAATCCTCCATGTATCATTGGGAGTTTTCTTGTCTTGACATCAGTGACTTCCGCAGCAGGAGTACCAGAATAATTAAAGGGGATATATATACATATATTTGTTTGAGAGTAACATGTTGTCAAGCAGTGCCAAAATGAAAATAAAATGTCAATAATGTAAACTGTTACTGAGGCATGTGTGTCGCTGCTGTGGAAGCTAAATAAGCTTAAACATCCACTCATGAGTCAGTGAGTGAGCCCTCTATAGATAAATTGTCTTGTGCTCTCCCAGAAGGTCAATCCAATCACACAATTTTCCATGGGTTTTTTTTCACGTCGGTTGCTATGGTTGATGCACACTTCTCATTGTCAGTGTGGAGAATGTCTGAATTACCTTTTGATGTTTCAGCTCCTCTGATCCAAAAGCAATTACTCCGTAAACCTTGTAATAATTAGAATGAATGAAAGTACAGTAAGAACAAGAAAATAAATAAATAAAGTGGAATAAACTCATTATTCTCCCTATGGAGACGTTTCTTCAGAAAATGCACTTTCACAAGAAATAATTCAGTCACTATGTTTGAAAGTTGGAAAGCAGAACCTGTGGGCTTCTGAAGCTGTGACATGGTCATGATGCAATTTACAGCTTTTATTGTATTGATCGTCCAAGACGTTAAACTGTAATCATGTCTTTTGTCATATGTGAAGCTAGAATGGTATTTGTTTTCAACTTGACCCTTGTATTTTTTTTAAATATTTTTTTTTATTTCTATTAAAAATTGACTGGTTGTGGATTGATCTTTGGACAGTAATGATCTTTGGCACAGTGGTCTGCGGTCTTACACCACCTCCCACCACTTCCGATGTGATGTTGTACTTCAGTGACCATTTCAGATGATGCAAAACAGAGTAAAACCTGATCATGTCGCAGTTCTGGAGCCTAGAGAGTGCAGCGATTTTAAAATATCCGAGACTTTTTTGTGAAACTAATCAGATGTTCACTGTTGACCAAAAATTCTGGACTGTGTTAAAATACGATTAAAGGAATCGCTAAAAAATGCATTTTTATACAGTATACATCAGATAATTAAATTTAAATCAAGGCTTAAAACCTATTCATTTAGAATGGCTTTTAATACCCAGTAGTGTGGTTACATTTTTTATTCTTTTATTCTTTTTAATTATTTATTTTTCCGCTCTGTCTTATGATTGTATGTTGTATTTCTGTATGTTTTATTCTGTAAAGCACTTTGGCTCACCTAGAGGTGGCTGTAATTTAGCATTTAACATTTAGCATTTAACATTTAGCAGCCAAAATCAGCACTGTTTTGAAATTAGGGGCAGTACAGGCATGATCTGTTAGGATTAGACAAAGCTTCACCATCCAGTTTTCTGAATCCATCTTCTTTGGTATTATTGACTCTGCCCGACCCTGGTTAAGTCCAAAATAGGTAAAAAAGAAATGGAGCCAGATGGAAAACTTGCACCTTAATTCAATTACCACAAGCTACTCATTTTAATTTTGCTCATATTAACCTATAATTTTAACAAATGCTGAATCTTATGATTATTTTGCTAGAGTCTGTCCTCAGTTCAGATATTGCAACCAAAACGGCATCTGAAACACAAGGCCCTTTTATATTTCTGGACACCCCGTGTTTATTTCCCCAGTTTACGTGTCTATCCTTACATGTAGTGATGGGGCTGGGCGTTGAGCTGCCTCCTTCACAAATGCTTCAACACAGGTCTGCTGTGATGCAGGATGGAGGGATTTTTACCATACAAAGAGGTCTGAGAGCTCCTCATCCTCAGAGCCGAAGGCACCATAACTCAGCATACTACAGGAACCATAAAATGCAAGTGGCCACTAAAATGGCAGGCTGCCCCTTTGTAAGAAAGAAACTCAGGTCATTACCAAACTGAAGAGCCTTAGAAAGGAGCTCCATGCAGTCAGTGACCAAGACAGCAGGAGTAGCAGACTGGACTGGCCATATTTGGGTTCGTCCAACACGCTTTGGGGGGAGCCATTCTATAAATGCTGCTGCTATCCAGGTTAGCATGGATAGGCATATTACTCGCTCCATCTCCCGCACCCAGCACTGCATCTGCCAGCTCTTCTAGTGTCGGTGAAGCCAGCGTAAAATTGAAGTAGTCAGATATCTGAAATTGTTTATAATCAGAAATAAAATGAAAACAAATGTTTAATTCTGAGTCATTTTGGCAGCACTTCTGGAATATCAGCAACGATGAACTGCCTACATCAGGGGTTCCCAACCTTTTTTGAGCCAAGGACCAGCAGAAGTATAAACAAAAAGCTCAGGGACCGGTTGACAATTTATGTCAATTTTAATAAACATTTTAGAAAAAAACAATGCATTTTAAAATGCAGGCTATCATCAGCGACGTTAGCTGATGTTGTGGCCTTTAAAACTTGCTTCTGCAAATCTAACTCACGTTTTTTCCTTTCGAAAAAATCCACTGGTTTGTCTTTGAGAGAAGGATGTTTTGTATTTAAGTGTCTTTGAAGCTTGGATGGCTTCATTGCTTCGTTGGCGAGCGTTTCTCCACATAAAATACATAGTGTGTTTGGCGCCTCCAAATCGCCGTTTGCAACAAATCTGTATTTTATATACATAATGTCGTACTTGCGATTAAAGCTTTTGCTTTTCTTTTTGGTAGGATTTTCCACTTGTTCATCACCATTTCTTTTATTCGAACAACCAGTAAAGAAACGGCTCATGGAGGTTTGCTGAGGTCCGCTCATCTCTGCAGCTGACTGAACCTAACCTGCATACAGCACCTGTGCATGGCGCTGTTCAGTCCGGTCTGGTACCAGAACTTATTGTCCGCCAAGCCATGACAGGGCTGCCACTCAAAGAAACACATTTCGATTTATACAAGTTTTGGATGAAATTATATGACAAAAAAATGCAAAAATTGTTTTCTTAAATTTAGTATGAGGTTGCTTTAATTATGTGGCAAATGATAATAAACACGAGAAAGATGGCTACTTCAATGAAAAATAAATATTTTATTCAACTTTGCTGCTGTTCATACAAAAAGTAAATAAAAAACAACAATTTTCACCTGTTTCAAGTAGATTTTCACTTGAAATAAGTAGAAAAATCTGAGATTTTTTTGCTTGTAATGAGAAGATAAATCTTGTTCCACTGGCAGATTTTCCTACTTATTTCAAGTGAAAATTGACTTGAAACAGGTGAAAATTGTCAAATAAGTTATTTTTCTGGTGTTATTTTTCTGGTGATGACTCCAAATGTTGAAATAGCAGTAAAACCACATTCATTGATGAAATGACATAAGGGATGGAAGGGAGGGATGGAAGTTTTACAGGGGGGATGATTTGGACCGTTTTTATTTCAGGGGGGATGATTTGGACCGTTTTTATTTCAGGGGGGATGATTTGGACCGTTTTTATTTCAGGGGGGATGATTTGGACCGTTTTTATTTCAGGGGGGATGATTAGGACCGTTTTTATTTCAGGGGCGATGATTTGGACCGTTTTTTTTTCAGGGGGGATGATTTGGACCGTTTTTATTTCAGGGGGGATGATTAGGACCGTTTTTATTTCAGGGGCGATGATTTGGACCGTTTTTTTTTCAGGGGGGATGATTTGGACCGTTTTTATTTCAGGGGGGATGATTTGGACCGTTTTTATTTCAGGGGGGATGATTAGGACCGTTTTTATTTCAGGGGCGATGATTTGGACCGTTTTTTTTTCAGGGGGGATGATTTGGACCGTTTTTATTTCAGGGGGGATGATTAGGACCGTTTTTATTTCAGGGGCGATGATTTGGACCGTTTTTTTTTCAGGGGGGATGATTTGGACCGTTTTTATTTCAGGGGGGATGATTTGGACCGTTTTTATTTCAGGGGGGATGATTTGGACCGTTTTTATTTCAGGGGGGATGATTAGGACCGTTTTTATTTCAGGGGCGATGATTTGGACCGTTTTTTTTTCAGGGGGGATGATTTGGACCGTTTTTATTTCAGGGGGGATGATTAGGAACGTTTTTATTTCAGGGGGGGTGATTTGGACCGTTTTTATTTCAGGGGGGATGCTGGCTTTAGTTCTTTTGAGGAGGAAACGAGCAGCAGCAGCAAGGAGGATCCATGAAATCCTCATGAGAAGACTTGAGAAGATTTTGGGGGAATCCAGGCTCGTTGGAGCTCCATGATGGCCAGGTCTACTTCAGATTGAACAGGGAGCAGTTTGACAGCCTGTTGGGGAGTGGGTCCTCAGCAGGATCACAACCATCTTCTCTCCTATTGGTCGCACCGAGATGCCCTCACAGCGCGATGAAATTAAAAAATGTTCAATTCAGACGCAGGCAGGTGAAACGCCCGTGGCAGGTGGCCTCTCGGTAGCACATACACAATGAATGGGAAAGCCGGCGGCGGTCCCCGCTTTGCGCCCTCTATGTGAAAGGGGCTTAATACTGTTGGCCCCTGAAGGTTACATTTGGCCCCATAATGGCCCCTGTTTCAGAAAACCCCTAGAACCGCCAGCGCCAAGTTTTGTTATCCGCAGCTGCGCTGAGACCATGGCTGAGACGCAAAAAAAAAAAAAAAGCTGCGCTGAGTGCCTGTCGTGCAGCGCGGCTCTAGGCAGAGATTGTATGAGGTGAAGTGAAGTGAGATGCCTCACTCCATTGGGAAAAAAACGTCTGGTGACAATTGCCGACAATTTTGATTATCGCTTTTTGTCGACAACGTTGACGAATCGTTGCAGCCCTAATTATGATCGGAACACAAGCCATTCCACGGCCCGGTAGTAACGCCTCTACGGACCGGTACCGGTCCGGGGACCGGGGGTTGGGAATCACGGGCCTACATGACTGTCTCAGAAAATTAGAATATTGTGATAAAGTCCCTTATTTTCTGTAATGCATAAATGTCATACATTCTGGATTCATTACAAATCAACTGAAATATTGCAAGCCTTTTATTATTTTAATATTGCTGATCATGGTTTACAGCTTAAGAAAACTCAAATATCCTATCTCAAACAATTTGAATATTCTGGGAATCTTAATCTTAAACTGTAAGCCATAATCAGCAATATTAAAATAATAAAAGGCTTGCAATATTTAAGTTGATTTGTAATGAATCCAGAATGTATGACATTTTTGTTTTTTCAATTGCATTACCAAAAATAAAGAACTTTATCACAATATTCTAATTTTCTGAGACAGTCCTGTAAACAGATCATGTGTTCTAACCCCCGTTATCAGTATCCCAAGGTTGATAAAACGCTCTGAAACTTTCAAAGCAATACTGGTTACTTACTTTACTAACTATGTACCATAGTGTGATCATTAGGGAAAAAACAACAAAAAACTTTTTTTTTTTTTGTCAAACTCAGATATATGGAGGGCCCAGTAGTTAGACCTCACAAAGAAAATATATTCTAGTCTTTGAAAACAAGCGGCACAAGACTAAAAAACCATATTCATTCAGCAATTCACCTGGATTTATTCAACGCTACTGTTAATGAAGTGGCACGGCACGTAACATGAAGACCTGTGGCCTACTTATAATCTCAAATATTATTTCACTCACCCTTTCAACTCAAAGAGCCTACTCGTAGTGAATTCAAATCATTGACCAATAAAATTATGGAATTAATTTATAAAAGTGAAAGCTGAAAATGAGTATGAAATACCTCTTAAAACGTGACATCGAATATAAACATTGTTGTAATTAAAGCATTTAATTAGGAGTTATGCAAATGTGTGAAGACTTGATGAAGAGCTGCTTTCAGTGATTTGACTGATGAAAACACGGGTGTGGAGAAAATCACGCGGTTGTTAATGAACGGAGTACAGATCAGTGCTGTTTCAAACATCTCTGCAAGAGTAAAGATGCATCAGGGCTACAAATCAGGGAGAGTGTGTGTGTGCACACTGGCAGGAGTGAGTGAGAGCGCGTGCTTTGCTGTGCACCGGAGTCATTTATGTTCACTTCCTGCTCCGAAAGCTTGGTTACATTCGGAAGGCGGTCATGTAGCGCAGGTCAGTGACGATTGGCTGGAGCGCAGGGTCAGAGCGGTGTAGAGATGTAAGAGATACACTACACAGCCCAGAGGACAGGCAGCAGATACGTCCAAGGCACACATCAGTCGCAAAAAAACAAGCCCAGAATCCCAGCAACCCGTGACTTCCGATATTTGAAAGCGACTTCACAAAAAGAAAAGCCCAAAGTGACTCATAATAAGCAGATTTGGCCCTTATGATGACAGATAGCTGAAACTCAGGGTAGGGGTGCTTTCACATCTGTCTGGTTTGGAGCAGTTGTTCCAAAACAGGGAGCGTTTCCCCCTAAAGATCGGTTTGTTTCGTATATGTGAACACAGCAATCGTGCTCGGATGCGGGACAAAACAAGTGAGCCGAGATCTCCTAGGAGAGGTGGTCTCGGCTCGCTTCCATTCCAGACCTGGGGCCGGATTCACAAAACATTCTTAAGAAAAAAAAATCTTCTTAGGTGTAATTTTTTTCTTAAGTTCAGTCTTAAGAAGAAAAAGGAGAAGAAGTCATATTCTCCAAAAAAGTTCTTAAGTATTTTCTCAACTTTCTCAAGTTTCTTCTTAAGAAAAAACTTAAGAATAAATGGTATTCTTGAAATAGAAGTTCTCAAATTTGTTCTTGACTGTTTTCTTAACTTTAAGACAACCTTGACCTGTCTTAAAATTTCTTCTGTGAAAAGGGTAAGCCTCTAATATCACCTTTTTCACACATTAATCTCATCCACCATAACCTTGAAAATTCCTGCATCTCTTTTTCTCCTTCTCCGTGTTTAGTGAGTGACTGACGGTTAAGACGCAAACTACCTGTATATATGTTGTTTGTTGGCGCGTGCAATGCAATGACATTTTAAGAAGTTCTTAAGTAGGAAAAATAAGAAATTTGTAAGAAATTACAGTTCTTAAGACGGTTCTTAAAAAAATATTGAGGAATTGCACTTAAGAACTTTCTTATGAACTTCTTAATTTTAGATCTTAAAGCAGCACAATGTAACTCTCAGCTTTTGTTGAGTTTGGCGGCTCCTTTGGACAAAAGTGGTAGTGCTTTACCAGTAGTGTGGAAGGGTTCCTACCATGCTCCTCAAAGTTACATAGTGCCAGTGAAGGCGATACAGACCCCTCAGACCATGACAGAGGTCTCATTAAACCTGTTGTAAGTTGATGTACCATCACAATGACTCTGGAAATATTAGATTAAGGTGGAAAAGTTACATAGCGCTGCTTTAAGACATTTTTTAAGATCGTTCTTAAGAACATATTGGTGAATCCGGCCCCTGGAGCGGTGCATTTGGAGTGAGAACATAATCCACACAGCAGACAGAAACCAACTAGCCACACTCGCTTACAATGCTCCATAGTTGTTGTTTTTCCCGGGGTACGGAAGAAGAAACTCCTCCCCGTGTTCATTTGTGACCAATGAGAGAACAGTTGGTTCGCGCATGGCATTTGTTAACAGCTTTGAACCGCTACAGACGGTTGCCTTGTGAACACAAACGCCACAAAAACGAAACAACTATCGATTTAGCCCCTGAATCAGAACAAAACAAACGGGCCACAGGTCTGAAAGCTCCCTAAGAGGGGAACTGTCTGCGACCAGGCGCGACGTGCAACGAATGATGGGGAACAAGAGGCCCAGGTACTGGCAGGTACTTGCAGTACTAGCCACACAACTTCCTCGATGTGATCCGGACATGCCTATTCACTGCATTATAAAGTTATTATTATAACACTTGGATGTTAATTCTGAATCAAAGTGGCTTCACCGTGGCGGCTGCAGCAGCATCAGTTAAGTGTGCTAGCAGACAGATGCTTTATACTCCACTGCTGTTAAATACTATCAACTACTTACGGCATCTGGGTGATTTTTCACGGCTGTCGTTCCAAAGTGATGGTTGAGAATGTAGCTGTATATTTGCCAGACTGTCTTTGTCTTGTCATCGCTCAGTGAAAACTGGCGTCACACAGATGAGGTCTCTGGGATGTGGCGCTCCGTTTAACAGCCTAAAGTGAAGTGAAGCATCACCACAGGTGACATCCACAGCTGCCGGTGAATGAGGGTGCTGAGTTTTGGGTATACGCAATGATCCAGCCCTACAGGAGCAGTTTTAAGGATTTACTGTTGTTTACCAGCAAAGTTACAGATTTTAAACAAGTGCATGGACTCTACTTCCCAGCATGAGAGGCAAACTGAAGTGAACCAGGAAACAAGAACATGAAGTTATATTTCAGTGGATATTCGGTCTTTAGATGAATTAGTTTGGGCTTTCAACTTAGGAATTCACGGCCGGTCTAAATATTGCACTTTAAGACCAGCCCTATATATGTTTTACCACCAAAATAGTCCAAAATCCAACATTATAATTTTACTATTATAAGAGAAAACATTGTGGTGCAAATGTACAGGACTGTCTCAGAAAATTAGAATATTGTGATAAATTTCTTTATTTTTTCGGTAATGCAATTAAAAAAACAAAAATGTCATACATTCTGGATTCATTACAAATTAACTGAAATATTGCAAGCCTTTTATTATTTTAATTTTGCTGAGTATGGCTTACAGTTTAAGATTAAGATTTCCAGAATATTCTATTTTTGAGATAGGATATTTGAGTTTTCTTAAACTGTAAGCCATAATCAGCAATATTAAAATAATAAAAGGCTTGCAATATTTCAGTTGATTTGTAATGAATCCAGAATGTATGACATTTTTGCATTACAGAAAATAAAGGACTTTATCACAATATTCAAATTTTCTGAGACAGTCCTGTATATATTTTAACGCTGATACAATAGCATCTAGTTTCTGCAAAACTATGCCACAGATCAGTCACCGTTATGTGCGTCCTCCGTTCAGCCTGACGTAACCAGACCGTTTTAAAAGGAACCAAACAGCTGGTGACAAAGAAAGTAGAAAAAGCAGCTTCAAAACACAGAACAAGGCAAGAGACTAATGGTCCCTGCAGGATTCTAATCCCGTTCTCCTGATAAAAGATGTTTCTACTGCGTCGCCCCGGCGCACCCTCCTGTGTCTGAATGTGGACCTTTTCTTCCTTTAAACTACCTCGGTTGGGACAATAATGAGATAATTCATATTCCCACCTCAACAAAGTTGTTAAATGATTTTCTCCTGAGGCTGCTGTTGCAGTGCTGGCATGTTCACTAATTTAAACACATGACTTAACCGAGCCGCCCGACTCTAACAGAGGTTAAGATTCATGTTCTGTTGGATGCGTGCTAATAACAAGATATTTGTTACAGGAATAGAATAGAATGTCATTAATTGACTATTTATTGACTATCTCTAGTTTCTGTTGCTCACACATTGTAAATAGAAGAAAAAGGGGAGCGGGAAGCGCTGTGGTCTGGATTTAGCAGGGTTTTGTTCTGGCTGCAGGGCGGCTCAAGTCCCACAGGGAAGGTTTCAAAGGCGAAGTGCTTCCAAGCTCGGCCCCCTCCGCCGTGTTCGTGGGACTGCCACTTCAAGGCCTTGAGATCACATGACAATAGCGCTGTAGCCGGCTCATTTAAAAACATTTTATTTTAGGATTTAACGAATAAAAAATGATGACTGGTGAAATGAACCTTTCTACTTCTGAACTCAACATCTCCTCATATGTGGTTCAAATCTCCTCTTAAAGCCCCTGACTTGTTTACCCGCAGCCTCCACGTTGTGGCGTAATGTCAGCTGATGCCGCTTGGCACTTTTTAATACTGGATTCTCAACGCCGTTCTGATGATTGACTTCCTGTTAGATCGGTCTAGTCTGTGTAAATTGACGGCCTTCATCAGCAGTTGAGCGAAAAAGTAGACTTGAAGTGTATTTTTAGCTTCCAGGAGGCTTCTAAACAAACAGTACTTATTTGATTGTAGTTACCCCTGCCACTTAATTTTCCCACGAGAACTCCTATGTTCCTGGACTGTGTTTACATGTAAAAATGGCATAAAAAGTTTTCAATCTTAAACATAAACACAAGCTTTATTCAAATTTGACTGATTGTGTGATTAGCATCACTTTGAGCTTTCATGGGGAAATGTACTGCTAACTACTGTACTTCTCTCCACTACTACTCCAAGATAAGTAGACCAAAATGTAAAAAAGAAAAATAGAAAAAAACAGTTTATACATAAGGGGGCTACCATTTAAACATTTGTTGCAACCCTATTTGCCAGTGGGCAGGGTTATGACACCTGAATACCTGAATTGTGGAGCACATGCTTTTGATAAAGCATGTAAGAAGAACAAGCTTTCAATAACCTTCATCTTCAAGGACTTCAGAATGGACTGACGTCATTTTAAAGAAACCAGAATCCTCTACAATGAGTTTCTCAAATTGCTATTGAAAAGTATTGAAAACATTTTTTTTTGCGATAAATATGTGCCAAATGTCATGCATGTCGGTGTAATGTTGACCTGGGGCTGGTTCTACATGGTGCTGCTTATCCATGTTGCCATGCTTATTCACAGAAGCTCAGAGATACAAAAAATAATAATCACCTAGCTTTAATTTTGACCTAAATTCAATGCATTTTTAATATGTTTAGAATCTCAAATGCCTTGCATTTCAAAAGGGCCTCCTAATAACTGAAAATACATAATGCATATTAGTCGCAAGTGCACTTTTATGAGGACATTCATGAGGGCATCTTTACATAAAAGTCAACAAGAGCAGTCCTCCCATCGTACAGACTGCTGCGAATGCAGAAAAATCACTACCTGTCCACGGAATCATTCCATGACAGACAGATGAAACAAAGGTTCACAGCTCAAACACGTAAAAAATGTAGACTGCATGTCATTGAGTTGTCTTAAGACGTAAGCTCCGGCGGTTTTTTCCCGCTGTGAGAGATTCAGACGATACCTCCTCTTTTTTTCAAATCATCTGCCACTTCAATTTCCATATTCAGCTTTTAAATGTGTGTTTTTCTGAGACTGCGTGCGAGACACAAAGAAAACAAATGCTTTTACGAGCAGCTTCTCTGCATAATTCCACGAGTACTATTATTGTAAACAAACACTATCAAGCATTTCAGCTCGCAAAATACAAACAAGAAAAATGGAGTCTTTACCTGAGCCTTGTTTTCTCATATACCTTTATAATATCGACCAATTAAAGAGCACAGGCTGGCATCCGGCTTGGCAGAAATAGAAAGAATATATTCTAACATGCCTCATAGCGCCGGGATAATTAGGTGAGCTGGATGCAGGAGGGGGCTGTGCACATTTTTTGACTGCAAGCAAAGAATTGGCACCGACCTTTGGAGGGAGGTAGGTATGAGATTGGCAACAGTCACTGGGGAGAATGTTTCCCACAGGGCAAAACAGCTACAGGCATGTAGAGCCACTGGCAAGCTGCTCCTGAAAAGAAATGGTAATACCACCAAAAAAGAAGTCTGGTTGGCCTGCAGGTAGAGTTACAGCTAACAGGAGTCTCGCCAGCGGTTACACTTCCTTCTACATGTTTATCAACACTTGACACATATTTTAAAAAAGAGACAGAGAGGTTAGAGTGGTGAAAAAAGGCAAATAATTAACTTAAAAATGAGCGACATTTCAACAAAGCATGTCTCTTTCTCAGTAAAGAAAAATAGAAAGACCTTAAATCATTTTAAGCATTAATTCAATTAAATTGCCTATTGTTTTCTTCAGACATGTGCTGAATTAGCACTTGTAATTAAACAAACGTGATTGAGGACATTAATTACATCACGTTAAACTATTAGCTCAATTATGCAGTTGAGCAGAAATGGTGAAAGAAAGAATCTATAGGGGGAAGTATGGTCATTACCTAATCAATACCTTCCCATCACCGAACAGGGCAGCAGCTCCTAACTGGATCAATAATCCTCTCTGCACAAAGGAAACATTAATTGATTTTAAATACTTTTCAATAGCCTGAAGGAGTGGTTAGGAGACAGGGTGGCTTGTTGCCACAGCTCCAACTTGGCAGGAAAAAAAGGGGGAAAAAATAGCAACTATGATGAACAGATCACCAATTAATTAGCAACTAATTAGATTAATAATATCTATCTATCTATAATATATATATATATATATATATATATATATATATATATATATATATATATATATATATATATATATATATATCAGAAGCAACTGAAACTTTTTTATTTTATTGCTTTTATACTAATCTGCATAATATTTTTATGATTATCATTCCAGCTTTCTGTATATTTTTTTAACGTTATTCAACAATTTTATTCACACTTTTATTAACACTAATAAAAAAAAATGTGTTCTTTACCAACGATGTGGGTTTTTCTTTTTATTATAATTTAAAAGTGGACATATTTCTGTGTTGCAAATATACATTCAAACCGAGATGTAATCTAGACCTTTTAAAGAAATCGCTATACAATGTGTTTCTAAGCAAAATAAACATTGCGTACCTAAGACTTCATTTCATGACCTCAACTAGCTACATTATACGGTGAGGATTTCCTTGATTGGTCATTTTCTACCAATGATTGAAAGACTAGTGCATGTTTTGTGTTTCTATGATGTCTGGGAAGAAAAAGTGTATTTGGTGTTGGGGACACTGCAAACATTTTCCAATAGTAGCTTGATTGCCTTTACAGCCACCACAAACACAGACATCGACATGTGATCCGGTTGACATATTTCATACTGCAGGTCCCATTCTGGTTGCATTTCTTGACTTCTTTGGAAACGTGTGTGTATGTGGCGTTGGATAACTGGATTGGTTCCCTATTCCGAGGCTATCGCCCTCATGCAGGTGGCACAGGTTCGAATCCCCCACTTCTCTCTACCTGAGTTTCCTGTCTAGGCACTTTCAAAATAAAGGTCACTGGAGCAACAACAAATCTTTTAAGAAAACGTGTGTGTGTCCGCTATTGTAAACTCCTATCTTTAATCCTGATCTGAAACCTTTGTGATGAACTTTATTGGGCTGCTTCTGGTGACCTGCAATGATTCACGTTCCTCACTCTGCTCTCGTTACTCAACGTATGCGTACGATATTAAATGTCTGTTTTGCTTTGTCTTAGCGGGTATCCCTTGTCTAATATCTGTGCTTGTCGGTGTCTCCTTCCTGTCCTCACACCCCCCAACACATCGAGGTAAATGGCCTCCCTGAGTGTGGTTTTCCTTTTCCATGATCACTTCATGCATGCTCAGGAGTTAAAGTGAAGAGTTTATTCTAAATGTTAGTTTCCTCAGCTAGAATGCTTTTGAAGGAGCATCATCTGAATAGTGATGGGATGCACTGCATTAAATGGAATGAAATTGGATTAAAACAGACTGTATTTAATTGGACTTGAACTGCCTCCTTTGCACAGTGCCCTGGAATCGCTTTTGTTGTGGCACCATACAAATAAATTGAATTAAAATGTTATTTTTTAGATATTGAGGTCTCACATAATTCAGTGTATGTCATGAAAGCTTTGGTGTTTACAGAGGTCATTGTGGTTTAATGTGGACAACACAGTAACATGAATTTTTGACATTTAAAATTGAATATGATCTCTATAGAATCTGTCGTTAGCCGATTGTATTTAATTTGTTTGTGTACTCATTCCTGGGCTGTTATTTTCTTGCAGTATTGTAGGCACTTGTCCTTGATTGCATTAATGAATACAGGCGAGTCCAGGGTGGTAAACACTGCTGAGCTGTTTGGAGAGCCACACTAATTGGATGAGGTAACATAAAAGAGACCGCATAAACTTCTGTCTTTCCTTTTGTCTTTTCATTTCACTTTTAGTACAGTAAAACTTTCATTGTTTATCACTCAGCATTGTGGAAGCAGGATAGTAATTATTTTGATGAGAAGCAAACGTCTGGCTGATTGAACAGTGCAGAGATTGGTGATTGCTTGGATACAAGCGTTCAATGCCGACCTCTGTCTTTAGCAGGAGAGGCCTCAAACATTGAAGACCTTCCCTCATGTTTATGGTCTGTGTATCTATGATGGCTTTTGGCTGATTGTTATATGTTCATGAAAACTTCAGTGTGTTTTTCAGTGTGTTTGATCTGTTGCAAGTAAAATCTTCAAGAGCATCTATAAGTCACTAAAATGGACGTGACATGCTTTTCTGTGTTCTGGGACTTTTGGACGCTAAACTGCTGCGGTGATGTCTTCGATGTTGTCATCGGCCCAAAAAGAACTGCTGAATAAACACAATGTATCCTAGTCAAGCTAAATCTATGGTGGTTGTCTTCATTTCAGGGCTTTGACTATGTCTAACTGGGGATTGCCGTGATCAGTCAGGATCTACCAAAGACTCTGGGAGGATAGCCAGTATGGATTTAGAAATAAACGTGGACACTGCATTTATTTTAAAAGCTTAATTTCGGGGCAGTGCAACAAGGGTTGGTGTTATCAGCTTCATACAAACAGGTTTAGCTGAAATGCTTGTTCAGCTGTCCCCAAACAGAGGTGTCAGCATGACCCATTGTTTTTGTGGGTTCTGTGGTTGACAATTTTCACACTTAAGATCTGATTCTGGGTTGAACATGAATAGCTGGATTTCTGGAATTGTGATTGCTGAGATTGTTAGTAAGTATTTTTTATTTGAGGATCAGGATCAGGTCATGAGGATTTCCCACTCTAGAGGAATCTTACAGGTGTTCAGCCAACCAGAATTTTGAAACTAATGACTCGTTTGGTCATTAGTTCTTTGGTCATAACCTCTTGATTATTTTTAAGAATAGTTGAGAAGGCGTACATGAAATGAAAGCTGGTTATCACAAGTCACACAGGCAACTCACCACTAGGACACAGATAGAAGATGACTAACATAGCCAGGCACTGCAAGCCCACGGTGTCATCACTTGTGTCACAAGGGTCGCAGTAAGACATCCATTGTTTGGCAGTGATACTTGTTTTCTCCATAGATTGTATTTACAATGGAGGTAGGATTAAGTCACATGACCCCATAGGTTTCCAAACAGCAAGCCTCATTTTTTTTTTTACAGTGCACAGCCATGTTGTCTATGAAGTCAATAGGAAAATCCCTGCCATACGTCAACCAAAGTTAGCTGTGGCTACCAGCTCCTTCAGCTGCTGCTGCGTTTAGCCAATGCCGGGTTAGTACAACCTGCTGGTTGCTTTAATAAGTTTCCTAGCATGAAGATTACAGATGAGCAACTGATAATGGATTTTCATTGGCTAAGCGGACTGTCAATCAATCATATTAGAGATAAATTGATTGCTTTATATACATTCTGTTAAAGTTATAGTATGCAATGTTTGAGAGCTAGCAAGATTTGAAAGTGGTACCTCCTCTAAGCCCCGCCCCCTCCCCCCCCTCCCAGCTTAAATCATGTAAAAACTCGGTCCGAATGAAACGGATTGGTCCAGGACCAGAGACAGGGGGGGAAAGAATCGCCCTCCCCCTTTTCCCATGCGCGCACTCGCTTCCAGCCCCCCGTGTCCACTTCCCACGGGTCCTCCTGGGCTCACAGTGTCCCAGTGTAACCCCCCTCCCTCCCCTCTGCCACGGACCCCCAGTATGTAGTTATTTAGGGTTAGTTAGGGTCCGTCTCCACCCCGGCGAGAGCGGAGAGCGCCGGTGCGGCTGGCGGAGCGCTGCGTTGCCGTGCATGCTATGTTGCCACAGCTACGCCGTAGCCTACGCCAGTGATTCTTAACCATAGGGCCGCGGCCCACACTTGGGCCGCGAGCGCCATCTAGTGGGCCGCGAAAAGAAAATCAGTTTTGTACATGTGGGCCGCGAGGGCCGCGGGACTGCATAGCAACTCCCGACCAAATGAGGAGAAGAAGACCCTCAGCTAGCTGTACGTGTAATAGTAAGAGAAATGGTGTGTATTTATAGAGAAAATCCTTCATTTTGCACAGAGTAGGTTTAGATCCGCCAGGATCAGGGATCGATTACTTGGATCTGCGCCCAGAGCGAGCGAGCGCGGCGTGATCATTAATCCCGACGCGTCCCCGCGGCCGGGGAGGTCGGTGCCGCTCGGGCGGCTCCGTCGTTACTGCTGAAGGATTGTAGATGTAGATGTGTGGGCTGGACTGTTGTTCGGGCTCGCAAAAGCATCGCAAAGTGACTCTGCTGCAGCGGCCAGAGAGCTGCAGGCTCGTGCTCGTCGCAGCCGATCAGGCTCGGATGAAATCCGACACGCGCAGTCCTGACAACTTATTAATGTAAATAAAACTTAGTAAATTACTTAGTAAGTAATTAGTTAATAAGTAATTGACTCTTACAGAGCTGAGAAGCTAAATAAAACTAAATATCGTTCCAGGCTCATCAATGAGCACCTTCTCATGAGAACCTGACACCATCCAGCCCAGATTTAAAATCCTGGCAGGAGAAATTAGAGCTCAGTTCTCTCACTGAACAACAGAAAGTGGGGACATATAAGATTATAAGGGGAAGAAAGAAAAACTGCAAAACTGTTCAATTGTTAAGATGTGTTTATATTCATTTATTATAAAAATGTGTTGAGACAATTAACAAAGAAAAGGGGAAATTCAAACTGCTGGTAAAGAAATAAAATAAGATAGCATTTGAAAAATAAAATAAAATCAATTTTATTTTTAAGAGAAAAAAATATGTGTAATTGAAGTTACACATGTTAATGGGCAAATATGTACTTTTTTAATATAACAGTCAGATGCAGATGTTGATACAACTATGAGGTTACTTGAATATATATATATATATATATATATATATATATATATATATATATATATATATATATATATATATACATATATATATATTGTGATGTTCTGGACCTTCGCTTGAGTAAATTTTCTCTACATGGACCTCTTAAAGTTGAATACCCCTGCTATACAGTGTTAATATTTAACGGGCCCCGGGCCACTCTGTACTGAAAGAATTGGGCCCCAAGGTCAGAAAGGTTAAGAACCCCTGGCCTACGCCATACCCTACGCCGTACCCTACGCCGTAGCCGTGGCTCTAGAGCCTGCAGCGCACCGCCACCCACTCTCCGCTCTCTGCTCTCCACTCTCGCCGGGATGGAGACGCCGGTGGGCAGGATGCACGTTTGGGTGGGCACAGCCCTGCCCCCCACTAAAACCGGCCTCGCTTACAGGTGAATGAGACATGGGGTAGTTTTGTTGAAAATGTGCTGTCCAAAATGTCCTGGAAAACTCGACTCCTGCAAATTTGCGTTCCCCAAAGTTTGTGGGGGCGTGGCTTTGGACGGAGCGCTGACGGAGGGGGGAGGAGGGGGCGGGGCTTAGAGGAGGTGCCACTTTCAAATCTTGCTAGCTCTCCAAAATCATGGAATACCTTTAACGTGATACAAAAAAATATTCACCCCCCTCAAGATTTTATGTGAAATAAAACAATTGAGACCAACATATTTTTTCAACCAGGCTGTAAAAGTGTCTATTTCTGCTCTTAAACTGGACATATTAACATGGAGGTCAATGGATATCGACTCACTTCTGCAGCCAGCCTCTAGTGAACCATCGAGGAACTGCAATTAGTCTTTGGTTGGCGCTTGGTTCACACCCGTTTCTCTCATCATCCTTCATATGCGTTTCTTCTTCTTAAGACAGCTATGATACCCCCTGCATTTCCTGTAGTGCAGTACAAAAATATTCCCCTCTGAGGAGTAATCAAAGACCTGTCTGTGAGATTAATGTGCCTTTATACGCAGGATTGATGCTGAAAAATCTAGGTTGACAATTTTCCATAATCAAATATGTTGATTACATCGAGTAATCATTTTCAGCCCATCAAAAAAGACTTCAAACAACGTCTCATCGTAACAAAGTTGTTGGTGATTTGTTTCTTCATCATTCTTAATAGATACAAAATATGTTTGATGATATGATTCTGGACAGATGTGTGACTCATCTAAAAGTACCCTGGATACATGAAGAAAAGGGTGGAAATGGTTTTTCAAATCATAAACCATTTAATTCCATCATAGCGAGAAAACTGTGTTTTGATTAGAGTTGTCAATTAGTACATGTTTACTTACGAGTTCCTAATTAGAGAATGGAAAAATTAGGGGTGGGGTGTTGGGGCTGAAAAAGAAGCAGATAAGTCTATCTATCCATGTAGCAATGCTGTTCACAGTCCACTTGACCGTGTGTGACCGGAGCGCACGGAGGGTCCTGGAAGATGGATGATACAGCTTTTCATCACACACCAAATGTGACCCTGTATCATATGCCTTTTCCATATTAAATTTCAAATTACATCCTGTTAATTTCTGGATGAAGCATATTAAATGAAACCTTGAAACCATGAAGCATAGAGGTTGAGACCAAGACACATCACTGTATTTAATTTGGGGAGCCACTGGCCTGCCAGTGAAATGAATTAGGACTCTAAGTCAGCTGTGAGGGTGTAATTGTGTTTCTTTGATTCATTTCTAATCAGTAAACGACGAAAGCAGGCCACATGATTAGATTTCATTTTTTTTTGTGATTAAAATAAATTTTCACCAGGATTGATACCATTTAACATAAACCTTCTGTGCAAGTGGAGTTTTGGGAGAATTTACAGATAAATAGATCTTTTGTTGACATAAAAGTGGTAGTTGTGAAATATATAAAGACTTGTAACCTTCCTCTTTGTGTAAGATACCTACAACACACACGGTAAAGCATGCTGTTTCTTTTAAAAGAGGTCCTTGTGTTTCAAAAGTCTGCTGTTTTTAGCAGGTGTCATGACAGAATTTAGCAAACTTAAACTGCTGGTGAATTATGCTCAGTTGGTTGACCATGAGGCTTTTAATTAATGACGACCTGTCGCACATTAAATAACACCGTGGGTTATTGTATTATGTTAGAGACATTCAATGATCATCCTGGCTATGAAATTACTCACCCGAGAAACACCACCAGAGAGTGACAAGCACTTTGTCAACCGCTCTCCTCCCCTTGCGGTCAGGGTTGTCTCTTTGCATTGCAGACTTGGCACGTATAATAAATGGCAGAGCTTCTTGAGGACAGCAAAGAGGGAGAGAAATGGTACAGTAAATGTTAGATTCATGATGGGACAGGCACTGTAACTGTCAGATAAGCAGAGCTGCTGAAATCGTGGCATGTTAGCAACCCAATGGGAATTGCCTGCATGTCAGTGAGGGAGGAAAAGCTGATCCTCGACGAGCCTCTGAAAAACTGTGTGTATGGCAGCTGGATTCAGAATGAGGATATTTATTAAATATTAACATTTTGAAATTGAGTGATCTGTCTTTGAATCCAGCATTTTTTCTTGCACTTCCTTTCCCAAGAGAAGTGACATGGCAAAAAGAATACGTAACATCAAAACATTTGATCACTGTGTCTGTGCTGTGATTGTCAAGAACTTGTGTCTGCAAAAGTCTGAAGTCTCTCAAGTGCCGAGCAGATGCCCAACTCTTGAGTGGTGGCAGTAAACATCAGCAGCATTATCAAAGGCTTCAGCTTGCCCTGCTCTCCATCAAATCTCAGCTCAGTTAATGCCTGCATCTGTAATGTCCCAGAGGCGGCCTTATCTCCCCCGGCCACTTGGATTCGTTGCCAGCCTCTGGTTTATGGCAAAGCTCTGATCTGAAGACAAGTTAGTGGCCTGCCAAGGTGGGCAGCAGAAAAAAGTGACCTCCCACCACTGGCACTCATCTCTCCCACCCGCGCTATGGATGCCAGCAGCTCCCCAGCGCAACCTGTCCGCGGGAACAAACGCAGGACTCTTTAGGATATTACCCTGCACTCTTCAGTGAAGAGACCTGCAGTGACTATGTTAAATTGGGGCATATTAACACCGTTGGTACATGGATCAACTGGACAGGAAACATAAATGTAAATCATAGAACTTCCCATCAGACAGGTCACAGCAGGTTGACAAGAGAACGGCACCACACTGGTGGCAGCCTCTTGCAGGGGCTGTGCTCCAACATCGGCTTTTTGTTTCAATAAAACAATACTTTTCTTCCAAACAGTCGTAAGTGCCGCAGTGACAAAAATATATTTCCAGAGGATGGTTTTTGAACATTTTTCACATGAATGATATCCCTCCTAACCCGACCAACCGCTTCGTCTCCTTGATGGTTGATAAAAATAAACAATACATCGTAGCATGTTCATTGGATTCTACTCAGGACCAAACAGTGTAAAAGTACACACTCACAGACCTGTATGTGTGCTTTTAGGTCATAATATTGACAGTGGACTACCAGTGTTGATATTTCAATGCGAGTGGCACATATTGTGTGAGAACAGACAAAAGTCAATATCTGCTAAAAAGCTACAAAAAGGGAGTCCATATTCCAAGAAACTGATCCCTTTGACCTGAAAATCTGGATGCAATTTATTCACATCCTGCAATATGGGACACCGATTCAATCCAATGCTCAAATGATGCAGCTACAGTGGACTTCTGATGTCCAGCAATAATCCTGTTAACACAGCCATTCAGCACCACTGGCCTCCATGTCTGCCGGACTGAAGGTTTCTGGGGAATATCCCAAGCTGGACCTTTGGACAAGGGAATACTGAAAAACGAATGTATTTTTTTATCCCTCATAATCCTTTTACCATAGAACGGTCAAACCTGGGTAACTAAGGAAGCGGCCGGTGAGTGTGCGCATCATTGTTCCAGTTTTTAATGACATTTTTCTTCACTGGTTTTGATGTTCTGCTGCTTGCATGATATCTGCTGGAAAATCTGGCACTTGGGCATCTTTTACGATAAATAACAGAGCTTTTCAAAGCTCAGGTAATGCCCAGATCCAGACGGGCTGAAGAAGGGGTGTCAAGTTAAAGAAAGAGCAAAAAGGAGACAGCTTATACCATTTCTTCACAAAGTTGTTACAGATGATTTGCGATCACTGACACATATTATGCAAAAGCTGGAAGTGCTGATAAAGACATCGGGATTGTTAGGAATTAAATACAGTTGTTACGGCCGGCAGAGAACCCAAAAGCAGCACACAGAGCACAAAGTGGTAGTAGTCTGGTTCACATTTTTTTCTCAACAGGAGCGAAGAGCAGGCAGGAATGCAGGACTAGGATCAAGCAGGAATCAGTGTCAGGTTCGGAAGACAAGGTCAGGCACCGGAGAGCAGGAGACAAGGCAGAGTCCAGGAAAAGGCAGGGTCGGCAACGGGAGGTCAGGGCAGAGAACGCTGGAGAGTCTTGCATGGCAAAGGAACCATTTGGCAGTGGGCAAGGAGGAGAGTGGAGTTTATATAGCTTCTAGATTGCTGAGGAGCTGCAGCTGGGAGAGCAGGTGAGTGGAATGAGGTGGTCGTGGCTGGCAGATGGGGTGAGCACGAGAGAGGTGAGTGGAAAAGTACTGAAGGCAGATCAGAGCAGAGGACTGACCATGACAGAACCCAACCCTCAAGGGACGGCTCCTGACGTCCCAAAAAGCAACACCAAACCGGGCGGGAGGAGGGGGCCAGGAGGAGGGCCTAATACTCCTCAGAGCCACACCAATCCATCACCTCAGCCGAGTGGGCGGAGGGGGTCAGGGGGACAGAACTCTCGTTGTCCGAGGATGAGTCCTCGGAGGAGGAAGAGACCCCCTCCACCTCTGAGACGACCGGCATGGAAGGGCCCGATGGCCCAGGACGAGTAGCCCTAGCAGAGGAGGTCGACCTGGAGGGTTGGTCAGGGTGTTCTCGATGGAAGTCTGCAATGAGACGAGGGCAGAGGATGCGACCAGCAGGGAACCATGACCTCTCCTCTGGACCATAGCCTTCCCAGTCAATGAGGTATTGGAGCCTCGAGCCTCCGGCCACGATGGCGGGAGCGCAGCAGGCGATGAACAGATTATGCTGGTCCTCCATCGATGAGGCGAGGAAGCGGTGGAGGAGGAGTGGGGGGCACCAGTGGGCTTCCCAAAACTGGCTTGACCCGAGAGACATGGAAAGTGGGGTGGATACGCATGGTCCGGGGGAGTTGAAGAATCACTGCGGCAGGGTTAATGACCTTCAAGATGGGGAAAGGGCCGATGAACCTGGGAGCCAACTTCTTAGATTCCACCCGGAGAGGGAGGTCCCGGGTGGAGAGCCAGACCTTCTGGCCAACCTGGTAGGTCGGCGCTTGAATGCGACGCCGGTTGGCCGACAAGCAGTAGCGGTCCGAGGTTCGGAGAAGAGCTGCTCGAGCTTGGGTCCAGGTGCGGCGACAGCGACGGATGAAGGCCTGGTGATCTCTCAGGTAATCTCTCCCTCAAGTGCCGGGAAGAGTGGGGGTTGGTAGCAGCATTGAAAGGGGGAGAGACCGGTGGCTGAGCTTGTGAGGGAGTTGTGGGCGTACTCGACCCACAGGAGTTGCTGGGACCAAGAAGAGTGGTTCCGTGACACCATACAGCGTAGTGCTATCTCCATTTCCTGGTTCATGCGCTCCGTTTGGCCATAAGATTGGGGGTTAAACCCAGAGGACAGGCTAACGGAGGCCCCAAGCTGAGCGCAGAACTCCTGCCAGAAGATAGAGGTAAACTGTGGACCCCGGTCGGAGACCACATCCATGGGAAGACAATGGAGATGGAAGACGTGGAGCAGGACCAGCTGAGAAGTCTCCTTGGCAGAGGGGAGTTTGGGAAGAGGAATGAAGTGTGCTATCTTGCTGAACCGGTCAACAACTGTAAGAATGACAGTGTTACCACTAAAAGAGGGAAGACCAGTGACAAAGTCCAGGGAGATGTGGGACCACGGACGCCGAGGCACCGGGAGCGGATGCAGAATCCCAGCAGGGCACTGATGAGAGAGCTTGTTTTGGTTGGAGACAGGACAGTCATTGATGTACTCGCGAGTGTCCTCCTCCAGCGTGGCCCACCAGAAGCGTTGCTTCAGAACATCGCAAGTCCTCCGGATCCAAATAGTCAAACAACTGAAATAACTTATTTTTTTAAAAAGCCTGATAGACGTCAGCGCTGTGCTATTTAGTATCGGATACTAGCAAAGCGCAGCAAATAACGCTTTAAAAAACACACGAAGGAACAATGTCGTAACTATGTGTCAGAGATCAGGAAGGTTCATAGAAATAAGTGAAAAGGAGGTGTAGATTTCTTTTAGTTCTTTCCTGGGATTCACCAGAAAAGCATGCAAAGCTTGCATGTCTGGCTATTTCTCTTTAAGAAAAGTTAAAGTTAAATAGCTCGCTCCTGATATACACTTTATTTCATTCAAAAAAGATGAACACCATCCCTTTTAAAATATTTTCCTCAATTTGAGGTCTCTTGTTCATTTTCTGTATACGCCGCATGCCCACACAAGCGTCATTTAACATTAAGACCTCAAACATAACACAACGGCGCTTAAGTTAAATCATGTTGAAAAGGCCACTGATCGTACAATGGTTCAGCCACACAGTTCCTCTGAACCCTAAACCAAAGGTTAACTAAGTTGCTTCTGGCTTATAGCTTTCACTTTTAAGTATTCACAGATGTCAGTAAAGAGGCTGCACTTTCTACAGAACATTATGTATCTGTACGGACACTGCACCCTGGACCTAATGTACACATTAAAAACATATTAACTAAATGGATAAAAAGCTGCAGTGTGACAGAACTAGAGACAGAGAGAATGTTAAACATTTTTTACTTTAAAGCGCCCTTTTCAAATATTACATCAATGTGCAATTATTGACTAGCATATGAAATTAATGTCACCAAACAACCAGTCAGGCAGTCTTTGATAGCAACAGGGTTCCATTATTTATTCATATCCAAGGATGAATACAGCCTCTACACGCTGCTGTAGGTGTATGTCACAGAATATTCCAAGGAGATGAAGTAATTAGCCTTTTGAAATAAGAATGCCTCTGATATTGAAAACAAAGAATGAAAAGCTGGCTGATGGCTACAATAAGAAAAAAAAACATTCTAACTGTTGGCTGCAAATCTGATATCGGAAAAAAATGTCTCTTGGATAAATCCCTGTCATGAATAGCCGTCTCATCCAATTAGAATTATGGTCTTTTCCGGGGAGAAAGTGTGCTCCAGCTCACTTCATGTAACTATGAGGATACAGATAAAGAAGCTTCTGAGGTTGGAAGTTAATAAGGTGCATGGTCAGGCATGTAAAACAGTGTGGGAAGCATGATCAAACGCACTCTGATCGGTCTTCATCCTCCGGACTATTTCACCTTAAAACAATGTGATGGATACTGAAAAAATGTGAACAGTAATGGCTTCATTTGAATGAAGAGAAGGCAGCGGACGGGAATGCAAAGCACACAGGCAGCCAAAATATTCTCGGTGATGCACAGTCAAAGCCAAATGAACCTTACGAGGAGTCAATTCTAGCCAAGCTGTGAATGCTATAATATCATCAGCTTATTCAGCCCATAGAATGTTGTGTTTCCGGACACTTTGTCTAATAGGATTTTCATCAGCCTGTATGAATTTATGTTTGGCAGAAACAACATTTTGAAGACTGAGTCAGTCTCTTCAAACATGTGCCTCTAGTTGTCTGCAATTGTGTGTGTGAGAGAGAAATATATTGGATGTGTTTTATTGCATGACATGTTTATATTCATTTGCTAAATGTAATGATTGCTTCAATGTACTGTAAGGGTCAAGGTGGATGTACACAACCATAGTGACATTATTAGTTTGTTAAGTTCATAAGAGTGCCAAGATTAATTACTTCACAGTTGGAAAAACCCTGTTGGACTGAACAACTCATTAAATAGTGAAGGGGATTATGCGTATGGAGCTTTCTCTCCCTGAGCTCACTTCTTCTAGGGAGCAGATGAAAAATACTTTGGCCAATTCATTAAAAAAAAATAAAACACACAAGAAAAATATCTTATTTTAACATTTTTCCTGGTTTATTATGACAGATGATTCTCAGTCATGAAAGGATGAAACGGGAGAACAAA
The DNA here is from genome assembly GCF_033807715.1 of Cololabis saira. Classification (NCBI taxonomy): domain Eukaryota; kingdom Metazoa; phylum Chordata; class Actinopteri; order Beloniformes; family Belonidae; genus Cololabis; species Cololabis saira. The sequence goes on from NC_084608.1 coordinate 27,193,800, forward strand.
ATTGCACCTCCCTGGGAGGTGTTTCAGGCATGCTCAACCAGGACAAGGCCACAAGGCAGAGCCAGCACACGCTGGAGAAACGATTTATCTTTCCCGATCTGGGAACTATGGTACTCCCCTAGCAGAGCTGGACGAGGTCACAGGGGAAAGTGAGGTCTAGGCCACTTTGTTTAAACTCCTGCCCCTGTGACGCAAACCAGGAGAATCGGACATTAATGGATGAACGCAGGTAAAGTTTCAAATAAATGTGGCTATTGGGCAAGAAACATATATCAGCTACTTTAAAGTCACACTTTATTTTCCTCTAGCTTTTAATCGCTTGCAAGGCAAGTTTATTTCTATAGCACAATTCAACAAGGTAATTCAAAGTGCTTTACAAAGACGATAAATTCATGGAGAGAAACAAAGCAAAGCCTCTTTTTTCCAGTTTATATTATTTTAGTCTGAAGCACTGCATTGAATTTGTACAATTTAACCACTGTATGGCAGAAATGATTCAAAGGATGCATGTTTCCTCATAAAGGTATCACATGTAGACCTCTCTACAGCAAACAGCATTACTGGGGTGAAAGCAGGGATTTCACCACCTTGCTAGTCCCTGTGGGTTTTCCTCTCTTTGGCGTACAGCGGCGTTCAGGTGGTAAACAAATCCTCATCTACTGCCATTTGTGGACCGGCATAAACATGTGGCCTGTATTTCTGACATTATTGGACCATATTTGAACTATAAGGGCCCCTTAGGAGGAAGAAAATAAATAAAAAGACAATTAAACATTTCTTCTATGTTTTAAGATTTAATACTGCCCCCTAGTGTCTTGGAGTGCAAATCAGGTATGAGCTACTTAGTTATTTCCAATATAATCATATGAATAATATTAAAATGTTGTCCATATATAAATAGATATTTACAACAACAGTATATTACAACCCTATGATAATGTATATCTGCCTGACTAAAGCAGTATTAGGTCTATTATATGGTTACATTATTTTCAACATCTGGCATTTGTATCCCACTTGGGCATGAAAAGTTGTAAAATACATAAATAAGACATCAGTCTGTATTTGAGCTGCCTGATGTAGCAGAAATTCATCAAACTCAGCAAACAGGAAAGGACACGGACTGCTCTTCAAACCGCCGAGGATCTGTTCAATGAGCCAAACATTCAAGGAATTTATTTGCTCATTTTTCAAGCAACTTCAGCTTTTAAAAGCTCTGGCATATTTGAAGAAAACGTTGAGAAAAAATATAGTAAATACAAAGAAAGCCAAACTGATGGCGTTCAATATGCTATTGACCGCCGAGAAACTAAATGTTTCCGAGCACTTTCTGTTAGACTTTAACAATGTTTCAGTGTCAGACTCTGCCCAGGCATTATCCAGGAGAAAGCTCAATGTTAAACTGTAAATCTGCAAGGTGTTCATGCAAAAAGACAACGAGCACTGTGAATAATAAAAGAGAAATACTGTCAGGCAACAGGCAGTGAAATGTGCAACGGTAAAGAAACAGAGAGGGACACGAAGCAATAAAGATCCACAGTTTTGTGAATTACAGGTCATTAAAAACAGAAACCAGGTCTCTATCAGGTATTTATAAGCAGGTCCTGTGGTGCTCTACTTTCTGATGGTTTGTGTGTTGTGGATTTTTTACAGTTCAAATAAAGATGTCAGCATCATGCTGTTCCTTTGTGCGTCGATGTGCACATGCGAGTGTCTAACGGCGTGTTCTCCTGGCAGTGCTTTTAATCAGTGTTATGGATAGTTTTAACTTGGCAGTGTTTAATATTCCTGTCCCCATTACACCAGACACTGTTTAAGCAGCAAAATTCAATTTTTAGAATGAATTATTGCAAGTGGCCCATGCACCACGAGCACAGATAATTCATATTGAAAAACACCATTGTGTTTTGTTTTGTTTTGTTTTTTCTTTCGACCCAATAAGGATGGATAAGCTCCGGCAGAAAAGCATTAAAATATCACAAGTACACTATGATTACTGATAACCATCCATCCCAAAGGCCAACAAAGGAAACTTCATGTTTTATATGCCTGTTTAATATTGCTTTTCATAACGAGCTGGCGCATTAACATACCACAATAATAATACCTGTATAACAAGCCCCTCAAGCAAGTGGAAATGGCAGACGCCTAAACTATAATTGCTGCTCATATATACAACAGTAATAACAGCAAATTTACTGCAGCAGCAGTCTGAATGGAGACATTCTTTGCATAATGGCCATTTTTTATTCACTCATCGGCTGTCAATACATGTGTAGCTTGGCGTGAGCCACATTTTACTCTGCAGGTCAGTTAAGTCAGCCAAATGGATGCTGTTACAGTTAGACCGTAAAATAAAAGGGTGCCGACATCATGGGTTCAAGCACTAAGCTACATTTCTGTAAGGGATTGATTTCCAGAGTCTATGTCAGGCAAAGCAATAAGTTACCACCTTTTTACTCCGGTATTTGAATCAATCTATTTTTCATAAGCATTAAATAACAAAATTGGACACGGAACTGTATTTTCCTCAAATGTCTTGTAAAATCTTCTGTTTGATCAAATCTAAACAAATCCAAATGCACACATTCAACAAACCGATTCTTTAATGACACAGATTTAAAGTGAAGCTCTTGATGTGATCCTACAGCATTTATTTTGCATACATTTTTAACTTTGTATTCCTTTCATACTTGTATATTTACTGCAGCTGCCTGTGTCCTATGAGTCTTAAAGTTATGATGAAAATCAGTAATTTTGATCCTTGAATGACTTAAAGTGTGAGCCCTGATGGATTCATTGCAATTATTAATGGATTTATGACTCAATTAATACCGGTAATGAGCCTTCTGTTATCCTGAGGAAAGAGCAGCGATCTGTTTATTTTGAAGTAAAATTTCCATTAAAACGTCCATTATGACAGATGGAAGATCTGTATTCAGTTTAAATTAACCATAGAAGTTCTTCTTCCTTTAACCGCCATCCGAGCCAACGTAGCCGATCGTCAGTGACTTGAAATTAATATTGTAATTTGTCAAGTCAATCTCAAGACAAGGTGGGAAAGTCTGACAAAATCTAACAATGGTTCTCAGCTGGTCTGACTTTGAAATCACCCATCACCCCTCAATAATAATCCACAACCCGAATCCAGGAAAATGTTCAAGTTCTCAAGTTTATCTCATGAAAAGGGGGTGCAGTTTAAATCTCAGATTGGTTAGAGCTAACAGTACTTTCATGCACAAACTCAAAATAAAAAATTAGAACAACTGACAAGTAGTTGCAATAAGACTTATAAATATAAAGTTTATACTGGGTTCCCACTAGTATACAACACGCACTGGACTAGTAAAACTATTCAGTCACTTAATCTAGCTTTAAAAATAACAAGGCTGACATAACAATCAAAGCAAACTCAGCTGGTGTTTCCTTCATATTTTTGATTCCAAGAAGACTCAAAGGCCCACTTTTGGGTTCCAACCCACCAGTTGAGAATCACAGATTCAGACGATTAAATTAAATTTCCTTTAGGGCAAGTTGCAGGAGGAATCAGCAGGTGCTTGAAAGTTATATTTGCGGCAGATGGCGATTCTGGGTAATTTACATCCATGAACAAACATCCAAATATAAAACTAATCTCAATTATGTGATTTGTTTAGTTTAAAGACACATGTGAACACATGTTCGGGTTAAATTTAAGCAGAGAAAGAGAAGACTTTCAGAGCGCTGTATGCAGAACCACTGCACTATGGCCATTATTTGTCAACGTGTTAAAAAGAAACAAAAAGATGTTTTAATGGCAATGTTTATTATAAGTGTAAGTCTGAAAAGTCAGACGAACAGCAGGAAGATTTCCTTCGAATCAATCCCTCCCTGCTAAATGACTAATGTTATCTAGGCTGATGGCTTGAATGCAGTTAATTAGTAAGTAAACTTTCAGGCTGTACTTTGTGCTCAGAGTTATAATTAGAGAGGATGTGCTATACTTCATAAAAGCACTTGGTACTGGCTGTATTTGCATAGCTTCACGGACTGCTTTGCTTTTGTAAAGTTTGTATAACCACATTTTGTTCAGTGTCTATGTACATTTGAACACAAAATATCCACCCCTCCATCTATACCTCCAACCATCCATCCCTCCAGCCGTCCCTTAACTTCAGAGTTCAGGTCTGCAGCCCGAGTAAAGACGCCCCGACCTTCCTCTCTGTATCCACCACTTCCAGCCTCTAAGGCAGTGGTTCCCAACCTTTTTTCCTTGCAGCCCCCCCTACTTGTGTTTAAGACCAGCCAGGCCCCCCGACACGTACGGACTAGCACCAAAATAGTCTTTTAATTGATAAAATGAACATTAATTATGTTTTTTTTTATACATTTCTCTTTGTTTTACTCTGTATACATATGACTTTGTTTTTCTCCAATGTCACCAATGTATAAAATACGCACAAAAGGACATAAAAGGACGTAAAAATATTTCTGAAAAATGTCTCTTTTAAAATGAGACCAACATTTTTTTACATTTTTCCTTTAACAACCTGTCGGAGTAGATTAAATGTTGAGTAATGATATAATAATAAGGAATTAAATCATTTCCTGTGTTTGTCACCAGTGTATAAAAAACACAAAAAATATTCAAGACATTCATAAATTATTCCTAACAATGTCTTATGAATGACTCATTCGCAAATATAATTGTTACAAGTGCATAATTTCAAAGCAGACAAGGTTTTGCACCCCCCCCAGAGATCTATGGCGCCCCTAAGGGGGGGCCCGGACCCCATGCTGGGAGAAACTGCTCTAAGGTATTCCCATACCAGTCCCAATCTCTCCCGAGTGTCCTGGGCCGTTCCAATGGGATTCTGGTCAAAATCCCTTCTCAGGAAGGTTGCCAAAACTCTGATACTAATTCTTGAAGTTATCGAAAAGTGAATATACAACAGAGACGTTTGTCTCCATTTAAAGGAGCAATGTGAACGATTGTATGTTAGAATATCTTAAAAGAACCTAGACTGCCCTGTCCAGTCTTGTAATACCAGTGTCTGCCATGTGTGGTGGTAGAGAGCAACATATCGGCCTCAGTACAACACGATGGCAGCAGAAGTCACGCGGTTTGTGGACATACCTGAGCTTGTTCTCAGTCATGTAGGAACCGCCCCCAACCTTCCATTTTAGGGTAGGTAAATGGAAAAACCCATGATGGCTGAGGCTCTTGGGTAGAGAACTTCACCACGACGACATCCACCCTGTAGAAGACAAAAGCCTCGTTCAGAAGCGGAACAGCACATGAAAACAGGCTAAAACCAGAGTAAAGTCTCATGGACAGCAAATAAATCAAGTTCAATGTGGAACTTGCAACGCTGCAATTAGATTGGAAAGTAAATTGTTACTTATTATTTTTTTTTCGCTCAACACCTTTGATGGTAGATTAAGTCAAACTACTATGGCGTTAATTCAACAGCAAATGTATTGATCTTAACTATGTCCCCCTGTCATTAGTAGATTGACACAGTGCTGATTAGACCCACTTGAGAACTCCAACTGCGAAAAGAAGAAGCGCAACTGAGAAAGATGGTTCAGAAATGGACATGGTTTCAGAAATGATGGCCAGAACAGTCAAACGGATAAAAATGATCGAGTCCTGGTTCGAGGATTACAGATTTGGTGCTTTGATTCTTAGATTTTGGGACAATTTTTCCCTTTCTTCTAATGAAAATACTTTACTGGCTAGTGTAAACATATTCCCATCTTTTCTTGCACATTTTCTGAAAATATAGCAAAAATATAGGGGCACGTCTTTATGAAAAGATAGCTAACAATGTTGCACCTTCAATGGAAATTAGGTTAATAGCGATAATTGTTCTAATTGTTCTCTATCATTGTTCTACTTCATTATGATTATTAATTATACAGCAATCCAGCACTGATTGCATAGTTATAAAGACATATTTGGTTCTGCACTCCATCATCGTCACAGTAACGCTACCAGGCGTTTCTGTCTACACTGAGTGTATTCTTACCTGAACATTTAATTCGAGGGTGTATACGACGGTGTACAGACATTCAGAAATGAAAGTAAACATCAGCAGACTGACAACAAGGTGAATGCTTTGACATGTTTGGGCAGCTGATCTGACAGCAAATATTGCAGCGCTGCAATGTACAGGAGACAACATTACGGCGTTTCAGCCCTTCATTAGAAAACCTGTCAGCTGATGCGTCTCTACCTGTTATGCATTATGATTGCTGGCACATAATGTTCCCGATTGCGTGTCACCTTTGAAATATTAAAGCATTTCTCTCATCTGCTCGCTCCCCATCATTTAATTAGCAAAGATGCACCACCCTAACCCATTACTCTCCTGCCATCATGCAAAGTAGCCATTATTTGTATCGAGAGGAAAAATATTATTGCAGTGCACAAAATATGGAGCGAATATATCAGTGTAGGCAAAGAAAAACAATGGCTATACACTATGTGTCATTAATATCCAGGGGTATTAGTGATGTCAGTGCATGCAATGGGTACATTTTATTGCAACACTATTAAGGGGATAATTTTATACCCTCTTTGATTCTTAAAAGGGAATCTGAAAAAAAAGACATAAAAAAATCATTTCTTTATACAAGCAAGTTATCATGTCTTCCAGCACCTTCTAGGAGTTTCTCATCCAGGGCTTCATGCCGGTTTCATGTTCAGTTTGGAAGTGCCTGTAAAAGCAGATCAGATGAAGGAGTTTCTGTCTTTTCTCCCACAATCTAAACTGATTCTGTAAAAGGCTAATAGATGGCATCCGATTTGCATATAAATGATTGTGGAGTCTCTGGTGATCTATGACTTTCAATCTGATTTGGTAGCGATAGAACAGCAGGGAAGATGCTTGCGATATACTCTGGGAGTTTGAGGAAAGGAAAAAAGCACAAGGAGGCTATTTTTTCCTGCTTTTTTTATTTTTAGTTTGGCAACCATATCAGCATTTTTGATCATGCTTCAGATTTCCGGGGCCTCTGTGTCTCCACGAAAAACCGGTCCCACATTCTGATGCCTGATTTCTTCCTCAGCAACTGAGAAACAGGTTCAGGTAAAGAAGATGACCTCTGACTTTGTCTGAAAACGTGATTTATATCTCCAAGGCTTGTTCAGCACAGTGCAGCTGGGATGTCGGATTGTATTTCTTCTTTTGTTTTATTTTTAAACACTGCTTAAGCTGTATCAGTGCATTATGTTTTGCAGCGATCACATGCTTTGTTAAATCACATCATTATAGCCGCGACCAAAGTTTTATGCAAGAACTAATAAAGATTAATTATTTTCCACAGCTGAACTGAACGCTCAGTTAATCTTACACATCGTGTGTTCATTGTTTTCAATACAACTTTTATACTTTGCTTCAATAATTCATTCTTTCTTTCATTAATTAATCTACATTTCTAATGTAGATTCATTAATGCAAACAAAAAATGAATGTTAGTTTGATACAAGTACTTCATCTAAATATCAAACCTCTAGCGAGCCACATTGTTTGGAAACGAAGGACAGTTTTCATTTTGAACCCAGTATTTTTGATAAAGCTCTTATCAGTTAAAACACAGATCCAATTAGCGTCTGCTCATTGTTGCATCTTTTTTTAAATTTGGGATATATACAAAACAAACATATCGCTTTCGTCCCGTTTTCCCACTGCTCATTTGCGTTGCATATCATGGTTAAAATCATAAAGGTATAATGGAGGCAATCCTGTGTAAGTGATGGGGAAGATTGCATGAATCACTGTGCAGGTGTCTGCCAGGCGCGTCGTAATCAGCTGCAGGATGCAGGGTTGCTGCTGAAGATCAGGCGTCAGGAGACCGAGCTCTGCTGGAAATTACACAACAGCTACTGAAGTCCACTCAATAACCGTTGGATGATTACCTGCTCATGGAAACAGTCCCATTAAAACTACTCAGATTAATTTATCATGGATTAAATATTTTGATACCTCTTTAATTTGTCTATGAATGTGTTATGAAAAACCAAAAATAGAGCTAAAAATATATACCCAATAATTTATCAATAACTTAAAACTATACTAAGGAGTTTGTAGATGTTTAAAAAACACCAAAAGTTTTCATTTCATTTGAAGGAATGTTAAGAACCAGATTTAATCAAATCAAAATTTGTAGTCAAAATAGTATACTCTACTCACAAAGCACCTTGCTGCAAAAGCCTTTCCAAATACATTATCTAACCATACTAAGTGAGTGCTGCACAGACACACAAGTGCACAATACAAATAAGTTACAACGAGTACAGCATGTAAAACACAAGGGGACAATATCCTACTACAAATTCACCTACAAAAGCAGCACATGCTGAGCTGAAAGAAATTCCGCTGCATTGACTGAAGGGTAGGATGCGTTCATGGAGTTTAAAGGGGACCAATTATGCCATCTAATACCTATTTTAAATGGGTCTTGAATGTCTTAAAAACAAGCTTTTGATTGTTTTTGCTAAATAAATTAGAAATTCAGCCTCTGAGCCATGTCTTTATCTTCCCATTCTCTAACCTCATTATCTATGCAGGATTCTGAGTGGGCGGGGCTTCCGGCTTAGCTTTACATGGGGTGAGACGTAATTAGCGGAGCTCCTGCAGAGTTAATTTTAATTCAGCATTTATTGGCACTTTTTGTATCACTCCCACGGCTTTGGTTTTAACCAACCTATTTTCAACGCGGTTACTTCGACGACTTACCACGGAAATGCCTCCAAAGTCCGTCAAAGCGGGGAATAACCCTCCAGCTAACCCGCGGCCTGCTGCTCATGCCGTCTCCTCGCCCCGCGGTGATTCCCCTCCTCCGGAGAGCACCTGCGCTGCGCAGGTTCCAGCTGCGGAGTTCAGCCGGCTTAAAACCGAACTTCTCTCCGCTCTTCGCAATGATGTTGCGGCTGTATTTAGGTCAGAGCTTCAGCAAGCACTGAACGAGAATTTAACGTCCATTAAGTCCGAGCTGCTTTCCCTTAAAGCTGATCTTTCTGGCAGTATTTCCTCCATGAAGGCGGACGTCGCGGCTCTCGCAGCCACGGTCGCTGGGATCGAGCTCTCGCTCTCAAGCTGCTCAGATGACATCGTTGCTCTCCAGAAAAAAGTTGATCACTTGTCGAAAGAATATGTGAGGCTGGAGGACAGATGCGAGGATTTGGAGTCAAGGTCTCGTCGGCAGAACGTACGGATTATTGGCGTCCCGGAGGAGGATCCTGACTCTTCATCTGCAGCCGGCGTTTCCAGGCTCCTGGCGGAAGCCTTCTCCCTCGATGCAGAGCCGGTGGTGGACAGATCCCACCGCACCCTCATGCCGAGACCGAAGACCGGGGAGCGGCCCCGCGCAATAGTGGCAAGGCTCCATTATTACACCGACTGCGCTGACATCCTGAGAAAGGCGAGAGAGCGGCAGCGGATAAAAGTCCGGGGTATGAGCATCTCCGTGTTCCCGGATCACACAGCCAAGACAGCGCGGGCGCGCGCTGCCTTTAATGACGTGCGCCGTCAGCTGCGGGAGATTGAAGGAGTCCGGTATGGATTGCTGTATCCAGCCCGGCTGCGTGTAACCCATGATGGCCAGCAGCGTGACTTCACGTCGCCAGAGGAAGCCCTGGCATTCATCAGGAAAATAAAAAAAGTGACTACCAGCTAATTTTCTGGGACGATTTATCCAGCTTGCTGTCCATGCGGGACTCTGGCCCGGGGTGAGTGACTGAGTCAATTCAGAAAATGGGACTTTATGTCGTAATTTTTTTTTATTTTTATTTATTTATTTTTTTTATTTTTTAAATTTTTAATTTTTTTTTTTTTTTTTTTTTTTTTTTTTTTCTCTTCTAACTATCAATGGGAACAACACCGTTTAAAATTGAAGGCCTAATCATTTCTCTGGTATGATGCCTTGATTAGAAAATATGCACACACCCCTGTCTTTGCTTAAATTGTGTGCATGTGTGTGCGTGTCTGTGTGGGTGTGCGAGTGCATATATGTATATATCATTGTTCTATAGGCCAAAGATCTCCTTAATTTTAATTAACGTTTGTTGTTACCCTGAGAAGACAACGATTGTCAGAATGGCTCAGATTGTTGGTTTCATATGCCTCCATGCGGGACTCTGGCCCGGGTTGAGTGACTGAGTCAATTCAGAAAATGGGACTTTATGTCGTAATTTTTTTTTTTTTTTTTTTTTTTTTTTTTTTTTTAATTTTTTTTTTCTCTCTTCTAACTATCAATGGGAACAACACCGTTTAAAATTGAAGGCCTAATCATTTCTCTGGTATGATGACTTGATTAGAAAATATGCACACACCCCTGTCTTTGCTTAAATTGTGTGCATGTGTGTGCGTGTCTGTGTGGGTGTGCGAGTACATATATGTATATATCATTGTTCTATAGGCCAAAGATCTCCTTAATTTAATTAACGTTTGTTGTTACCCTGACAAGACAGCGTTCGTCAGAATGGCTCAGATTGTTGGTTTCATATGCATCATATTTTATTTTATTTATTTTTTTTAAGGTTTTAACTCTGCAGGAGCTCATTTTGTTTTCGTTTTTGTATCTAGCTTTACAGTCGAAAGCATCTCCTTTCGAGAATGGCTTCCTTTGAAGCCAGCACGGCTGTTTCCATCGTTTGGGGATGGGATCATCTAATGTGCGTTGGGTGGGTGGGCGGGGGTTATGGGATGTTGGCTTTTTGTCTCTGTAGGTATGTATATACTCCTGAGTTTTGTTTGTTTTGGTTTTCCCTTTTACCTTTTTTCCTTATATCTCCTCTGGTGGTGGATGAGTCGGTCTTATTTTCTCTCAGAGAATGCCTATGAGCGATCGTAATCTGCACAAGCCTGATACTGGATCAAACATTACATTCACTAGCTGGAATGTTAAAGGTGTGAATAATCCAATTAAGCGATCAAAGATTTTTTCACATTTGAAACGCTTGGACACTGACATAGCTTTCCTTCAGGAAACTCATTTGCGAAATAAAGATCATTTCAGACTCAAACGAGCTTGGGTGGGTGATATTTTTCATTCAAATTTTGATTCTAGGTCTAGAGGAGTAGCAATTTTGATCAACAAAAGAGTCAATTTCTCCGTCTCCAGGACAATATCTGATAAGAATGGTAGATATCTTATTGTTGCGGGCACTCTATACTGTAACCCTGTATTGTTGGTGAATATATATGCCCCTAATTTTGATGACCCCAATTTTACGGATAGGCTGTTTGGCAACCTCCCTTTCTTAAATACGCATATTACAATACTGGGCGGTGATCTGAATTGTGTTATTAATCCTTCTTTGGACCGTTCGAATCCTCGTACTTTGACTCAATCCTCTATGTCAAAATCTATTACCGATTTTACAGTCAAGAACGGGCTTGTTGATCCGTGGAGGTTCTCACATCCTGGAGATAAGGAATTCTCTTTTTTTTCTCAAGTACATCAGTCATATTCACGTATTGACTATTTTTTTGTTGATGGCTCTCTTCTCCCCAAAGTTACTTCTGTCGTATACCACCCAATTGTTATTTCGGATCACGCCCCTCTAACTTTGAATATAACATGGTCTGAGCGCCCCCGTTTTTCTTCTCCCTGGAGGTTTAATCCATTGCTTTTAACCGACGATGCATTTAATGTTTCTATATCTGCTTCAATAGATGATTTCATTGCATTAAACAAAACAGACTCTACCAGTTTTTCGCTAGTATGGGAATCACTCAAAGCATATTTGCGAGGACAGATTATCTCCTATTCAGCATACGCCAGTAAAATCCGCAGGGCTAAATTACAGGAGCTCACATCTAAAATTCAGGACACAGACAGACTAAACTCAGTCAACCCAAGTCCGAGTTTACTGAAACAACGGCTTGATTTGCAGTCAAAATTCGATCTTATAGCAACAGCCGATTCTGAACGGCTCCTATTACGCGCTCATGCCAACTATTATGAACACGGCGATAAACCAAGCAGGTTATTGGCTCACCAATTAAAAAGGCAAGCAACGTCGAGACTGATTCCCAGCATTAGAGATTCTAATGGCACACTTACCACCGATCCAATCGCCATCAACACAATTTTTAAGTCATACTACTCCTCTCTCTATGAGTCAGAATCTCCACTTGACACAGCAGAAATGACCTCCTTTCTTGATAATATCACTGTCCCTACTATTAATTTGGATGTGGCTAATGGCCTCGATGCTCCTTTCAGCTTGCAAGAAATTGCTGCCGCCATTGAAGCTACGCAAAGCAACAAGGCCCCTGGTCCCGATGGGTTCGGAGCTGAGTTTTTCAAAAAATTCAAAGACAAATTAGCCCCCCTTTTACTTTCAATGTACAATGAGTCCCTTGATCATGGCTCATTGCCTCCCTCTTTAATGCAGGCGTCCATTGCCCTCCTTTTGAAGAAGGACAAGGACCCTGAATCATGCACTTCTTACAGGCCCTTGTCTTTACTGAATGTGGATGTCAAAATTTTAGCCAAAGCACTAGCAATTCGTCTTGATAAGATCCTTCCTAGCATCATATCTGAGGAGCAGAATGGTTTCATCAAGGGACGCCAGCTCTTTTATAATGTTCGTACACTTCTTAATGTGATTCTCTCTAAAGATTCTTCTCCACTCCCTGAAGTTGTTATCGCAATTGATGCTGAAAAAGCGTTTGATCGTGTCGAATTTAACTATCTTTTTGCAACACTTCATAAATTCGGATTTGGACACAGGTTTATATCGTGGATTAGACTTCTTTACACTTCCCCTCAGGCCAGCATTCACACCAATGACAACTACTCCACTTATTTTACATTATCACGTGGCACGAGACAGGGCTGCCCTCTCTCCCCTTTGCTATTCGCTCTATCCGTCGAACCACTTTCAATTGCTCTAAGAACTCTTCCTCTATTTCGCGGAGTCTCTAGGTCCAATGTGGAACTCAAATTGTCACTTTATGCAGACGACCTCCTTTTATATGTATCTGACCCTTTAACCAGCATTGCACCAATATTATCTCTGTTGAAGAATTATGGATCCTTCTCCGGCTATAAGGTCAATCTTAACAAGTGTGAATGCTTCCCCATAAACTCCTCTGCTTTACAACTCAAACAATCTGATATCCCCTTTAAACTCAGCCCGTCGGGCTTTAGATACTTAGGGATTAATGTGACCCGCACTCTGCCCTCTCTTTTCACCGCTAATTTTTCCTCACTGGTAACTCAAGTGAAGGCGGACTTACAGAGGTGGAACTCCCTACCACTGTCGCTGATAGGAAGAATTAACACAGTGAAAATGACTGTATTGCCTAAATTTCTTTTTTTGTTCCAATGCACTCCTTTATTTCTACCAAAATATTTTTTTAAATCACTTGACCAAATTGTTTCCAACTTTTTATGGGCCGGTAAGACACCCAGAGTGAGGTATTCGCTTCTCCAAAAATTTAAATTTAATGGGGGTCTAGCACTACCAAACTTTATGCTTTACTATTGGTCAGCGCATATTCACAAACTAATTTATTGGCTTCAGTCTCCTGAGTTACTATGGTGCAGATTGGAGGCTCAGTCACTCTCTTCATCCTCTGTAACGGCCCTACTCTCCTCCTCTTTACCATTGAATCCCTCTAAGTTTACAAATAGCCCTGTGGTGCTTTCCTCCCTTAAGATTTGGTCACAGTTTAGGCGCCACTTTAAATTTGCTTCTCCATCCATCTATACACCTGTTACTAAGAATCATCTGTTCCCTCCATCACTAATAGACACCACTTTTATGATTTGGTACAACCGGGGCATTAAGCACTTCAGGGATCTATATAAGGATGGTATCTTTTCCACATTCTCAGATCTGAGGTCAAAGTTCAATTTGCCTGCCTCCCATTTGTTTCGCTACTTCCAGCTTCGACACTGCGCCTCTGCTTTGTTTCCATGCTTCCCTTCCCTTCCTGCGAACCAACCGTGGGATGATCTTCTAACTATGAAACTCAGTCAAAAGTCTCTGATATCTAAGATATATGCACTGTGTATGACATTTGATGATCATTCTGTAGATAAAGCTCGGGAGGGTTGGGGACGAGAGTTGGGCCTTGACTTCACAGGGGAGCTGTGGGATAAAGCTATCCGTAGCATACGATCTAGCACGCCTTGCGCTAGACTAGAACTTATTCAATTTAAGGTGCTGCATAGAGCCCACCTATCAAAATCCCGATTATCGGAAATATATCCGAATGTTGCAGACTTATGCGACAGATGCCAGGGTTCTCCCTGCAATTTAAGTCATATGTTTTTCTCCTGTCCTAGGTTACAGAAATTTTGGAGTGATTATTCTGTGATCATGTCTAAAGTTCTGGGTAAAAAAGTTGTTATGGCCCCTCTCTTAGCAATATTCGGACTCTCTGTTGACTCCTCACATATCAGCCACACACAGTCAGAAGTATTGGCTTTCACATCCCTTTTAGCAAGACGTCGTATCTTACTTTTATGGAAATCCCCCAGGTCCCCGTCTATTTCTATTTGGCTTAGTGATGTTATGTTTTTTCTTAAATTGGAGAAGGTGAGATACTCGGTAAAAGGCAACTCAGCTAAATTCATTCGCAAATGGCAATCGTTCATAGACCACTTTACCGCGTTGAAGACTCTACCCACCGACTGACCCCCCCCCTCCCTTAATTTTCTTTTCATCTCCTTAATTTGTTTTTTTTTATGTTTTATTTATTTCCAGTTTCATTTCTTGCTCATCTGTTTATTTATTTTTTAACGCTACAGAGACTCTGTTCCTTTGTTAGGTTTTGTGTGTTTAAAAAAAAAAAAAAAAAAAAAAAAAAAAAAAAGGAGACAATGTATAATGCGTCTGTTTGACTACACGTTTCCTTGTTTTAAGTGTATGTTGTTTCTTATAAAAAGATCAATAAAAAAAAAAAAAAAAAGGATTCTGAGTGGGCGGGGCTATGATAATGAGGCTCTGTGCTGATTGGCTGCCTGAATGACGCGATACACCGCTACGGAAAAATGGCGGAAGCTCCGGCTGGCGGAGTTACCGTGTCCTAACTGCATGCAATGCGAGCGAGCGTCAGCGACAAAATCAATTCCATTGCTTTATTTTCTATTGGACTGTCCTAACTGGCCGCAGTGACGCAGCGCTGCGCAGCGCGATGCGGCGTGGCGTTTTGAGCTGAACATTTGTCGGACGCCCTGCTTCTATTTTCTTCCTGTCACTCGCGTTGGAAGCCAGTTGAAAGCGCTGTAGGAAACAGTCATGGATGAGGAACGGCTGATCCAGTTACCTCCTCATTTCACTACAAAAACCTCAATAAAGTGGCAGCTGCTGGAGGGAGATGGACAGAGAGCGTCCGATGTCACGCAGTGCGATGCGATAGTCGGACTCTCACATGCAGTTAGGTGTTTAGTTGTGGGCGTGGTTTGCATTTTGGTTACGTAACGAAAGGGAGCAGAATCTGAACGGCTTGTAGAAGCCACAACAGACTGGACGGCTCATCCGGGCGGCTGTACAGACACTGCAGAATTTGTTTGGTTTCCTCCTTCCCTGAGTTGGCAGTCTGAGGGGAGACCACTTTATATATGTTAAAGCAAGAAAAAAACTTGTTTTTCATAATAGGTCCCCTTTAAAGTCCCGATCATTGTAGGATTGATAGATGGAACGGAGCCCCTGCAATGGTGTCTTCAGGTCCCGGCATGAAGGTGGGAATCAGGATTGGGGAACCACAGAACAACCTTTTCCTTCTTGATTGCCAAAGTCACTACGGAACTGCAGACTCAGGGCCGTAACAACTGGAACACATGGACTTTAGATCAGTTACCACAAGTTAGCTTTTTTAGGTGGGGTTAGATCATCCAATGGTCCTGGATGGGGTTGGTCTAATGGCACTTTTCCACTAGTACCTACTCAGCCCGGCTCGCCTCCACTCGGTTTGGTTCTTTCCCACTAGGGGTCTAACGTGCCGAGTAGATACTTTTTCTGTATCTACTCTGCCGAGGTTCTTAGCGGCTGAGTCAGCTGTATCTGACGTCATCACACTACAGGTCACCGATTGATCAGGGGGTTGGAGTCAGACATCAGCGAAAGAGCGACTCTGACGGCGGCTTCTTGTTCATTTTATTTGACCAGCAACGGCAGCAAAAGTCTGTTTCATGATCCAACTCTGAGGTGCAGATGTTCATAAACCTGGTGGCTGAGGAGAGAATTAAAAAGGGATCTAGACGGGCAATAAGGAACGACAAGATCTACCAGAAGCTTCTCTCACTCACTAACTTGATATCGAACACAAGCCACAGACCCAGCAGCACATATATCATCTCCTCCAGGTTCTACATCTTTAGTGTTGTTGTCTTCTTCGTCTAGATAACACAATCAAATACGTTACAGCAGCTTCGCTCCAACCTCCTACTCCAGGTGCTGAATTATAGTGGAAAAGAAACCAGGCCGAGTTGAGTAGAGCCGAGTAGGTACTAGTGGAAAAGTGCCATAAGAGATCGAGCAATGGGTAAGAAGCAGAGCAGACTGCAGTTGGCTACCTGTTAACTATTGGTCTGATTTGAGGCAAAAATGTCTGAAGCATAGTCCCTCAACGGCAGTACCTGGCTGCTCCAAAGGGTAGAAGCCCTCCAGTTAACCCTGACTAGCAGCTTTAAACCAGGGATGAGGATGGCAGCCTCAGGCTGCTGGAGTAGGCTTCCCTTCTCAACACTTCCAGGCCAACCTGTAACTGGTCGCAGCAGTCTCTCGGTACAGCTAGCAGCACAACAAGCCATTCATTCATTTTCTATACCTGCTTAATCCTATACAGGGTAACTGGGGTCTGCTGGAGCCTATCCCAGCTCATTACAGCCGAAAGCAGGGGACACCCTGGACAGGTCTTCAGTCAACCACAGGGCCACAGCAAGCAACATTTAGTTTAAAATAAGAATAATTCTTAGTTCATTCTTCACAGTTCAGAGTTCCACTAAAGGTGTAAGTGACAGCTGATCTTTCAGCAATATAAACTGTCATTTAAAAGTCCACATCCCTTAGTATGCCCTGGTTTGTGGTTACATATCATTTTACCCGTCTGTAAATATATTAATTTCTGTAAAGTGAGACATTTTACTATTGGCCATTAATGGAGAACGACTCACTTTTGGAACCAGTCTCTACTAGTGAGTCATTCAAAGAAGTGCAATTCCTTGTTAACTTCAAAAGGGAAACCTGGATGATGTCCATTGGTCTAGCCCACAGAATGAATGAAGATGCAAACTCAGCCGGAGCTGTTTAATAGGCAGCAGGCGACACCAGCCACATCACTATTTTCAACACACTAATAAAACTTTGAGTTATACATTTACACCCAAACCAGAGATTGTACAGCAATGTGGGTTTTCCCATTTATGGCAAAGGGATAATGTACATATTTAAACCTTGAAACTTTGTAATAAAACGTCTAATGAGGAAAAATAAAAACCGTTCAAGCTTTAATCTGTCTGGGAAGGAAAATTTAGCACAGTAATATACGTGTAAATGTGATATATTGTGAGTATGATAACGTATCAAAGCAAAATCCTGCCTAGAGCGCTGTGCAACTGCAATCAGGCTGCTACATATTCTAGCTGTTCCACTGGACCGTATTACTGAATGTGAGCATATTAAAGCTATTGTTGTCAAGTTTTCAAAAGCTTGTGTGTTCACATTTGGGCTTCATTTTGCTGTAATGTGTTATTGATCCACTATTCTGATCTTAATGAAAACAAAAAGTCGTCCATCTCCTCCAGAAATGGCAGCTACATTCTAAAGTGCTGATCAGCTTTATTTCTAAATGATTCACAGTTAATGGTGGGCACATAATGGCTTCCAACAGTGTGACCATTCATTTCGGTAAGTAGTTTAATACATCACCGTATTTTAAGATACGCGCCTTCGATTTCCTGCTTGCACTCCCGCGTTTATGTTTATTTAAGTATTGAATGTCTTTACAGAATAGGAAACATGAGTGCAAGATGCTGTGATGCTGAGAGCACACTGTCAATTATTCTGCTGGCTTTCATTAGAAGGGGCGGTTAAACAAATCAATCACTTCTATTTTAATCATACATGGCCGATACCAGTCCGACTGTGACGGCCGGCTGAAAGATTCTCGGCTCTTGTCAGTGAAATGAAGTTTTAATTGAGGAAAAAGAAAATGGATGTGTTCGGATGAATTTGGTACAGGAATACAACTTATCGATATTTGTTTAGAAACTTTGGCAAAAAAACTTTGTTAAAAATGTGTTGTAAAAGAAAGAAAATAATGAAAAAAATGATTATTCACTCAAAGCCACACAGCATAAAACGGTCTCTTTTTTCTGTCCACTCTTCAGACCATTAATTTATGCAATTTACTTTGTAAAGAGTCAATTAAATTTAGATTTAAAAAGGGTAGGCAAGTTTAATTAATCTGTAATGGATAATTTGCCTTACACGATTGGAAACTTTCTCTATTGTATTGAATGTTCTCAAACTGGACATCTTCCTATAAATATTTAATACTGTGAAAGAGAAAATATGGCAAATTGGGCCAAATTTAACAAAAAATGAATATGTCAACGTTGAATTACTCATTAAAGATAACTTTATTGTGATACCTTGTCTCAGACTGAAACCAATTATTAGATATGGGAGCTTAAAAATAAAAAGGTGCTTTGATAAGGGTACAATCAGCATCAGACCGCAACCATCCATACATACGAAACTGAAAATGGACAATTCAGATAATGAGATAACCCAATTAAGTGAGAACTGGATTAGACTCATTTATTCAGCTTTATTAATACTTTTTCTACTGACATGCAGATCAAGGTGTAGCACTTCAGATTTCAAACCAGCCACTGACTGCAGTTTCCATGAAAGTATGTCGCAATTAATATGGCTGACAGACTCAAAGTAGCTCTTAAATATTAATACATTCAGATTCAAATCAAAAAATTTGAATCATTATTTCTTGCATGCTTCCTGGTAGCAGCATTATATTGCTCACAGATGAATAAAGACAGCTCCTGCTGATGGCATTCTTTTTTCTTTTCCTTTTTTCTGACGGATGCTCTTTCAGTTATTTAAGTTTTTAATGACAAGAGAGGGTGTGGTTAATGTCGCTATCAAATTCTTTTTTCAACAATTTTCTTTTTAAATTAAGTATGACAGTATGTAGATACATGCTAAGTGAGAGGAACGCAATGACCAAGTCAGTTATGCATTAATATATCAATAAAAATGATGAAAAGAAAGTCACAGACTCATCTAAATATCCACCTAGCCTATTTTTGGTGGGAGCTGCAGTGCAGTCAGATCTTTCCACGGTGATGAGTTCTGAGTTTCAATGAAGGAGCTCTTTCTGATGTTAACAGCGTCTCTAGTTAAATGTCCCAGCTGAATCAGACTGAAAATGCACTTGACATTAGTCTATAACAGTTGCTATTTTAAGATAAACCACAAGTCCAAAGGAAATTTCTTTGCCACTGTGAAAGCACCCAATGGGACATCTGTGTTCCCGGAGCAAAAACTGTGGGACAAGCCTCAATTTTTCATCAAAACGAAGGAAAATCTATCCTGTCACTCAGGATGTAACTCTCTTCAGTACCAGATTGCTTCTTGTTTTTGTTTTTTTTTGTGGCTGAGCCTCAAAACAGGAAAAAGTTGGTCAGTTGGTTGAAAATCCCCCACAAAAATCTGCATTTCCAAAAGATCCAAAATTTACAACGTATCAAGAACAAGTTACCACATTTCAAAGCACTCATTCTGAAATGTAAATTTGGAAAAGAGATGACAGGAACCTGGAAAGACAACAAAACCCTGTCAAGGACAAAAGTTCTCTGCATATTAATGAAACTCACGCAATCACTCACTAGAAAATAGTTGAAATGCACCACAGAAGAGCCATCTACAGAAGTAAATCACAAGTGAAAGAGGGAGACAGAACTGGAAATATTTTGAAATACTTTGATGTTTGGACTTGTTAACCAGCTCCTGATCCCCGATGCTGGCTGTCCTGCAGCTCTGGGAACATTTTGGATATCAAATTAAGAATGAAGAAGCATGTGACAGGAACCGTCAGTCAGCCTCACCATGGAGACGAGGCTGGCGGTTCTTAAACATCCCGCTCAGCACACGGGTCTGGAGGTTCGCCAGCATTAATTGGACGGTATTTAAAGGTTTGTCTGGGCAATCAAAGTCTCTCTTTCTCTCTCCTGCTGCAGTTCAAAGTGTTCAATGAACGACTTTTAAAACAATATATTTTAATGATTTAAAAACAAAAAAAAGAAATTTAGCCAAGCTTGCAGCAACTTTATTCCTAAAATGTTGTCGATAAAATATGCCAGTTTCAATTAACAACTGATGGGAAAACAGAAAAACAAAAGTCAAGAATGCTTTGTGAATAATATGGAGATGGTATGAAGACCCTCAAAATAATTTGTATGAACAGATAAACATGAACCCAAACCCTGAGCAGTCACACAAAATGATTGACAAGGACAATGAGCAGGAAAGATCTGGCTCCTTATGTAAAATGACCAATCATTAATTATGTATACGCCTTGATAAGACGTTTTATTTTTAGATAGTGCTGAAATCCACAATGCACGACCTTTTTCTGTGGCACCAAGCAAACAGTGCAATATTTATTACATACTTAATTTTTATGGTCGGGACAGCAAGGCTTATAAAGCACAATGCATTAATTGGCGCGGGTCGTTCTAATGTATCACAACTGCACCGTCTTATTAAATCCAGGGATGTCTTCACATCAGTTTTTTGGTTGCATGTTTGTAACCAAAACAAATCCCTGTCAGGTGGTGTATTTCTCTTCTTATTGTGTGTATTCATTTCATTTTCCTCAGCTACAGGCGTGAAGGAATTTGTTGATACTCTTGCAGCCCACTGGAACAATGCTTCCTTTCCACCTAAAAGGGATTAAATTAAAATCAAGTGTCTCGTGTTTACCTGCATGCCTTTAATATGTGATACAGAAAACCAATAAAAGTATGAAGTGAAAGGATTTGTTGTGTATTAAACAAGGATGTTGTAAAAAAGCCTGGAGAGGTTTGTTGGCAGCTGCTATAACCGGCATAAATCACTGCATTACAGTCATGTTTCAAACTCTTTGTAGAACCTTAATTAGTACCACAGGTGTCTTCAACATTTTTATCAGCCTTTCGGCCCACTTACAGGGACAAAACCTTGCCACTGTGTAGTTCGATATCATTCTGAACATGGACCAGAGTAAGCAAAGGAGTCAGTTGTCTGAGGAGCTCAAAGGAAATTATAGATAAGCGTGTTGAAGATAAAGGCTTTAAGTCCAACTCGCAGCAGCGCTGTGCAATATGTAGCGGTGGAGCCAACTGCATACATTAAATTAATCAACAATCAAAGATAGCAGAGGCTGCAGGGTGTGAGCTCTACTGGGTTTATTTAAATGCTCTTAAAGCAGCACAAAAGATTCTCTTTCATATTGAAATGTCAGTTTTCAGTTTCATTTAAAGGCCTATTTGCTTACTTTTGTGTCGCTGCCGAGGTTTGGTAAAAAAAACAGCCAAAGTAACGTTTGACTCCTGTCCTGGTTGTCTAGTCTGACAACTGTGCATCGCTGACAACGCTGTTGCACGACAACAATCATGACTTCAGCTCATAGAGCAGTGGATATACTGTAACTGCAGAGGCCATTACGATAGCCAAGAAAGTAATGATGGAAGAGGAAATGAGAGACTGACGGAGCAAGAGACCAAGCAGGGACAGCACGATAAAAGTCATTTAACTTCCAAACCTGTAGAGGGACCCACTGAGCTAAAACTGGAACAATAGCGTTTATTAGCTTCAGAACATTGAGCGTGCTCAGTAGGGAGATGCTGTTTTAAATAATGACTGCGTTTGTTATTTCAGATGTCTTTGTTTTTAGTTTAAATGACTTTTGCTGCAATTCCATACTCGCAGAAGACGCTCCACAACATGGCCCCCTTTGACTGGTACCATGATGTGCTTACTGATGGGGGAAAAACATTTAAGTACTCCAAGCTGATGCATTTACAGACGCCTTTCCTCCTCATAATGAATAAATGATTCAAATTTAAATGGCAAGCATCGTGTGCATGTTCTACTGTATATAAAGGTTTTGAAAAATATTTACTGACTCCAGCAACACATATTCACCAATACAGATAAGAACTGGTCAGCCTAAAATCACAAAATCAAAAAAAGCCCCAAGGATATTCAAGGTGAAATTCAGGTCAAGGTCCGACCAATAAAGATTTCAATGTAAGCAGAAATGCTGCAAAGTTTCTGGGAGAATACTGGGACTACTGTGATGAGGCTCAGTCTCAGTCCTGTGTCATGGGTTTAATGACCCAAACATATAGCTAAGAGCGCACAAGAATGGCTGATAATGAATAAATGAATACATACATAACATGCCACAGAGCAACTATATTCTACTTTCTTTGAGCTCAACCCTGTCGAAGGTCTTTGGAAAGATGAGGGAAATGTCAGTGTGGAGGAGGGAGCTTCAAGCCTGAGACAGCTAGATATGTTTGCTTAGGAAGAGTGGGCAAAGATACCTGTTGGCAGATGCAGAAGTCCCACTGAGAGCTGCAAAGACTGTTTGTTGGCAGCAATTGCTGCTACAGGTTGTTCTACAAAATATTAAGTTACGGATGCCTTCATTTTTTCCCCCCAAATTCACTTGAATCAAAAGATCAAAAACAAAGTCTGATTGATGCCATTAACATTTGGAACCCGCAAGTAACTTCAGAGATTTATTTCAAACTCTTGCAATAGTTCGCAAATGAAAACATATAACATAAATAAACAAATAAATAAAAAAGAAAAAAAGAAAAAATCCCCCACATGTATAAAGTAAAGAAAAGCACCCTGAGACCCCCTATGCATTTCCCCAACTGAAATACATATTTGTAACCCCTTAGGTAACTACAGACTTCGGTTATTTTGAACATCTGATCCTCATAATGAGGAGCAGTGTGACGTGAGAGCCTTATAAGCCCCATTCCTCGAGGGCTCCAGCAAACTATTAAATAGTCAGACCATTTGAACATTTCTGAGAACATATGAGTTTCGCCTTTGGCATATGCAGACTGTTATCAAATAAGGAGATAATAGATAATTAAGTAAAACAATAACATGGTAGAACAGCTTCACTTTCTTAACAGTACGTCATGAGGTTGTTTACCTCTGGCCACAAGGGAGCAGCACGTGTCCTTTGTTTACCTTTGGCCGCGCGGAAGCAGCAGGTGTCGGCGCAGCCACGGCGCAGCCACGGCGCAGCATATTCAGTTCAGGCTCCCATCATTAGGCGCGGGTGTGGAGGCAGTATTTCCCTTTATGTTCTGGACAAACGCTTCTGCGTCGGGGGCCGACGTGAAGGAGTGTCGCTGCCCGTTGTGTGTGATAACCAGGGTGGCCGGGTAGAACATGCCGTAACGGAGCCCCAGGGACTGGAGCTGCCTTTTCACCGCGTCAAAGAGCCGCTGCTGCCGGTGAGTTTCCGCTGAGAAGTCCGGGTAGAACCTGATGCTGTGGTTTTCAAACCGCACATCTCCCATTCTTCGGGCTGCTCGCACAACTTTTTCTTTTTCTTTATAGTTGAGGAATCTCATAATTACCGCTCTTGGCCTTGAATCCTGGCCAGCGATGAGACGTCCTATCCGGTGCGCTCTCTCAATAACGGGAGGAGTGGGAAAGGTGTCGGCGCCGAGAGCTTTTGGTAGCCATCCTTCCAAAAAAGCACACATATCTTGGCCCTCAGCCTTCTCAGGGATACCAATGATTCTTAAGTTGTTGCGGCGGCCTCTATTTTCCTGCTCTTCCACTCTCGTTTCCAGCGTGGCGCATTTCTCTTTCAGCTTTTTTATAGTGCTGTGCATGGCATGTAAATCGTCCTCAGCCTTCCCAATTCTGTCTTCAGTTTCTGTTATCCTGTTTGCTTGGCTTTGTATTTCGTTCTTGAGTCCACTTATCCCGGCCAGCACATCTTCGAATTTCTCCGTGAAGTCCTTTTTCATGGAGCGTATTGCGCTGAGGACCTCAGAGTCGAGCTGCTCTGCCGGCGCGGCCTCCATCATCTCCCTGCCAGCAGCAGGTGCGCTAGCCGCAGCTTCCGAGGTTGCTGATGAATTTGGTGGTTTTGAACTTTGCCCCGCTATTCTTCGGGATTTCCTCACCATTAGACTGTCCAGTGTTATATTATTTCAAGTTGTGTGAAGTTCAAGCTGTTTAGGGTCTCTTTAACAATTATTTCAGCAAGTTAGCTTCGGAGCCTCGTCAGAGTGCGTCTCACCAGCTCCACGCCATAACCGGAAGTCCAACTCTTGCAATAGTTAAACGGATTGAATAATTACACCACATACCTCCGTATTCTTGCACTTATGCCCCTCGAATATAAAATGCAATCCCAGTTTTAAGGCAAGCCCAAAACATTTTCAATGAAAATATTTCAAAAGTAAGTCATCATCTAACTAATGAAAAGCTCTGAACCTCTGTCTCTGCTGACCTTACGCCTTTCACGGCGGAAAACCTGAAATCATGATAATGAGCACCCATCAGAAAGCAATCACCCTCAGGTCAAAGACTGGCGATTAAAAAGTCATTGTGTTTGAGAGTGGCAGCATGGCTATAAAAAAGGTTAGAATATAATGCCACTCAGATATCAGTTATATACAGCGCCACCTCCGCTACGACCTCATGTAGACCAATTTTCACCTAAGGCTTTGGGTTTTCTTAAACACATACCGTTTAATTAACATAAACTTTGAATATTCAATTGGAAGCATTTGATCAGACACTCTACCGGTGGACTTTCGTGACAGCATGTCACATTTTGACCTGAAAATGACGTAGGCCCATGCGTTAAAGTTGTCGTGGTAACGGTAAACCGAATGGTACATGTGAGTAGAGCTTTGGTTGGCGCCTGAAGGCTCTGTGCATGAAGCTTTGAGCTCGATGCAAGCTCCAAACTTTCTTGCTGCATGCAGCTACAGATGTCATCTATCTCATCGCTGTTCCTCTGCAGGGAGCCCGGAGCGGGATTCTTGCTTTTTATAGGTCTCCGTGTGAAGCTCCATGCTGACTTAAATTAATATCTTTATTCTTATCCGCAAAAATACCATATAATTAGGCTATATGTGGTGGATATGGACTAATGGCATTACATAAGATCATTATATCTCCTGCAGTTCCTGTAATTATGCCGGTAAAGAGGCACAAAGGTGAGAAGAGGAAATGTTTTGTTTTTTATTAAAAATGACTTCTGCCCACATTTCTGTCAATTACAGGGATGTAGATTACAACTATCTCATAACCTCTGTGTTTGCTTTAACAGTATACCGTCTTCAGAACGGCGATACTGTTTTGAATGTTGGATTTAGTTTCTTGTCAAAAACCTGGTTGTTTTTATTCCTTTGGTTGTGTTTACCTTGCAGAATGTATTAATTGTGATCTTGGGGTTTTCTGTTGTCACAGTGGAAGAACTTCCAAAGGACTGACTTGTGGAGTGATCAGAGATGATCCAGCTTGTAAAGAGCAGGTAAACTCTCCCCGGGAATTATTTGTGCATATAAAGCTGCTGCTGCTTCTTGGGGTTCTTGCTCGTTGGGGATCGTCACGGTGGATCATGATGCTGTTTGGTCTGAGTTTAACACAAGATGCCTTTCCTGACACAACCCTCCCCATTTATCTGGGTCTAAAGTTGTAGTTTCTTCTGCACTGTTATAGGTACCATGAACAGTGGCTACCCCCTTCAAGCAGAGGCCGACATAAATTCAGCCAAGAAGACGATCCTCAAAGACTTGAATCAAGGCAACTGGACTTCTTTTTCTTGATTCTTGAAGACCATGATGGACTAGTGACCGGTCCAAACTCTGGACACTCCAGCTGCCATGATTCAAGCCTTTGAGGATCACCACAACTGGTGAGCTCAGTCTGCCAAATAAGACAGAATCATCTAGTTTTCTAGAAGTGTTAGGTTTTGTAATTATGGGTTTTTGTCATTCTTAATAAATAATAATTAATAATCAGGAACCTTTCGTGTTATGCTGAGTGCAGAGCTGCCATAGACTACCCCCATAGGAGGTACAAAGTTAATATAAAATGGATAAAAATTAACATACTGTGGCCACTTTAACTTTTCATTTTGTTGTGACCCTTAAAGGTATAGTCTGCAATCGTATTCAAAAACATTTATTCTTATACTGGGTGAAATGGTCCTTCCATCCTGAGAGTAGCCAGTGAATAATGTGTTCAGAAAAAGGAAAGAAAAAAATCCGACCTCTCTGACAGCTTTAATCCTGTAAAAACTCTGACCAATCTGTTTTTTGCGCACCGAATGGCACGGATTGGTCAGAGGACCAGAGGATTGGCAGGGGGGAAAGAACCAATCAGATGCCTTCATTTTAAGTCCCGCCCACGCCCCCCTCTGTCCCATGCGCGCACTCGTCACGTCGAAAATCTTGCCGGAAAACTTCACACACTCGAGTCACGTTTGCTGAAGAATGGCGCAGAAGACGTGCTGTCCAAAATGTCCTGGAAACCTCAACTCCTGCAAATGCGCGTTCCTCAAAGTTTGTGGGGGCGTGGCTTTGGACGGAGCGCTGACGGGAGGGGGAGGAGGGGGCGGGGCTTAGAGGAGGTGCCACTTTCAAATCTTGCTAGCTCTCCAACATTACTGACTATACCTTTAATGGCCCTTGTGAAATCTTTAAAATATATATTTTTCAGTTTTCTTACCTTTTCTGCCTTTGATTAATGTCTTTTCAACAATACACTCACAGTTATTCTTTACATGTTGCAATTTCGATTGAAACTGTTAAAACTAACACAGCTGATGTTAAAGTGCCACACTGCTGTGCACTGCACATGTCTTGTACATGCCATGTATGAGGCGATGGAGCAATATGGGATGATCTATTAACAAATCAAAATGCTCACTTGGACTTGACTGCTGAAATTGCTGGTACGTTGGAGCAGCATCCCCTCCCTCGGCTCTCTCTCAGCCGCCCCTGGAGGCCACGGAGAAAAACTCGGGAAAAACAAGTGTTATGTTTTCCATTAGTTTAAAATCCTTGCTGATGATATCACTAGCAGGCGAGTTTAAGAGGTATTTACAGGCCACCTCAGAGACAGAAATTAAGAAACGGTGCTATTCTTCAGTGAACATTAGAGGGCTGACATATGGAGATTAACCTCAGAAAACTGCTCCTTTAATTAATTGGTCTTGCATTCAGCGTGTAACACTTAATGACCTTTGTTGTTAAGCTACATTAACAGTTTATAAAAACTAAATAAATTTAACCCCTAAGCAGCTTTAGAGCTAGAAAAAACAGAATAATCCTCTATAAACAAATTAAGGCCCTCATATAATTTGGCTTACTGATGGATGCAGACAGTTTGAATTAGGATAGATATGCCAGTCATCCCAGACTGACTAAGAAAGATTGATGACTCCTGGTTCCTTTCCAGACATGCGAGTTTACCTGAGAGTAATAATAAGTCATTGCTGCTTCAGGGTCAGAGATGTCCACCATCCATAACGGTGCTCTTACCGTACAACATGGAAATACAGACGTTTAGATTTATTTGACAACAGAGATCCTGTTAATATTTCTAGCAAAGATTACAGTAAATTATCTGAAAATAAATAGCACGTATACAAAGGAACAATTATCTGACCACTTTAGAATATAGTTACAGTGATATCCTAACTCCATCATCATCATCATCTTTGACTCTGCAACCATTTTTGAATTTACCAATTTCTATAAGAGCGATTGTGGGAAAACATTTAACATGTAAACATGCCACTGAAGCACTTTCCGGTTCAGATCCGCAGGGTTCTGGGACATCAGCCCCAGATCAGACTAGAATTACCCAGCTCCCTCTTCTTTATCTTCACCCACCTTCATTTCAGTGCTGCATTTGCTGCTGCTTAGAAGTGGCTTTCAGAAGATGCATTCCAATTGCTGAAAAATCCGTCCACGAACTCTGCCTTTGTTGTTACTTGGTGCCCAAATCACCTAAAAGAAAGGAAAAAAATTATAATTAAGTGTTCTGTAGAGAAACTTTCAGATATGTGGGAGGAGGAATGATCATTCAGTTTGCCTTCTTCAAAGCCTAGAACCATTACTGAGTCTGCAGGTGATGTATTTCTGACTGTGCTTTTAATGAAGCATCACACTGGACTGATTACCTCTTTGACTTACTTGGGATGAAGTGGTGACCAAACATCTATAGCTAATGAATGGTGCCTTTTTTCTTTCTTTAAACCATTTGATTGTCAAAAAACAACACATCAACATTTTAGGTACGAGTGTAGTAGTGTAGGTATAGTTTTTCTGCATTTTGCTTTTAACCACAAGGGGGTGTGGTCATTCTAGGGGGAGGGACGACTTGGAGAGAGTCAAAACATGACGATGTTTTCTGTTGCAGCCTTTACTCTGGTCTTATGTTATTTCTGCCTGCAGAATGTTGTGCAATCCAACTATCGAGTTGTAAAGTTGCTAAGTGCAACCAACTAAATACCCACTGAATGACTGTCTGCTAACACGCAGCACGGGAAACTTGCATGGCTCCAAAATAAGTATCATAAAATTAAAGTTACTCTATGTAGAAATACCACTTCTGACCATTTGGGGGCACATCGCTCTGCTGTATGGACAGAAAAGCCACTAATAATGTTGGGCTAAGGAGTTGGGACTGTTCGGCACATCTTGTACCATCGTCTGTCCCGCGAGAGGTGCACTTTGTTGCATTTCACATGAGTGACTGGAACACGTGCCAGAGAAATAAATCACATGTTTAAATGCTTTTATTCCACCTGAATATTTTGCATCATCAGTAGGTTTTCCAACATCTTTTGAAAAGTTGTCCACAAACCTCTTCAAAAACTAAAGCAACTCCTGAACATTGTTTTGCTTAATAATGAAATCATTATTTCTGTGCTTGAATCTTATCCAACCTCAATTATTTTTAACAGGAGAAGCACTTGAACACCACCATGTGTTGACACAAAACACACAGATACACCCTCGCAGTCGCCTCGGTTATCCAATGATTTAATTATGAGGATGAGCTTTAATTCAGAACATCTTAACACGAGGCAAGAGTCTGATAAGTATGTTGGATTTCAAATAAAGCTTACTGCAGGTCAGTAAACAGTGTGCTGGAGGTTTTGTTAGCCTTTCCCGTCCTTCTTCTCAGACATAAAGCCTGGATATCTGCATTAACTTCTACAGTTAGATCTGCAGCACGACTGCAGCACAGAGTAAAATACATATTAATGAGGCAAAAAGGTAATTTACATCAGCCACCAGTGTTAACTAATGGATTCCATACTTGTGCTAATGTTAGTACAGCATCATGTTTTCTATGCATGTTGATACATCATAGCTACTTTAAATTACAAAGTTCAATGTCAGCAAAATGATGAGATTTACATATAATTTAAGAGGCTTTACTCTTTGAGCAGACTCCATTTGGCAGTTTTCCCTCGCTGCGTGCAGTTGATGAGTCACACAACACTCAGAATTGATCATTTTACTTGTGCAATTTTTGCGTGCACAGTGTAGGAAAGAAGCACCAAACCCCACTAAGTCTGGGCGGATTACTGCAGACTAAACAGTTGATGGGCATTTTTTATGTTTGTAGGGAATGATGCTGTCACGTTTTGGTTCTGTCACGGTCATCTGGACAAATAGGACACCCAAGAATTCTTCCACCCATGGTTATGTGCGATAAGCCTTGTAAGATGGATTAGAAACTAGTCAGGAGAACAACAACTCCACAAATTTCTCCCATCAGTAGTTTTGACCGGAGTCTGTATGCATTCAGGCTGAGCTTATGGGATTATAGTCAAGGTTCAGCGGCTGCTAATCAAAAACAACCAATAGATACTTTTAATTTGTCACCACGCCACTTAGAAATGTTGTTGGGAACTGCCACTACAAATGTGGATTAAGTATTAAGTTGGTTTTGATTTAGGAGACAATGACTTCTTATGCTTTGTTTTTTTTTTCTTTTAAACTGATTTCCATGTGATCAAACTGACAGAAGATCTGAGGGTGTTTGATTTATTTAAAAGTGAAAATGGAATTAAGATTTAATTAGTGTCACAGTCTTCAAATGTGACTTCCTTTAACCCCTTCGTCTCTGAGGAACCGATGAAGAAAAAAAAAACACAGCAGCTGCTGGCGGGGCGGTGATTTTAAGATGTTAACCCATTTAGGAAGGAAAATAAAATGAATTCACATTAAGATATTCTAACCTACTCAGTGGTTGTAGATTTATCTGGTGTGGATTTCTTGTGCAGCTTTCCGGGAATGAAAAGAACTGAATCTGTCCAAGGCATAATAAAATGGACTATATTAATGTAGTGCTTTTTTAAGTCTTACTAACCACACAAAGTGCTTTACTTCATTCACCCATTTACACACACTTTCATACAGCCCTCTCTTAGGCGTCATTATATCATCTTTTCAAAGCAACCCATATCAGTTATCTGCATGTGCACTGGTTAACTACGGGGAAAAACACCTTGCAAGAAAAAGCTGGGTAGTCAAGTAGAAAACCAGGTGCTGCTTTCAATGAACGCAGGTGAACCAGAAGATTAAGCACATAGATCTATTGCCGTTAGTGCACTGACATGCCGCGTCAAAGTTCCACAGTATGAACTTTGCTGTCGGTTCAATAAAAAAAACATTATATATATATATATATATATATATATATATATATATATATATATATATATATATATGACCAAGGTCTAAAACCGATATGAAAAGATCAGAATCATGAGCTATTTTTAGTCCTTACATGTCCAACCAGCCATGCTCATCTGTGTCACATAGAAGGCAAGAAAAAAAAAAATCGGTACGGGATCACTTGACATCCTGCAGTGTAAATGTGGTCTTAGTCAACAGAGATCTACATAGATGCCAAGTCTAGGCAGTGTTTAATTAAGTCTTGACAAGAGTAACTTCAGGATATAAACTGCACAGCCAGGAATCAAACTGACTTTTAGGTTGGCGGACAACTGCTCTATCTCATCAGTAGGAACTTCGGTTACAACAATTTCCAGTGTCCCCTCTCAGAAGAACAAGACCGTGAGCTATTAGTTCTATCAACCAATGTTGCAGTTTAAAAAGTTACCAATATTTAGTGGTTGTGTAAGGAAGTTCATATTGAGACATCAAGGCCACTTCCAAAACGCTGTTTTTGACCAACAAAACAAATGCATATGCTCTTTCACCACATCCAGACATCTCCTCTTTGGTCTTTTCCTTTTTCTCCTACCTGGCATGATGGTTCTAGTGTATTCACCGGCCCTTCGTTTTATGTCCACACCATCCCACTCTAGTCTTAAATGTAGCATTTCTAGGTACAGATTCCCTTATTTTAAATCTCACTCGCTGAAATAGTGCAAAATCAAATGAAAAGTAAACTAATACATTACTACTAGTGACAATGTCAATTTAACAAAATACATGAGCTGGAGGTTTACAACTTTAAAGTTTTCACAGTACTTATGAGGTTCAAAAACGTACACTTCACACTTAAATACAGTTAATACATTCCTTCAGAACAAGCTGTCACTTCAGTTGGACTTCTCATAAATTAGGACTTTATTCTTGTAATATTACGACTTTATTCTCAAAATATTACGACTTTATTCTCGTAATATTACGACTTTATTTTCGCAACATTATGACTTTATTCTCATAATGTTACGAGATTATTCTCATAATATTATGACTTAATTCTCTTAATTTTCAATTTTTTTTTGTCTTAGAATCTCAGAATTCTGAGATTAAAGTCAGATTTCTGACTTTTTTCTCAGAATTCTGACTTTTTTCTCAGAATTCTGAGATTAAAGTCAGAATTCTGACTTTTTTCTCAGAATTCTGACTTTTTTCTCAGAATTATTTTTATTTTTTTTTTAAGTGGCCCAGAATCTGACTTTTTTCTCAGAATTCTGAGATTAAAGTCAGAATTCTGACTTTTTTCTCAGAATTCTTTTTTTTTTTTTTTTAAGTGGCCCTAATACTCTTCCGTACATCTCCAAATGACCAACTGTTTTTTTTTTCTTACCCGGGGGGCAGTCGAAAAACTAAATTATCCCTAGCCACCCTAAGAAACACAAAGAACACCCTTCCTGTCAGTTGTGAATTGTTTAACAGATGAATCAGTGCAACAGAGGAGAGCAATAATCACAATAGTATGAACTTAAGACATCCAAAATGGTGCATGGACACTGTTGACTGAATTTTGTTGGTTAGTTTCGCTGTGACATACTGCAAGCTTTGCCAAAAGAGCAACCCTGTTGTGGTTGGACCGGTATGTTCTGTACTGGAGGAATCTGAATGGGAGGGTTACTAGATGCATTTCTCAAGAGAACTTTTGCCAAGCGAAAGGGTAGGGCTGGTCAGGCCAGCTTTGACCCCCTGCTAATGTTGTTTGAATGATCAGATCTCAAAGTGTCCCTGAGGTGCTTCCCCACCTGTACTTGAGCCTGGTGTGATCAGATCACTCAGGACACATTTTAATACCAGGTACAGGGCCAAGGCTTCAGCCTCCCCATGACTGTGCTGATGCTGTTCTCACTACATCAGTAACAAGACTGATCTACCTGAGCCTGATATGCTGCTCTCTGTCAATTATTTCATAGAACCTTGGCATTTAGCTTAAAAAAGAAACTGGAGGGAAAAAAAACATTCTCTCTTCAATAAAAGCACCTAAACATCTGAAACATATATTTGGTGGCTTGTTCGGGAAAGAATTTAGAATAACATATTCCCAGAAGAATGAAGTGAATTGATCTGAAAATGAATGTAAATGTTCTTTTTGCTTGTTCAAACAGTTTTCATCCTGAATAACATTACTTATTTGGATTTAGAAAAGTATGAGGTCTCCTTTTCCGAATTTTAGATTAGACATAGATGAGCACTTAAAACTCAGGAGACTCTGCTCGTGTGAACAGCTTCTGCATGCTAAAGATACTAAATGTGGACTCAATTGATGACCGATGACAGATGGTCATGTTGTATTTCGTATAAAACATAATTATTATAGTTTTTATCTAATTGAAATTTGAATCCTCCTTTTGACAGACAGAGGAGCAGAGTTCAATTAATTGAGCCTTTGTGATTGAAATTCTTGAATCATCTGACATTTTTGTGTTTACAGGCCTCAGTGGAACCTTATTGAATTTCTATTGACTTTTCAGGCCGTCAATGTGGATCTGATTAAAATATGTAAGCTATGATTCCCTGGGGGTATATTAGACACACGCACGTATTGACAGATACTTAATTTATTTTTCTGTTTCCTTACAATTCTTTGCACTCCTTTTAAAATAAGTGAGAATGATTGTCAACGGGAGGAGACTTGTCTTTGCTCTATGTCCCTAGAGTTCTTACTGAATTATTCAAAAGAGCCCTCTTGTACTTTGAGTCTTGATGGAGCTCATTACAATATAATTTAAGCTTAAACACAGATTTACTAGACACTGGGGGGGTCCTGAGTGAGTAGCACTCAACATAGAAAAGTGGTGTCCCCTGATCTTGGTGTCCTGTTAACGTTATAGTTATTAATTCACATAATCTTTTTACACCTGTAATTCTGATGGATAATTTATTATGAAATTATTTGGTTTAAAGTGCTCAAAATATTATGCATGGTCTGTATAACCTGCATGTGGAGATTAAGGCCCACATTAGTTGAAATGCATATATTATGCTTATCCTGACTTTCAAAGGTTAGAAATTGTTTTAAACCGTCATGTACCCAGTTTTCAGACTGTGCGAATGTTATTTAAGAAGTCCATTATTGAGCAACAAGTAAAAGCTTTAAAAGAGCAGTTATACCAGGAGTTTCCAGGATTTTTTTTCCTAAACTAATGTTCTGCTTGCACAAGCATTAATTACATCTGCAGACTGATTAACCCCCTGTGACATCACCAATAGATTTGCTGAGGAGTGCTTTTGTAGGATCTTTTTGCTTATTCTGAGCAGTGTTATTGCAAATGAGAGGAACTAACGGGCCTGGGGAGTTAAACAGAACACACACACCTTTTGTCACTCATGGTTAGCCATTTAGCTTGGCTGATTTAGCCTATGTTAACCTACAATGGAACTTTTATTTACATCAAATCTGTTCAAACATTCTCATTTCAAGTGCAGTTACCAAAACGACATCCAAAACCAGTGCTGCCATAGCTGGAATGCAGACGCGCAGAGCGCAGCTGGGACCCGGGTCACATGACCTGTCGCTACAGGCGACATGGGCAAACTGCCTGGAGGTCCCAGTCGAACTCGGATTTGTACATTCTTAAAATGAGCCGCCATGTCTCCCAGCTCCTTCAGTCTGTCCATACCAGAAGACCTGCGAAGTTGCTTCCTCCTTCAGTGGTCAAATGAGAAGTGGCCACTGTATTTATCCAACGCTTGGTTAGCATAAGCTGCCTGCTCTTAGGGCCAGTCCCAACCCCCCCCCAGCCCTACTTTTCAGCCCTACCCCTAAATTTTGCACGTTCCCGTGTGGGAAGTGGTGTCCCAATTCCTCTTTGCATGTAGGGCTAGTGAGCATAACGAGGGGAAGGAGGTATGAATCTAGCCCTAGACAAATTGAGAAGGCTAGAGAAATTTCCCAGAAGGCTTTACGTCATCATTTACAGACTGAATCAAACAAAAAAACATGGCGGACATTTTTTATTTTTAAGTGAATAAAATCAATATTTTGAGTTAGTTTCTGCATAAAAATGTGTTTTGATTACATTTCTAGCGAGAAATATATATTTTACTTTCATAATATTCACTCAGTGAATGTACATACTCACTTGCATACGTCACTCGCTTGCCCGTTGTTGCGAAGTCTTTTCAGACCTCGCCAGAATAAAGGCTGATTTATGGTTCCGCGTTACACATACGCGGAGCCTACGGCGTAGGTTACGCCGTAGGCTCTGCGTCGATTTAACGCGGAACCATAAATCAGTTCCCGAGCCGGCGGCTCTTCTCATCCCCCGAAAACATCGGAGCAAATTTCTTAACAGGCGTTATTTGGATAAACTGAGCCCAGGTTGGGGATCTTAACGATTACTTTTACGCCTGAAAAAATATTAAAGTGACATATTAACAGCGCTACAGCGGAAATTAAAACAGCTTCTAGCCTGCTTACTCACGGCTTCCTGATATTGTGTGACGTATGTACAAACGTAACTACGCAGTCACTTACGTACCCGAACGTAAACCACGCAGTGACGTAGCAAGTGGTGTCCCAATCCCTAGGGAAGATTACAAAGCCCTACCCCTTGTGGCTTCATTTTTAGGCTAGTGGTAGTGAGTGAGGGCTAGTGGTAGAAAATAGGGGGTGTATTGGGATTGGCCCTTAGCTATGGTTAATCTTAGGACCTTTCCCAGCCAACCCACATGATGATCATTAACATCACAACAGCATGCGTCCTCTTAAACATGAATGACAAAGACTTGTTTTGTGTTTATTCACACGTATAGGCCAGTGTGAATGCTAAGTTGCTAAAGTGATGACAGCTTGGCCTTGGCTACCAATTGAAAATCCAAAGCCTAATTACGCATACATTTATTGCTTTATATGACTTTTATATATAGTACAAAAAAAAGAAAGAAAAAAATCTAACAATCCAAAACCAGTTTTTGAACCATGCATTTAATATGTTCATTTCTGTTGCAAGGTTGTTAATTTTAACCTGAACTTTCCTCATGTGGGGTCAGCCCTGCTCCTCTTAGATTTAGTTCAAAAATAAACATCCTCCAATTGTTGTCATAGCATGTGTTTGGGAGTAATGTATCTGTTTGGTAACCAATAACAGCAGAGTGAGCGGGGAGCAGGAAAAGGGGGAGTCGGTGTTAAACCCAGAGTTTTTGAGTAACACCATGAATATGGATCAAAGTTGCAAAAAAAGGAATTTTAAAATGCTCTGGATTTGAAATATAAATATAATCATATGCTGTACAATGCTGGATTTTAAAACAAAGTCATCACCACATCTGTTAGTGATGGGAAGTTAACTGACCCTTGCAGTCACTTTGCTTCTGTGTTTTGCATTTTGGTTAGTGTGGGAGTGTTCGTGAATTTACCCAACTTAACAGACCCTGAAGGAGACACATTATGAAAAAAAAATCCAATTTTCTTTGCTTGAGAGCATATATTTGAGTGTCTGAAGTGACTACTAAATCAAAAACTGACATATGCAGCTCTCTAGCACTGTTGTGAATTTCTACCGCGCATTCTGCAAAATTCTGTCATTTTGATGACACAAATCTGAACTGCAAACAGACAAAAGGGATAAATAGAAAGGCTGGGGAAGAAAAAAGAAGCTCCACAAGAGTACAAATTGCCTCTAGTACTCTTGAGAGCTTTTTGTCTTCATTCATTTCACTTTGGTCTGCAATTTTAGAGTACACAATGAAGCACATATCACCCAAACCTAAGCACAGCATGAACTGTGGGCTGAGCTCACAGAAAATACAAAAATCACCTCAAAGACAACTGACAGAATACTGTCATGTGAAAAATCTGGAAAAAAAGATCACAAAGATTTTTATTTTTGAATCTTTCTGCATCTGTCCTACAATACAGGCTTTAAAAATAAATATATTACTGAACTGATTTAATAAAAGACTTGCTTCATGGTGCAATGGGTGGGTTTTATTCAGCATTCACAGCAGGTAAAATGAAGAAGACGTCATAACAGGCGTAAACATGTCCGTATCTGGTCCTTTTTGAACATTCTCAGTTTGATCTGTATTTTAAATTGAATAAAGCTTTTACATTATTTTTTAAATCACCGCATCATGTTTTTTATTAAAATTTTATATACATGGCCTCAGATTTTATTTCTTGGAAATGGAGTCATAGTGCTAAAGAGCCATCAGAGCTTGTTATCTCACCATCAGTCAGCCAACCTGAAAGCTTGGCTCTATTCACATTTCTTATTCATACGGAAGGATGTAGAGTATGTTCAAGGCAATCGTTAATCTTTCACAACTTTAAGATAAGTTAGTAATGGTTCTTTAGAGGGGAAATTGCCAGCAGTCTTACCATGCTCTTATCTGTGGCCCTTGTCCAAAATGCTGTATGTCATGTCAAAATAAATGCTAAATAATGTTTTAAATTACTTCATTTTAAAAGGAACCACAAATCTAAATTTATTGCACGTACCAGAGGTCAAAACTCCTCCAGCCCTGCCCTGTTCCTGGACACAAGCCCCAACCATCTACCTTCCTGGTTGAGATCCGTTGCTCGACTGGCCGCTTGAGGCCGACTGCAAATGCGAGTCAGTCTCCAGTGACTCCCATGTTAAAAGGTCCACATTTAGAGCAGAAATAAACATATTTACAGCCTGGTTAAAAAAATGCAACAACCCAAAAACGATCAAGCGTTTGATTTCAAACCCATGACAATTGTGAGGGGGTGAATTTCCTTTTTTACCACACTAAGAATGTTTATATCAAACATTAAAGGAGCTTGAGGCCGGATTGAGGCAGGATTTATGAAAAAAATTTGTATACGTTTTAAGTTTTCTAGTAATAATGTCAGATGAAGCGTTCGAAACCCAAAAGAATGAGCCCTCTAGCGTATCTCTCCTTTGCCTTGAACAGGCTGTGTGCTGCAAAATGTGCTGCAATTGTGCCGGAATTTCCCGCGCTGTCCTGCGGATGTGACGTCACATGACGCTGCATGTGCGTTCTCCCCGTTCTCCCGTGCCGGCTTCGCTGTTGGCTGCAGTACCCCCAACGGCCGTCGTGGTGAAGGGTGGCACTAGAGAGTCTCATTTCTTAAAAGGAGCCTCATGCTCCTTTAAATGTATTTTTTATATGATTGATTGATAGTCAGCTCAGCCAATGCGTAGCTGTTATCACTTCCTCATTTGTAATCGTCAATACTGCACTTATGGCACTTTGACACTAGTACCTACTCAGCCCGACTCGACTCAACTCGCCTTGCCCTCGTTTATTTTCAATACCCAGATGAGAAGTAGGAGGTTGGAGTGAAGCTGCTGGGACGTATTTGATTGTGTGATCTAAACGAAGAAGACAACGACACTAAAGATGTAGAACCTGGAGGAGATGATACAGTATATGTGCTGCTGTCTGTGGCTTGTGTTCCATATCAAGTTAAAAAATGAGAGTGAAAGAAGCTTTAAGCAGCAACGCTTTTTTTTTTGTTTGTTTGTCTCGGCGCTGCTGAAAAGTCAGCTGGAGCCGCGAGCAGCTATGAAGTGACAGAGCTCCTGGTGGATTTGGTCGTTCCTTATCGCCCGTCTACATCCCTTTTTAATTCTCTCTTCAGCCACCAGGTTTATGAACATCTGCACCTCAGAGTTGGATCACCAAACAGACGTTTGCACTGCCATTGCCTGTTGAATAAAATGAACAAGAAGCTGCGAGTCGCTCTTTCACTGATGTCACATCCTGACTCAGACGTCTGACTCCAACCCCCCGACCAATCGGTGGCCTGTAGTGTGATGACGTCAGATACAGCTGACTCAGCCGCTTAGAACCTTGGCAGAGTAGATACAGAAAAAGTATCTACTCGGCACGTTAGACCCTTACCCTGCGTTCACACTGAAAGCGTCACGGGAGTCATAGGCGTCTGGCTGCCATTCATTGTCTATGAAAAACGGGCGTCGAGAGGCGGCGGGAGCGGCGGGAGCGGCAGGAGCGTCGGGCGGCGGGCGCGGCGCGTCAATTTGAAAGTTGAAAAATCTGAACTTTATGCAAATGAGCAGCGGCGACGCCGAGGCGTCGTCCAATCATACACCGGGATTCCCGAAGCGAGAACTCTCAATGCAGATTGTACTTTCATGTACACACAAACGTACACTCATTCACATGCGTACAGGAGCAGAGCTGTGCACTAATAAACTTATTCTATCAGGAATTAATATATTTCATCCAGCAAAATGACATTTTGCTGGTTTGACTGCCGTTTTTACCTGAACTGATCACGTGAAACACATATCTGATGGTTGAGGAGCTGGATGGTCCCAACGATTTTATTTGCTACATTGATCCAACGAAAAATAATTAAAACCCGTGCTTATTAATCACAAAACTCAGGTTAAACATCATGACTAAATCTGCTCCGACCCGGTGTGTAGTGATCAGCGCAGACAGACTGCAGCTTCGCCTGAATTATGGTTCTGCGTTAAATCGACGGCGTAGGGACGCGGTGAGGTGTGCGTCGCCGCGTATCCTACGCCGTAGGTTCTGCGTTGGTGTGACGCGGAACCATAAATCAGCCACCGGGCGCAAGTGCTCGCTGGGTTGATGTTGATCCGCGGACCAAACTTGTTAAAGGAGCATCAAACTCACTCTTATCTACGCGGAAATAACGCTAAAATATAAAGAAGGCGTCCCAAAGTGAGATCTATGGTGAAATATGAAAATTAAGATGTGTAGTTATGTGTAGGCTGTTCCCACTGTTCCCTTCAGTTCTGCAGCGCAGCTTGAAACCACGCCCACCGCCGCCCCGCTGCAGGCACTGATGCTTTCAGTGTGAATGCACCAAGCGGCGAGATGCTGGCGTCGGGACGCCCGTGACTCTTTCAGTGTGAACGAGGGGTTAGTGGAAAAGTGCAAAACCGAGGCGAGTCGGGCTGAGTAGGTGCTAGTGTGAAAGCGCCATTAGTGAGGCGACCAGGAGTTTGTATCAAGCCAGCGTTGGCTAAACATTTTGGATTTGGCCATCAAGTCCATATGTTAATTATGTTGTACTGCTGTAAATGTCTGCCAGCAGCTCTGGAGATATTTCGGTGGGATTGTGCTGAAGGAGCTGGGAGCAAAGCTAACTTTGACTGATGTGGACGTGTCCCCACTGGCCCTCCGAGCAACATGGCTGCGCCCCGTACAAAGAAAAAGAGGCTTCAAAACCCCTCCTCAGAAACCAGTGGGTCATGTGAGCAAGTGCTTCGTCCATTGTTTAATACAGTCTATGGCTGGAACCCAAGAGCCGGGGACAGACAGAGGCCGCTTCAGTAAATATACAATCACCCAGAGCCCCAAAACAACAAAGCTTCAAAAGCACGTTTCAGAAAGCCCACCGGTATCCCCATACAGGGTTTATCCTGTTCTTTTGTTCTAGGAGTTAAATTAAAATGCTTCATTGCAACAATAAGACATTTCTCTGCACTGAGCAAATTTATTTTATATTCTCTGGAGTAAAAGTAAAACTGGGCTGTACTATTTTAAGAAAGTAATATACATGTTTGCATTTTGAAGGCAATCAAAAGCAATGGTTTAAAAGCAGCCTGAACACTAAACTAGAGCTTGCATACATGTAAATGTTTCCATGACCTCGGTGGTCCCTTACAACAATATAAAATGTATATCTTCACTCCAGAAAGGAGATTTGTCTCGTTTTTAACATAATCCTATTGATTCCCACTCAACAGCTGATAAACTGCACCGACCGTGATTATAATCACTAGCTTGACCTGCTCTATTTCACTGATTACTATGCATTTTTAATCTGCGTAGCATTTGTTCAAAATCCTTTTTAACTATTACATGTCTGTTATTTCTTAGCACTTTTTCAATCAGAAATGTTACAGATAATTTATCAGAAACTGATGCGTTGCAAGAACCCACCCCAGAACAATTCCTCTTCTTTAAGACACAAAGATTTAAAAACACTACCTGTGCTCTTTTCCCCCTCTATCCTGTTCAGAGTCACAGTTGGGGCTGGAGCCGATCACAGCAGTCATGGAGTGAGAGGCAGTTAAAAATAATGCAGACAAGGGAAAAAAGGTGACTCACATCTAATTCTCTACGGGGCACTACTTTTTCTCTGCATATCTGATTGCTTTGATCTTTTTCATTATAATGGGAGGGTCCTCTGAAATATAATCTCTCTGAGTGACTGAATAACCTCCCATCCCGCCACAAATATCACTCCGGAAAGTTAGTGGTTCAAAACTAGCACTGAAACAACAATACACCTGCCTCCTTTGTGATGATTCAGTGTTAATGCCATTTCTGTCTGTTTCTTGTGGTGTTGTTGGAAGATACAGAACAAGAAACGCCATATTACTATTTATGGTAAGATAGAAATTATATTATGAATGTCTAAAATATAAAAACCAGTTGTGCACGTCACACAAAAAAGACAAGTGCCGTAAGTGCACATGCTCAGTGGAATGCCAATATTCTTGTGATCTGATTTATTTAAAGTATTTTACAAAGCAGTTACCACAGCAACAATAATCAAAACAAAAGTCATAAAACTGACGCAACTCACTCATGAAGACGTTGGGTGATCCACTGTTAGTAGCTTGAAAAAAAGTTTAAAAAGTTTAATTTCATTTCATTTCATTTATTCCGTTCATGGTATATCTTCTTACAATGTTGTACATAATTCCAAGAAGTACACATTATCACCATGACGAAAAGGAGCAGGAAGAAGAAAACTTATGTTACCTGCCCCTCTCTGTAAATACAATTACATTTACTTGCTGAACACCTATCTATCTATACATATATAAACAAGAAAACAAACAAAAATACCACTCTTCTATCTATTTTTTCCTCTTTCTCCTTCTTCTTTTTTGTAGGCACTTATCTTTTCCTTTTTAAACATTTTCTTAAGCTGACCCAAACTTGTGCAGCTTTTCAGTTCCTTGCTTTGTCTATGCCATATTTTTACACCTGTAACAGAAATACACATTTGTTTTATGTTTAGCCTTGTATGTTTGAAATCAAATTTATGTCTGTTATCCTCATCCTCCAATCTAAACAAATTTTGTAACTGTTCTGGTAATGATCTTTTTTTTGCTTTAAACATTATTTTTAAGGTTTGGAGTTCAACTATATCCACTATTTTCAATAAACCTGCCAAAATAAATAATCTGTTTGATGGTTCTCTGAAGCCAACCCTGTGAATGACTCTCATATAATTAGGAGGAGGGTTAGGTTTAAAACCATTTCTTTTTTGCATTTCATCAATATATTCCTACAATCTGCTGTTGTGTCATTACAGCCGAGGTTGCTGCCCCTGCGACCCAGTGCATATAAGTGGAAGATGATGGTTGTAGAACAGCTCCTTTGGATTAATCATGGAGTATTTTAAAATAAATTTAAAATAAATAATAGAAAAAGAGCTGTGAATGACAAATGAAGAGAATAAAAACGGATATACTGACGATGATCACAATTATCTCAAATGATGATGATAAAAATATAAATGGTTGATTTTGACTGAGTGAATATTGATATACCAGTTACATGTGCTACTTCTCAGTAATGCTGTGGAATGATATATTTTGTATGTTTGTCTATTTTCATCACTTTCAAACCACAAGTAAATAGCTGTAATCTTTCTTTGTTCTTTATTTCTTTTTTTTCTTATGCAATCTTCCTTTATAATCACAAAGTTCTCAAGGGTTTTCTTTTTTGTAACACCACGCTACAGTGAAATGAATACATTTTGGAAAAATAACTTTCCTGGCCCCGTGTATCATTATGATGAACTGTGCTAGCAGAGCAGGCACAATATCACCACCAAAATGCCCTTGAGAATTAGCTTTTCTGTAATATATCTTAAAAGGAAGAAAAAAGGACAAGAAAAAAAACGAGGGCTGTAACACAGGGTTATAACCATTTTCTCCTGAGATTCTCTCCCTTTGAGCCGGGAAAGCATCTGGAACAGGAGTTAAATCCATCCAGCAGCTACTGTCAGTGCAGGTCCCGTTGGGCCGTGTAGAAACCCGTGATGGACATCCTCCTTTAAAACACCTGGGCTCTCCTGCACCTTCATCATAAATTCACCGCAACACTATTCCTTCCTTTATTTTTTTTGTTCATTTTGAGACAAAACTGAAAAAA
Organism: Cololabis saira; assembly: GCF_033807715.1. NCBI lineage: Eukaryota > Metazoa > Chordata > Actinopteri > Beloniformes > Belonidae > Cololabis > Cololabis saira. The sequence goes on from NC_084608.1 coordinate 27,236,667, forward strand.
AACAATCCAACCAACCGTATTAAGCTTGTGAAACTATGAACGGTAGATTCCAGCTGTTACTCCGTACTTATGAAAGCTATGACCTGTAAGAACATGTTCTGTCATATTAATCTGTCACATACTAATTCATTCAGTTCTCTTAATTCAACTGATCCTTAAAGATAAAACACCTTTAATAAGCGCCAAGACTGTGTGTTTGTGCAATTAAGATGAATAAATTAAGCAAATTAAAGCCCACAGCCAATTACGTTCTTTTAGCACGATTTCATTTAAAATATTTTTTTTTGTTTCAGACTAAATTAAGAATTTTGTTAGAATGTTTTGTGTGTAAAAAAATGTGGTGTTATCTGTGATAATTCAGAGACAGTGAATGACACATCTAGCCTTAGTAGGAGGTGACATATGGGGAGAGAAAAGGAGACAAAGATGCACGTGTCCATTATTGAAATATTTAACTTGAAAAAAATGAGTTTATTTCATTTCTGATATTTGATGAGAGCCGTTGAGCATACGGATACATGAAGGTGGACCTTCTTGTTTAAACAGGGGACAGTCTGTCATTTAATTTTTTAATTTCAAGTAACTACTAATAATTATCCAGGTTTGTGGTTTTATTAGTGTATAAAAGTACATGAAAGTCACTTTTGATGTAAAAAAAGATTTAAAAATTATTTAAAAAAGGTGGAATACTTAGTTTAATTTAGTCACCAAAATCTTTGGCTACATGTTGTTCTGTTGTTCTGTCTTAGACCTCACAGTTTAAGATGAAATGGTAGAAACCCCATTAAAAGCCGGTGCATCTAGGCGGCGCTACAACTGTCTTGTATCTGCCTGATTCATGTTATGAATTTGAGATGAGAAGTTGTGAACAAACTTGTTCTTTTGGATGCTGCTGAACTGGAAGGATCGGGGAGGATCCTGCTTCTTCCTGTTTATTGACCAATCGTAGAGGAGCTGCACCAAGAAGGGCAGCCCTCCTCATTTGCGTAATGAGGCAGAAATGCATAAGGTAAAGTAAAAAGAGGAGACGAGGGAATGTAAAAACAAGAAATGCACGTATAAGGAAAAGGAAAAACGAAATATAAACATTTCAGCTTTTTAAATCATGTCAGTTTTGGTCCTCCGTAGCTGAGCAGTTAAGACAAACAACTAAACTTTGCTTTCATCTGTCTATGAAACATTTTCTGAAAAAACGTGTGGTTCATTCAGAAAATAGGCAATAAGTGGGTACTTAGTATTGCCCAATTTCTTTCTTTTTTCCTTTGACTTGATCTTTCATAAATTAATTATTGCATGGTGAAATATATTTTATGTTATTGATTATGTGAGGTTTAATCTGCCAATACTAAATACTAGTATGCCTTTATACAAAAAAAGGAAAGATAATAGCTTTTGCACACAAGTCGAGGTCGAAGAGCAGTGCATTTTTACACCTGAGGAGTCAGGATTGACCCTCCAACCCCCCCACACTCCGCTACACAGTCGTCTACCATGAGGAACAATGCACCAGCAGACATCCAACGTTGTCTCCAGAGTTGTCAAAGCAGCCACTTGTGGAGAACGGTGCTGTTCGATACGTTGTGATTTGATTTTACAGAACCGGGGAAGTTTCAAAGAGAAGATAGCTGGCAGCCTCAAGTAGAGAAGTGTGAAACCTCCTCCATAATGGGGGAGGAAAGATCGACAGTTACTGTGTCACCACTTGTCAGGAGGAGGAGTGGAGGTATATTGCAGAGCACGAGTTGTTCTCAAAGTAGTTTTACATGGCACCTTCTGCTGGCTGTCAGAGCAACACTTGGGGTAAGAAAGAGTTCAATAAAGGATGTAGACTGTTGGCCACAGGAACTTAAAAAGTGAGAAAACTCAGCTGCAGCAGGGTATCAGGCCAGTATTAATTATATCTTTTTGAACTTAGAGAGCATGCTGGACCAGGCTCAAAGCTGAAATTCAGTGTTTTATCTGGGAACTTTTGTCACAATTATACATGAACCATGTGTATGTGCTGTATCCAATTAGGGAGCCAAGCTAATTAACTTTGTCACATTGTCCTAAAAAGTGAGCGGGTGGCTCTCGCTCGCTGGCTACATGGTACAGCAGCACATAATAAGAGTGTTGCTTCATAGAATAAAGTGAGTCACTTAAGTGAGTGGTTTGTGTTACCCAGTGGTTCCAAAAGTGGGGGGTGCAGAGTCATTACGGGAGGGGGGAGCAGTTTGCATGAATCCTTGGACACTGCTAGCATAATCAGAGGCCCTGCTTGCCAACTGGACTACCAGGAAAATGCTAGGGGTCCTGAGCCGGAAGGGGGCCCCCGAGGGGCCAACCAACTTCCAAATGCAACAATTTGCGATTCAAAGGAGAGTTCAAAGACAGTTAGTCGTCCGGCAGAGAACTCTCTCTGCCTCTAGCTCTTGCTGCATCTTCCATAAACAAACCTGAAATGAACAGACGCTATCAATCTGGCAGGAAGAAAGGAAAGGAAAAAAAAGGAGCATGAAAAAGAGCATCAAGAAAGTGGTAAGTAGTGTAGATAATGCATAAGCTAATTTAGCTCAGTCTATCCTGCTAATGTTGAGTGTCACAGTAAAGACGCCGGCAATCAACTTGTTTACTCAGCCAGCAGGCTGAAAATATCTTCGAAAAAAACTATTTTTTCAGCTATCAAAACAAAGTTGGGTCCAATTAAACTTAACTGTCCAGCTAAAAATGCTAAATTACAGAAATCATTGGCAAAACATTTAGAAAGTTTGCTGCTAAAGTGGATGGAAGGAAATATTTGTGCGTTATCTGCAAGTGGTGTTTATTTTTTATGGTAGAACAATAAAAATGTGCACTATTTAACTTTTTTTCCCACATTTTTTGTTAGTGTCAGATTATTCACTATATAAGGTTGATTACTGTATTTAGTTGGAGAGGCCCCCTGTTAATTTTTGCCCGGGGCCCCAAGAGACTGTAAAGTCGCCTCTGGGCGTAATGGGCAGGTTTTTAACGGGGAGTAACATTGCAAAATGTATTGATAGCAAAGTTGCAAATTGTAACAAAGTAATTAAACAAACAACTGAACATAATGACACTGACAGTAAAGAATACTGCTACACAGTAAATAAAAACAGTGGGGGTGCCAGTGGGACGGGATCCTCCACCACCAATCCAGGTAAAAGGTTCTGGATGCAATATTTGATCATTGTGTCGGTTTTAATCTAAGAAACGAGGCTCTCTGTCATCTATTCACCCATTCATCCTGTTCCATTACAGCAAAGGGCTAGCATAGAACTTCCCACTCCCTTTCTAAGAGTTCTCTCTCATGAGATGGTTCCCAGTGATACAGGATTTATCGCATCAGTCGCAGCTGGACGGGGGCGGGTTTCATGACATGACTCATAAAGGAGCCTCTATTCAAAACCAGCTAGACGGCTGCAGCTAATAACACCTTGGATTAAAAACTGGCAACGCTCATTAGCCAGCGCTGCTACCTCACTACATGCCAGACTTGTGTTGACACTAGTGTGCTTGTTTCTCTGTCTTACGTCTATCCACTGGCATCCACAGGTCGTTTCTTCTGCATCTGTTGTTACCGTCCCCTAGAAAATCAAAGATGAATCCAAGGGAAACAGTCATTTTATGTATCGGTAGAAAAGAAATAGGATGTCTGCCCAGGCTAGCGGAGGGCTCGATGTTAACTTTGTATTTTTTCTTTGCCTGTAGCAGTGGTGCTACAGAGATCAATAGTCTTGCAACCTGAAGCCTTTAGCACCAAAACTTGAATGAGAGTACAAGAGATGAATGCGTGCCGTCTGTGTGTTTTTGAAACAGGTTTCAAAAACACACACTCTCATTTTGAACCCACATACAACACTATTACCAGGTCCTGATTTTGCCAAAATGAAGTATGTCCATCACAGGGCACACTGCACCTCTTCCAGCAAATAAATAAATACAAATACAAACCCCAGCATGTATCCAACCAGTGTGCTATCTGAGGATAGTGTAACAGGTCTTTCCATCTCAAAGATGAGTTGTCGAGGGGAACAAATACAAAGTGCAGCCAGTCAGAAGACAGTTTCTTGGTATTTATAACCATCTTTCAATGTTTGCAAACCTTTTAGGAAAAGCAGTTCAGATGCGGAAATGTCAGCTTCTCAAAGACAGCTGGATTAGTGGTTTTAATGAGAGGTCTTGTATCCAGTGATTTTTCTTTTTTTCTTTTTAAGAACTCAGCTTCCATTACTGTGCCTTACTCTAGTCATTAATCAGTGATTATGGTGATGGGGGCAAGGTTGCCATGGAAGAAAAAAGGAAATATTGAGCAGTTGGATTTAAGGTCATCTGCAGTTAAATGCCTGGAGCTATTACAGCTGAGTGATAATAGGCTATTGAGCTTTTTTCTTTTGTTACAACACTAATGTCTCATGTTAACATGTGCTCATGGGGTTCATCTTGTAAATAACTGCTTACAGTATGAAGAAAGATGTGGAAAGGGCAACAAACCGTACATGACACATAAAGCAGTTTGTGGAGAAAGGTATATGAGGCTATGTGATTGTATACGGTCAAAACATGTAGACATTTAAAGAAAAAAAAAATCTGTTTCAAAGTCAGTGCTGAAACCCTTTTCATTTGTTTCATTTCCACAAAATGTCACCTGAATATGGCCTCCATAATGATTATATTTCATGTCCTGACAGCCATCCAAAACATGCCATGGCAACGCGGTCGCCATGCAATCCTCAAGGGGAGAGCAGGCATTAAAACAAATGCAGCGGCTTTGATAGACTACAATGCCGGTCCAGATGCTCTGCTCATAATGTTGTTTTGGATTTACAGTAACTGAATGCACCCCCCCACCCCGTTATCACCACAGACCTGTGGTTAATCAGCATACAGGCTGGAGAGCATAACTAATTAGTGAAAACAAAGAACTAGTAGAAGGATAAATGGCTCTTGCATGCTCGTGTTATGGTCCAGGTAGTAAATGTATTGTTACAGAGAAATACATCATCAGTGAGTGTTTCCAAGTCATCAGGGTGAAGGATACATGTTCTATGAAATAGAAATAACAAAAATGTTTTAAAAAAAGCAGGAATGGCTTTATTTATAATAGCCTCCCACTTCATATGCCGCCTGCTGCTTGTCCACGCGCATGCAGCAGTTTTCCACAAAAAGAAGTTACATAACCAAAAAAAAAATCCACTACAGGAATAATAACTACAAATAAAACGATATGTGGGTCGCCCCGGTGTGGAAATGAGAAAAAGCCGAGATCAGCAGTGTCCTTCATATCATCTATTCATAAACGGACATGTTTTCAAAATAAAACCGGCACACAAATATAAAAGGTGGCCGAACTGAAACATGTCAGTCTATCCAGCAGTTTCCTGAGTCATTTGAGGTCGTTTATGCTTTTTCCTTAGCTGTCGAGCTTTGAGTAGTGTGCACAAAGCTATACACACATGTATATATATAAGCTATTTAGAAAAATATTCAAGTCTTTAGTGACAGTTCGGGAAAAAAAGGAGAGAAAAATGTGTTAAAGCGTCAATACCTCCCTTCATGCGATGGCAGTTCATGGATGTGTGAGGTATAGAAAACCTTCGATTAGCACAGCTTTTTGAAAAGTAGATATATTCATAGGGCATTGGAGAGCCTTTACAGTACAATCACAATGTGCTCTGAGATGGAATAAAAGAGTAAAACACATGTATGATCACCCTAAAGCATAAAACACTCATGGTTTTGAAATGTATCACAGAGCGACTGATCCTACCACTCTTCAGTCCTCATCGAGTGCTGGGCCAACGCCTTTTCTCCAGACGCATCCTCCAGGCCTACCTGGCCATCCTCCGAGGCTACATGGGATAAGCGCTATAATCCATGCAGTGTGTTCTGGGCTTTTTCCAGCTTTCCTTTCCATTTGGACACCTCTATAGGGGGAGAATCCTGATCAGCCATACCAGCTGGCTCCTCCATTACAAAGGATGAACCTAGTTTTCCTCCGAGTCCTTTTCATCCCAAATATTATTTGATATCAAAACTAGTAGAATAATTTAACCGTTTCTTGTCTTTAAAACAAAACATTTTTTTGTTTCCTTCTACAACCCAAATCAACTTAGTAACTTGAATGATTTGAACTGAAACAAAGCATCAAAGACCAACTCTACTGCTGTGCATCTCTGCTGAAAAATGCATAGACCAACGCATGTCTTGGGTTGTTTTTTTCTCAGGTAGATCTCTTAAACTCTCCTTAAACTCAAAAATCTACATGGGAGCAGCTCAATGCATTCGGGCATGTTGACAGGATTAAGACAACCAGCTGATGTTTGGAGCAGGATCAGAAAGAGGGGATTTGGAATGTCACCTTATTGTAGTGAAGGTGTTTGCATGCCTGTGTGATGCAAAAGGCTACGCCCCTGACACATGTAGAGCTTCCTTTTGTCCTTGGGGCTGAAAAAAAGCAGACTAAATGCACTTTTTTTTAAGTATTTCACCTAGAGAAAGGTTACCCGAGCCCTACCATGGGGAGGGTCTTGGTTGTGAGCGCCGGGCTTTTGCTCTTGGGATCCAGCGGGGCTCAGCATCAACGAGCAACATGGTTTCGTCCTCCTGTGGACTCAACACCGGCAGGACAGCCCATGTGAGTCGGTAAAACTGGGATTTAGGAGCCGACAGTGTTGCCACAAGTTCATGCTTCTCATGAACTAGTTCAACGTTCATTTCACATAGTTTAAAAATGAATAGTTCACGTTCATAGTTCACCATTTTCATTTTGAACTAGTTAAAATTCAGTTCATTTCAATATTTTTAGGTGAGAAGTACGAATGAAACGCCACCCTATCCTAAAACTGTTCACTGTATACAATCATGTATTGTCCTAGTGGCTTTTCAAATTTACTCAGAGCCTGTAAATCTCCAACAATGTAGTCCATTATCAGTTTGTCTACCTGTTGCTGGGAAATCAAACCCCTGAAGGTGCAGCTTTAACTCCACATGACGTTTCAAATGTGAAGTTGACGAGTTTTCTCAGCGCAGGTTGGACATCGTTTGCACAGAAAGGTTAGATTTTTACCGTCAGACTCTTTGGGAGACGAGCCGAGGGCGTGGCCCCTTGGCCTGCTGAACATTCATTTCCAGATATCGCAGAGTCTTGGACATGAGTGGGGAAAGGTTGAAGCGGGAAATCGACAGGTGCAACAACTGCAGTACTGTGGACTGCTAAGAGAGATTTGGGCCAAATGGCAATGCTGGTTGTCCTATGTTTCTACCCCCTTCTACAGTATGGTCACTATTTGAGGGTAACAATAATCCGAACAGAAGCGGCTGAAATGAGTTTCCTCCACAGGGTGGAGCGACTCTCCTGCAGAGAAATTCAGTAATCCAGGAGGTCAGAGTACTGCTCCTTTTACGTCAAGAGGAGCTGAGGCGGTTTGGAAATCGGGGAGGATGTCTTTTGGAAACCTCCCTGGGGAGGTGTTTCAGGCATGTCCAATTGAGAGAAGTGCCCGAGGCGGATCCAGGACGAGCTGGAGAGGTTGTATCTCGGCTGGCCAAGGAACACCTCAGTATCCACCCAGAGCGACTGGAGGAGGTGCCTGGGAGACGGAGATCTGGAAGTGAAGCTAATTCCAAACACCTTAGCACATATTGTTCTGTTTCATGATGCTATTTTCAGTAATTTCATGATAAAATAAATATTTTAAGTAAAATTCAAAAATCAATGTCTGCAGCTGTACAAAAAAACATTCCGCTATGGTGCCAACGTTGTTAATAAAAGCAGACATTTTGTCTGCTGAGCACCTCCATAGCAAGTGTTCACAGCCTGAAAAAACTGTCATCACTTTGGCTCTGACAGAAGCGTCCCCAGGGCTTTTCTTGTGAATCCAACACTTGTTCCTGCACACAAACTCACACGAATGTTCAGAGGGGACTATTACCCACCAGTGGTGGAACATCATTCTATATTTCTGTTGCTTTAAATTAATCTGTAGGAATGTAAATGTATATACTTGCTAATGTATATTGCATGTGTGTGATGCAGTGGAACGCTGTCTTAACACAACAGTTGGACAGTAGCCTACAGATTTCCCAGAATATGTCACCTGATGTTTGTCTCTCATGTAATCAGTGATCACTGTGCATATGTGGCTGACATATTTCCTTTGAGAAGCTTTTAAAATCAGTGCCTCCTCCCAGGCAACATAAATAATTTTGTTAAAACGAACCAAGTCTGGTAGCGGGTGCATTAAGGACAAACTCTGGGTCCCACTGGCTCTTTCAACTGCAATCAAAGTCCAAACAAATGCAAATATGAGGAAGACTATTCAGTGCAACTTCAAAGTTTGTCCATAAGTCAGTGTGAACAGCAGCGACTGCTGTGAGCCACAGGAAGACTAGACTGAGACAATATTTTTAATAATAATGACTGCAAGTGGAGGAACTCTCCTTTGACAAGGACTTGAACCTTTGTTGTTAATCTATAGCGTTATTGATGAAGACAATCTGTGAACATTTTGACTACTGGGCTCCAAAAGCAAATCAGTCTCCAATGACACCCATGTTAAAATGTACAACACATTTACAACCTGATTTACAAACATGTACATGACTAAATTTCACAACCATGAGAACTGTAACAAATGTGTATGCATCAGGTTAATTTTATAAAGCTACAGTACAATTTAATGGATAACCGTGAGCGTTGTCTGTTGACTGCTAGCTGGCTACAGTTAAAGACTGGCTACCATCACTTGATCTACTCACCATTGTCTTTTCTAAAATTCTCAGAATGAGGTTTTTCTGGCCATGCTAACCAGGTTTTTTTTCTCCCCACTGTCGCCTCATGCTTGATCAGGAAGGAGGATTGCACCAAAGTAAGGATTTGATAAAATTTAATTTATGTATTTCTGAGCTAAGCTGTTTTTTTTAGGTTTTTTTATGTCTTGGCCTTACATGAATGTCCATTACATGGGTTCAGTGTTTCCGCTAGAAAAAATTGTCACCGGACAATGTGACCGGCAGGGTTTCAATTTACCGGACAAATGTTTGAAATTCCGGTCACATAGCCTATATGAATATATTGAGGTTAAAAATAAATCATATGCAGTAGTACGATATCAATGCAAGTCATTTAATAGTATTTTTATTGAAAAACAGGGTATTTAAAATAAAATAAGTCCCGTCAATTGACTCGAGAGCGTAACTTCAAAAAATAAATAAATATTGCAGAAGCTTGCGCGTACTCTACGCCGTAGGCTCTGCGTCGGTGCGACGCGGAACCATAAATCAACGCACACGTGGATGTCGGCGCCGCAGCTCCGCTTTCTCCCGGCTCCCGGCACCGAGGCTCGGCGTGTCCCTCCGCGGTACTCACGGGGACTCTAGTCCCGCAGCACCAGTGAGTATTTTCACCGGACATTTTGACCGGAGAGATTATAAAATACCGGACTTCGGCATATTTTACCGGACAAAGTCCGGCAATTACGGGACAACGGAAACCCTGCATGGGTTATTGTCTATTTGCAGTTTGTCAGTTTATACCAGGTTTTACTGTGCAACTTGCTGAAACATTTGCAAAGTTTGTTCCCTTATGTGCATTTCCCTACAGTTTTGTCCTATTTGGTACATGATGTGACAAGGGAGAAATCCGGTGACCAAAAAAAAAAAAAAAAAAAGTACTCAACTACAAAAACCTAAGCTTTGAACAGCTTTTGGATGTTTCATTTGAACACATAGTAATGAATGAACTTGCATTTGATTTGTATATAAAGGCAGAGGAATGTTAGGCAGAACCGTTTATGTGTCACATTCCAAATTACAAAATATGGCCTTGAAGAAGAATATGACAAGTCATTAAAAAAAAAAAAATCAAAAGAAAAATTTAAAATGTTTTTAAAAAAAAGGCTGTGTTTAATAAAATAAGAGACATTCCAATACCGATTTTAATTCCTGGGCTTTGGGGATCTCCGTTACCAAGTACAAATCTGATACGATAGTTATGTTTATGTATTTGTTTTATGAAAAGACAATTAATTTTTTAATTAACATCAAATAAATAGTAGTAAATAAAGAACAAAACATAAAGTGCAGACAGAAATACGTCATATAAAAATGGATTTATACTTTTGCCATTCAAACACAATTGAGATCCAAAGATGAATCGTAAAGCTGACTTCCTGCACTTTTCTTTTAACTGTCATGAAATATGTTCAGCCAGTCTTAAACTGTTTGAAAAGGGCACTTTCACAGATGTATTTCTGCCTTGGGAAACTGTCCGTGGTTCCAGAGATTCTATTTAGACCTGAAATCCAACATTTCCAATGACCAACAGGGCCTGCCCACCTAAGAATATGACGTTTGGGTCTATCGTTTCCTTTGGAGAAGTCTTTCGGCTGCAGCACAGCTTTCTGTCCTCCTTGACTTCATTAACTTGTGCTTTTTCATGTGATTGCTTCTTAAATGCTTAATAAGGTTTGCACATTTTTTTATTACATCAACATCCTTTGGAAACCACCATCATGTTCCAATTTCCATTGCACATTAAAGCCATATTTCCAGTAAAACTCTAATGCCAATTAGTTCGTTTGTTTTTTTTGACAACTTATTTGCAAAAAATCGGGAGTCAGTTTATATCAGATGATCCATAGAGGTAAATACTTGAGTATCCTAATACCATAACCAAGTGGCAGTTTTGGTACAGTTTAATCTCTTATTTATTGATTGTGCCACAGGAACCAACTAATCATGTAATCTGAATGTTTAGTCGCTGTGAATATCAGGCCTTTACTGATTTGGGATCACATATTTTTCTTGAGCAGCTGTGAACAAATTTTGCGAGTTAACACTTAATCAACTGTTCTGCAATCAGACAGAAAGGATCTGACATCTGGAAAGTAACAACTGCGACGACCACCAAACTTTCATAAAATAGGGATCTCTAGCAAATGTGTGACATGATTGTTAATTTACCGCTCTTCTCTCGACTGAAGCAACAATTTTCTCTAAATATTCTCGTCATTCAGCTATTGAACAGGAAGAGTTTGACACCTGATGCGCTCCCTGCCAAATGCTATATCTATGGTACATGTAATTTAGATTTAGAAAGTTGGGCTTTATTTCTTTCTTCTTTCTGCTGTAAGTAAAATTCTTGCTGACAGATATACCATGAATATTGTGTTCGCTAAATAATTCTGTTAAGGACAAAGCAGACTCAAACAGCAAAGTCACCAGTTGTAGTTCCCAGAAGGGCACTGATCCTGAAGAATAATGTCTGGTAAGTTCTTAATGTTCTCCGTTTTATCAGAATTACTGAACCAAGTTCTGTCTTCTCAATAAGCCTAAAATACCCCCATCACCAGGCAGCCAGTTGCTTAAAACACTCATTAATATTTGAGATGTGCTGACACTTATTTCTAGACTTCTTGGTAACACGGTTTCCACAAATGAACACAAACTGATACCTCAAATATCTTCTTATTAATTAAGCATTAGAAGACACAGTACTGCTTGTTCTGGTTTTAAACTATTTGAAAAATCTTGCTATACATGTATAAGAAATAAAAGGTTTATTAGATCTTATTTAACTCAGTTTCAACTGAGTGTTACATATTTATTTCACATGTCTCGATATATAGTAGGGTGACAACATATTAGAGACCGCTTGTTTTATTGTTTAATCAGAGGTTTAATGATGTCCAGATTTAATTTCCAGGCTCTTTAAGATCCAGACAGGAGATCCAGGCCCTCTTACACCTAAATAGACTGCGGTGTTAATTAATATAATTTCAATAGTCTGTGGGGCAATCAGCTTAAAAATAGCTAAATCTGTGCTCTGTTCTGAGAAATGTCACAGAAAACACAGATTTTTGCTGTTGGAATAATTGTGTTCATGTCTTGTTTTTTTGTTTGTTTTTTCTCATTTGTGTAGATTTTTTATCTAGCCGTTGACCACTGTATATTATGTGTGTATATATATATATATATATATATATATATATATATATATATATATATATATATATATATATATATATACTGTATATATTAATAAGGTGACCAAAAAATGTACGACGGAGTATTAGGGCCAAACAAAGACAAAAAAAAATGGAAATTACGAAAATAAAGTCGTAGAATTACCAGAATAAAGTCATAATATTGTGAGAATAAAGTCGTAATATTACGAGAATAAAGTCGTAATATATAATACAATATATAAATATAACTTCACAAGATATTCCTCATTTTAACACAGGGAGAAGATGCTCTTCCTGTTCTCTTAAATTACCACTTTATTCTCGTAATATTACGACTTTATTCTCATAAATTAACACTTTATTCTTGTAATATTACGACTTTATTCTCGTAATGCTACGACTTTATTCTCGTTATGTTACAACTTTATTCTCGTAATATTACAACTTCATTCTCGTAATATTACAACTTTATTCTCATAATATTACAACTTTATTCTATTACGACTTTATTCTCGTAATGTTACGACTTTATTCTCGTAATATTACGACTTTATTCTCGTAAGATTACGACTTTATTCTTTTACGACTTTATTTTCGTAACATTATGACTTTATTCACGTAATTTCGATTTTTTTTTGTCTTAGTTTGGCCCTAATACTCCGTCGTAAAAATGAACAAGGTCATCAAACATTTATTAAAAAAAAAAAAAGGTCTCAACATATGTAAAAGTACTGAAGACTGAAAGTAGAAGTACAAAAGATGCTGAAAGTGAAGGCAACCCCAGTGTCAATGGTAACCGGAGCGCGTGGGGCTGTGACCAACATGACAACATAAAATCTGTGCCAAATCACACACAAAGCTGAAGTTGCACTTGGTTGAAAGACTCAGCAGGCAGGCTGGGTGGGAACCACTGGAGGGAAAAGCCAGAGGAAGGTATTTTCTACTGGCAGGAGAGGCATCTGACCAATAAGCGGTGAAGGCATTGCTTGAAATGATGCATTAAGGCAGCAAGCAAGAAAAACAAGTGAGCAAGGTGGAAAATTCTGCAAGTTTACAAACTTATCAATTGATCTGGACCAGAACAAACACATTAAAATGCTAAAGCGTTCTAAAAGTTAACTGGCTGGGTCCTCGTGGAGGTTATAGATCCCTTGTAGCTACTTCCAAAACATGAGAATACATTACTTACTCCATGATAATTTGTAGGATATAAATTATACAGATAAATACAATATTTTACTTTGGATATTAAATAAATTTGTCATTCCTGACTGTGTACATTTTGGGAATAAGCTAATAATTTTCTCATTAAAGCATAATGTTGATTTAAATTTAAAACATTGAATATGCAGAGATTTGTGAAAAGAAAGATCATCTTCACACTCAGATCTTCCCTTTCTAGGTGGTAAAAGAGCTTCGTAGAATTGCTCAAGCAAGCAAAAACAGCGGCGATGTGAGCTGGCAGTGCCCACTTGACGTGTCATTGCCACACAGAGAGCCGTATCAATAACCTATCGGAGTCTGCGGTTGTTCAGGAAGCACAGCAAACAGTGGGTAGACATCCGAATCTGAGCGTCCCTCTGGGACGCCGAGGGAATCGCAGAGCTAATCAGCGGGAGCCAGGACTGTGGAGGTGAATGCAACCGCGACGCCCCGGTGACGCTGACGGGAGCCGACACTGGGAATTGGAAGAGGATCAGGAGACACTCTTTACTTAAGGAAGCTGTTTTACAGCCTGGAAGGCTCTGATTGAATGTAACGGACTCTTCATCAAAAGGATAAGAATAAAGAACAAAAAAGAACAATGTGAATTTGGAAATCTTTTTTAGCCTTGGGAGGCTTGTGAGGTGAAGAGAAGATATGTCTTGCTGTGTTCATAACATTGCAGGAAACATATACGCCTATACTTCCTAAAGCAGTTTGGTGCAGTGCTAACTCTTGTTCTCTGATGATTGTTCAATTGTTTGGACTGTTCAACAACACAGTAATTAACGTCCTGGGAGTTTAAATAGCAAGTAAATTAATACTAATTCTGTGCAGAGACGTACAAAATTGCTTCCGTCTTAGTGGCTTGTTAGCAACGAACACCGCACAGACTAAACGTGTGCACATCCATCCGCTAGACACTTGGAAGCGGCACCTCTCCTCCCCCCCGGTCATTCATTCAAGTGCGGGACAAAAACCAACACATGTGCACATGTGTGAACAAATACAAACACACGCGTACTCCTTAATCTCCCCGCGCCATGAACCCAACAAGGGGGTGAATTATGAAGTGTGAGGACTTGGCTGGGTATCAGAGAGAGGGTACCTCGCCGCTCATTTGGATGTTAATTAGTTTGGCGTGTTTGCATTTTTATTTTTCCTGGTGTAAAGAGTTGGAGCTGATAATCATATTCACATTGATACCAGGAGAGAAAACTGGAGTTCAGATGAGATTGGACTGTGAAACTGCTGCTTTTTCTAAATTATTCATCAGCGGTGCAGCCATGAGTGGCATCCCAATGCATCTCAGAGTCACTTCATCAGAGTATTTATCTGGTTAAAAGGAAATTAGGTGGACAAATACAGAGTTTTTATGATCTTTGCCTTCATAAACAACATGGATTTTAAATAAAACAATCAACATGTAGTCAAAGTGTATTCTTTGAGGTTTCACAAAAATATGGTTTTTACCATTTCATTATTGCAGCTATTTTATCCATAGATTTTAATACTTGGATGAAAAACCTTTGCAGTCAACGACTGGAGCCAATGGACATCATCGAACCATCGCTGGAGATGCTTTGACAGACCTTCACTGCAGACCCTTCAATAGAGGGTCTGCATTGACGTCACTTCCCCACTGGACCAGCCCCCTTACTCGCACTGAGTGGCAAAACATCAGCAAAAATGGCTGCAACTAGGGGAGGAGAGGGGATAACAGCAGATTATCGGCTTAAATTAAAGGCAGTTGGACCTGACAGTGACTCGTACAGTTACCCTGAAGAACCAGTGGTCAATCCATCCATCCATCCATTGTCCGCCGCTTATCCGTTCCCGGGTCGCGGGGGCAGCAGTCTCAGCAGAGATGCCCAGACTTCCTACACCCCAGACACTTCCTCCAGCTCTTCCGAGGGGAGTCCGAGGCGTTCACAGGCCAGCCGAGAGACACAGTCTCTCCAGCGTGTCCTGGGTCTTCCCCGGGGTCTCCTCCCGGTGGGACATGCCTGGAACACCTCCCTAGGGAGGCGTCCAGGAGGATCCGGTACAGATGCCCAAGCCACCTCAGCTGACTCCTCTCAATGTGAAGGAGCAGCGGCTCGACTCCGAGCTCCTCCCGGGTGACCGAACTCCTCACCCTATCTTTAAGGGAGCGTCCAGCCACCCTGCGGAGGAAGCTTGTATCCACGATCTTGTCACGGTCACTACCCAAAGTTCATGAACATAGGTGAGGGTAGGTGCGTAGATTGACCGGTAAATCGAGAGCTTCGCCTTTCGACTCAGCTCCTTCTTCACCACGACGGTCCGGTACATCAACCGCATAACTGAACAAGTGGTCCATGGACATTAATATTTGGCCACAAATCGTTTCCTGATATTTGTATGTACTTAATTTCTAAGCCGGGTAAATACACGAAGCAAAGCTTGAAGGCATACAAAAGTCTTGACGCTTGGTCCGACTTCAAGGCAGGATTCGTTGTAGAAATTAAAGTGATGAGGACACCGAACTTTATGATTTGACCGTTTAACGTTAGCTACCCAAAAATCCAACATTACCTGATACAAAATGGGAACCACAAATCCACGTTTCGGTGCCTGGAATCCAGTTGTTTCTGCGAATTGCAGCAATCCATTTGTCTTTCTTAAGCGTATTTTTTGGCAGTCTGGAAAAATATAACTCCGTATAACTTTCCAGTTGCTCAAACTGAAAGTTTACGCTGCCACTCAGTCTTTCTGCCACTCAGTGAGCATAACCCGCTGTGAAGTCGCATCTGTGATGTCATGCGCATTCCCTCTTTTGCTATGTGTCTGTAGGCCGTTCTGTCTTCAGTTTTGTGTTTGGATGAATGTTAGAGGGTATAACCCTGCACACCTCAGAACCCATCTTACTTCTTTCAGCAGTCACATCATCAGCTCCCACCAGTGGGCCCTTCTAACTAGTAGCCACAAAGGCCCATACCATAACACTGACTCCTCCATGTTTGGCACATGCTTTGGATCATGAGCTTTCAATTTCCCTCTGCAGACATTTCTCTTCCAGTCTTTCTGACACAAGCCTATCAAAGGAAGCTGAGTTCAGAACACGGGAGACTTTTTTAGATTTCTCTTTAATCCCTCCAAGGTTTCCAGTGCTTTGCACCTTTTCTGAAAGGCATCTCTTGACGGCCAATTTTGTCAATAATACACGAGACATCTCCAGAACAAGCTGGCCAATATATGGATTTGCTGTATTTCCAGCAGAATGACGGCCTCCCACACTTCTGTTTAGACCTCCTCGGACTTCATGTGGACACTTCCAGTCAAACAGCTGCCCAATGCCAACTCACCACCCGATATCAACTCCAGACCTCCAGTCTGCTGCATTTTCCTGTAAGTGATGAGAAACTGGGCCACACCCAAATGATCTACTTTACCTTTTATATGAACAAATAATTCTGAGCCATGAAAATAAAAGCACTTGGATTACAACGGGCAGAAATCCCTAAATGATGAATATTATTTGGGAGCAAAAGAAAAAAAGAGCAAAATGTTTTCACTTTTACATTCAAATCCATTGTGGTGGTTATAAAGACAAAAATCTCCTGGTATTGTCTAAATACTTGTGGAACTAATTGTATATGTTAGAGATGGATATCGGCATCAGAGGATGAATCACCGCTCCCACCGTCTCCTGCTCGAGCATCAAATACCTCCATGATACATCATCCCCCTTTCTGTTCCCCTCAGCTGAATTGAAACGTTACACCACTCTTGATAGCACACATTGTATGGAGACAGATTGATATGCATCCAACATGTGGCGCTGTAATGAGAAGGAATGACGGAGTGGCTGGACTGCGGCTGCACCTGCCACAAACTGCTGGCCAAGTCAGCGGGACGAAAGATGAAGATGAACAGGACAAAATGAGACCTCCCTCCCCACGCTGGCTCCTCACTGGGTGGCTGATTTACAAGTTATGGCCCTTTTCTCCTTCATTCTGCTGTCATTGAAAGAAGATTAGACGGGGCCAGATTGCTTCAGACATCAGAAACCATACAGTCGATCCGTCAGAGCAGTCGCCTCTTACGTGAACGGCTTTCTGGATGAATTCAGGGAGTCCATCCTCTTCCTCAGCCTCTAACCTCCCAGTTTCTCTCTTCCACACTCAACTGATGCTCACTGGGATGCAAGGGCACTATTTTCTCCCTCCCCCCCCTCCCGCTTCTTCTTTTTTGGCCCTTTTCTCATTTTTTTTTCTCTTCCTCTCCCTCCCCCTTTCCTTTTTCTTTATCGGTAACTTGTGAATGGCAGCCAATCAGCAGCAGAGTCGCCTCAGCTTCAGCCTCAGTGACATCCACCGCCAGAAGTGATGCACTGCTTGAAAAGGAGAGAGGAGGGGACAGAGAGGGAGGAGGAGGGGGAGGAGAAAGAGAGAGACACACACAGAGAGACACAGCGCGAGAGAGAGGGAGATGAGAGAAAGAAAGTGTAGAGGAGGAAAGGGGAAAGGAAGCAGAGAGCGAGGAGGAGAAATGGAGCGAGGGAAGGGAGAGAAAAGTGTGGAGTGAGGGAGGGAAACGAGCGCACACTCACTGGCTCACACACACACACTCGCACCAGCTGTGCTGTTGTCAGTCCTGGAATGTAAGCACTGCCGTGAGGAGTCCGATCCTCCACCGCTAAGCACTGCTGAGGAGCAGGAACACAGGACTGTGCACTCAGCGACACAGATGGATGCTAAGCTTTGAAAACCAAAGGTAAGGGCTTTTTCTGATTAATGTTTCAGGGCAAATTCATATTTTGTCCGCCTCCAGACTCCCAGGGATGATCTGCTCCTTGCACTGTGACAAAGCCGGCCAAAGGCAGCTGCGAGGACATCTCGTGAAAAAAGAAGTGCTGGAAGTTCAAAGAGGCTGAAAACAGCCACTGAAGTCGGAAATGATTAAAACGAGTGCTTTAAAACTGACTTGACTGTGTCTCATGATGCCAGGAACTCCGAGCAGTTTTCTCAATCACCATCTTCTGAAAACAAATTAAAAATCAACACTCATTAATCACTGAACTTTCTGCCATTTTCAGCATCCGTCAGCCTCGTTTCATTCATTTCTGAGACACCTGTACCGCAGCGGACATGCAACTTTAAAGGTTTCTGCCGGGGAGACAGGCGAGCATCAACTTTGCCAGCCATCCTGCTACGTGCGGCTCCTCTCTCGCCCATCACCGTGCACATGTGCAGCACAGATGACTCTCTGTGCACGTCTGAGCAACATTTTCAAGCGTCTGAGCCGAGCTCGTGCGTGTGTTTGTGCGTCTGCTGAGAGGCAGAGAGGGAGAATCGCACTTCTGATGTGCTTTGGACACGTTTGATGGAGAGGCGCTGTACCGTTCCTATCTCTGAAAACGCTTCAAGGTGTTTATCGTTGTGTTGGAAGACCGGGCAGCACTGTTATAACCTATCTCCACGGGCTTCACAGCACAAACTTAATCCAGCCCTGACTTGATTTTTTTGGGGGTTTCTTCTTTTTTTTTCCCTTTCAGCCAGGCTGCTGAGTACTCCGTGTGCTGCCTTGCTTGCAGATGACTCTACAGGCGGCAAAGTGATATATGCGTGCATTTAGTGGCACGCTCCAGGTCTCCCATGTAACACCATTATTGTTTAGTGCAAATTAGCTACTAACACGCTCCTTGTCATATGTAGATTGACCTCTCAGCATTAAAATGAAAAGAGGTGGAAATCCATTCTCCCACACAGGCTAAGAGGCTCTCACAAGCATCCACACGGCGGCTTTCACAGGATTAGACATGAATATTTATTGAAAAACACCATATATAAATGTGAGGAAGTGGTACGCAGGGAGAAGGGAAATAAAGTGCATGAAAAGTTAGTGAGGACATGTCAGTGTGTTTGAGTTAAATTTGTCAGTTCTTCAGGGAGCGTGTCATCTCTCGAGGTTTGGCCCCAGTAGTTGGACAGACTTCATTACAGCCCTGTTAAAATGCATACACCCTCCTGCAGGCAAGCAAACACAAACCATGCAGGGCTTTTCCCTAAATACTACATATGTTGGATTTTGTTACCCTTTCACTCAACATACCCTTTTCAAAAATACCCCCCCCCACCCCCACCCCTCCAGCACTGAACCCACAGTTGCTTCTCCACAAAGAGAGAAAAGAAAGTGTGCACCGTATCACAAAATTGCTTTGAGGATTTGAAAACATGAGTAAAGGCTGCTGAGGTCTGGCGAGGACTGCAGCCGCTCCGGCTGACTTGGGAAGGTCTAGGGCTCCACCAAGTGGAGCCTCGGACAGGTGCTGCATGCGCTGCATCAACGCCCATCATGCCAGATTTACACCCCCCTGCGTCCGTGCAGGTCTGTCCGTACCAGCGAGTAATCACCGCAGCCACTCAAAGTGCCAGTCAAAAACAACGCCGGCTTCCAGAACACAGTTCGGGGCATTATGGTCTGTTTTTCCCCCCCTGCATAAGTAATGCAGCCGCCAGTCATGATTGTGGGATTGGAAAACAAAAAACAGTGTGCAGAGATGACCAAGACATCACGCTTGATGACCTTGTCAACTTCCTGTGCAACCCCCCCCACCCCAAAAAAAAAGAACCTCACCTCTGCCCTGCTTTATCAATGACGCTTAATTTATGAACTTGTTGGAATTTGAAATGCCAGGACATAAGGCTAAAATTAACAACATTTGAAAAGAAGCAGTTTCAAAAGAGAGCTGATTAAACACGGGGGGGGGGGCTAAGGTTTTGAACAGCTGATGTTTAATTATGTTGTCCACTGAATTCATGTTTTTATATGAGTTTTATGATAATAAATGTGTGATGGTCATAGTGAGCTGCACTCTTCATGAGACTCCTATCATTGCTCATATGCTTCTACTTTGGCTCTCTGGATGACATTTCTTTGTATTTAATTGCTTTGATATCAACGTGACACGGGCCATGCCGTTGATAACATTTAAAAAGAAAAAGAGAGAAAAAAAATTCAGCTACTTATAGTAGCAAAAGTCAATTTTCAGGTTAATAGTCTCCGATGTGTGGAGGATTATCAATTTATCATGCCTGTGAGACCCCTAAAGGAGGTTTACCAACCCGACTGCTACAGCGTACCACGCGTATAATTATTGTTTCCCTGAGAATCCACAAAACTGCTTAGTTGCAGAGCTCAGTGTGTTGTTTTTAAAAGGGAGGGGGGGCTTATACATTCAATTTTGGGATGATTGTGCATGAAAATTCATGCGGACCAATGTGCAAGGCTGTGCTTTTCGAGGAAGCGCAGCCTGATGAACAGCTCGTTTATATCTGATCAAAGATATTCTTATTCAGCAAAACAAGAATGTATAATTTGCAGATTAGAGAAATGGAGCACGGCAGAGCAGTTGCCAGCCAGTGTCTCTTTGCCAAGATTAAGAATAACAGCCACAGACAACACTTAAAAGCACGTTTAATAATTCTTTCAGCTCCCGTCCATGTGTTTTAATGCCAAGCCATATAACCTGGGAAGTTATTTTAATTCTAAACAACTTTTTTATTCTTTTTTTCATTGCACCCTAGTATTTACCAGGGATGAGTTGAGATATTTCAGCTGGCGTCTATAGGAACTGGCACGGATTTGGGGGTGCTCATTCATCCTTTAATGGAGTGTTTGGAAGTATTCTGAAAAGAAACAGTGGCCTAATGCTTAATAGGCGCGCCACATCAAAGATTAATATCAAGAATGCTATTAAAACTCAAGGACAGGCTGGAATGATAATTAGAAAATGCAATCACAGGCATTAGACCAGATTAATTGCATGGCGGTGCGTCCTGATTTTGAACGTGCCACTCTTACGCCACATTTCATACCAGAAAACAGCCTCACATAGAAAAACAGCACAGATCTACAATTTAAATCAAAATCTCCATTTCATCTCTTTTAAATAACTCGGCGGTCCGGCAACATTTACATCTAGTTTTCCCCAGTTCGGGTTCAGGCGACAGCGATGTTTAAGGAACAGTAATTTAACACCACAGTCTGCGACTGCTCTGATCATTGGTGCCATTTGAAAAATACCTCTTCATATTCTGGAAGATGTCTCTGATATTATTCTAACAGATTAAATTAAGACAAATTGCGTGACTTGCAAAGGATACACACAATGACTTGTTTTTAATTGCGATTAGCTTCACGCTTTGTTTTTCTATTCAAAGGATTACATTTTCTTCGACTTGGCACTTTTCTTCAATCAATGGAACTATGATACTAATTTGTTCATAGACAGTAGCAGATCCTTTGTTCATGCGACTTACTCCACTGACACGAGTGTGGTGTTTAAAAGCTCTGAACAAAAGCAGAGGAGCTGGCTGTTTTGTGCGTTCAGAAGCATTCCCTGAGGTACACGCTGAATGCTTGTCAGGATAATTCTCGTACTCCAGCCTTCACGCAGGAACCCGGCGAAATGGGTTCTATTAGAAAGAAAGGAGAGATTTATTGAGATTAACTTTCAAAAGACCATAAAATATGCATGCACACCCAAATTATCTATCAGGGTCAGTCCTGCTGGGGACACGGCCTGTGTGAGGTATTGGAAGAAGACTGCCAATATCATAAAACAGCTTATCTCAGGCACAAAGCTCCACGGATACCCAGGGTGCTTTTGGCAATTCACTACATGCTGAAATGGATTTTCTTCTTTTAGAGAACATTGTAACATCTTTTGGGAAGAAAAAATAAATAAATCAATGAAATTACCCATCAGTAATGGACCCAAAAGAACAAAAAAATGAAGTGGAGTTAAAAATTGAGGTAGTGTGGGGGTGATGGATGAGATGGGGAGGAAAGAAGAAGAGGAAAAAAAAGACACTTCCATTTAGCAAGGCAAACTATTTGCCCGCGTTACAGGTTCTAACGTAGGTGGGTACTGGGGCTGGATGAGAGTGAAGAACCCAAAACTAAAATTTGACTTTGTTAACAGCGTGTTGAGGTGGTGTCTCTTCCTCACGTCAGAAGCACTTTGCCCTGAGACACGCGTCCGCGAGGCTATTTAAACATGCTCAGTGGCTTTGAAGCACTTACTAATGCAACTTATTAGAGGTGCTACTCATCCTTATTAAATATGCTTTTTTTTTCTTTAAGCACTTTTACCTTTATACTGCAGTTCACTGTCTTCTGCATATTGATTCAGCAGAGGTTTTTTAGGCCCTTTCAGACACAACCCCCCTGATTTTATCCGAGCTTGGGAGCCGCACTTTGAGCAGCTGAGGCGATGGCAGCGGCGCGGGGTCGACGTCCTGCCCAGGGACCCTTGAGCAAGCTGGGGCTCGATCAGGCAACCCTCTGAGGGCAACGGACCCTCTTTACTGCAATCTCAAGACTACAGGCAGCTTCTGATGAATAAGTCACGATGAACTGAGATGATTTCCGTAAGATGTTGTAATGAAAGTGAAAGATCAGTGCAAGAGAGAAAAAAGTGTGTAAGAAATTTGTTATGTACCAACAGTAGAAGTGTTCGTCACAAGGCCCAGACACAGAACCATAACAGCATTTTAATACACGACGAGGACCGTGAGTGTTTAAACTTAATTGGAATTTGACATTCACTCCGGCGGTAATGTACCCAGAGTGTTGCAGTTGTTTGATGATACATTTATACTGCAATAGCTTGAAATTCTTTATATGCAATGCTTTTCCCCCCTCAATCGTTTATCACTTCCTTAGAAGTTGGTCTAATGAGTTCTGCTGCATTTGCTTTACAACCTTTCTTATTACTGGGTAATTTTTAGTTCATGAAAAATATATACCTACGTAGGCTTCTAAATAGCGTTCAAATAGTTGTTACTTCATTAATTTTTGTTTCATCGTGGCTACATTTAAATTTAACATTGGGTTTGCTGGTCTTAGACAAGCTCTCACCGGCAAATTAAAGTTTTTTAAGCTCACTGTTGCATGAAGAAAGCACATGGAAGCCTTTCCTACTGGGTGATTCATATTTCTTTTTCGCTGCTGCCTCCATGAAGCACAAACTGAAAAATGACACAGCACTGAGTAAATTTGCCTGGAGCGTCTGTGTACACAAGCATTCCTGCGGTGTAATCTGCTACTTCACCGGTTCCTCTACCATGCTAGGATATTAAGATGCAATAAGTGTGATTATGTCCCTCTTAACTGCAGTTTCCTTTCTTCACAGGGGCTTGGAGGACATCAGCAAAGGAATACAATGTCTGTTCTGATGACACGACCTTCCAGTGTTCATCCTCTCAGACGTTTATCTCCATAAATCTGAATTCAGTCTGGACGTTTCCCAGCTTGGATACCATGAAACCGAATCAGGCTCTGCTACTCCTGATGCTCTCCATCCTTTGGCCCAGTTCTGCCCTTCCTTTTACAACTGGGAATATTGGGAATCTGTTTGGGATGCCAGATAGTGATGGGAAGATTCTTCAGCGTTCCAAACGTGGATGGATGTGGAATCAATTCTTCCTGTTGGAGGAGTACACGGGAAGTGACCATCAATACGTCGGGAAGGTAAGGTTTCCAAACACATTATCTGTAGACTAATTATAGAACGGTTCAGCCTGGTGAGCTGGTGTTTGATGTAATTGGTTGGAGATGGATGGGCTGCCAGAAATCTGGCTGGAAGAGGCTCAGTTAACGGGAGCCATCAGATACACATGACTGCAAACAAATGCTCTCTTCCTCTACTCCACAAAGTAATCCACAAAGAACATCTACTACTAAATCTAAAGTGAGTTTCACTGTTGAACAGTGGACAGCTGCCATTCAACATCAAAAAAGAGAAAAAAAGAAAATGCCATGAGCAACTGTGGGCAGGAATCTTAAAAATAACATCAAACTTGGCAGAAAAAACTCCAAAAAACTCTTTGAGGATGTTCATGGGCAAGGCATCACAAGACAATACAAATGCTAAGGTAGAGTCAAAAAACGACCACAACATCCCACCTGCTGGTCAGTAACTGGAATCTCACTTACCTAACATATTTGCAGGGTTGGGTCGTGTCCTTCGCAAAGTAGCCTGAAACATCTATCTGCCACTGTTTGAAGATTCCTAACCAGAAGGTGGCAAGTGGGACTGTGTCTAGCTCACTGTCTAAATCCTGTAGCAACTCAGGCCGCCGGTCCTTCCGCCAAATGAATCGGACCCTTTCAGATTCACTAACCAGGTCATCAGACTGTTGCCTCGGCTGCTGGGATCTGCCAAGAGACAACCATCTTACTTCTGGGTTGAGTCCCATGCAAAAGTAAGATTTTTTGCAGTTCCTCAACTGGCCACAAAAGCGAGTCAATTTCCACCGAGCCTCACGTTAAAATGTCCAAATTTACACCACAGATACAGTAATTAGCCTAGTTGAAAAAAAACCTTTCGGTCTCAATTGTTTGATTGCACATCCATGATAACTCAGAAGGGTGAATTTCTTTGTAACACACCAAGAGAATTTAAAGACAGCAGTACATTTATTTTCTAATGATTGATTGGCAGTCGGCTCGGCCAACGGCCTAGCCGTTATCACTTCCTCATACGCAATTGTCATGCTACTGCGCTTAGCGAAGCAATCAGCTATTAATCCCTCGTCGGCTTAAGGCACCAGTCATGAAGATTTCCCCATCGAATCAACATGTGAAACAGAATATCGTCCGGTAAACGTCTGCTGGCAGCTCTGGAGGTATTTTGATGGGGACCGGCTGAAAGAGCTAGTACCAACAGATCATTTTCATTGACCAATGATGGGCTCCCGATGATGCTCCCGTCCCAGAGTAGTATGAAGAAATAGATGCCTCAAATCCCCCCTCAGAAACCAGTGGGCTGCGTGACCTAATGCTTTGTCCACCATTTCTACTTTCTCCACTGAGCCAGTGGTGACTGCAGGCTTGGAGGAGCTCTGCTAGTCCTTGTTTCAGCTCCAAGAGCACTTGGATGTTGATTCTGTAGTGACATTTGAAATGAAGATGGATGGGTACATTTGATCGAAAGTGTCCTAACATGAGTTAGTGTCATAAGTTAGCATGAGCTATGGCAGACTAAAACAACTAACCCTTTGGTGTCTGAGCCGGACACCAAAGGAGACATCAATTCTGTGTACAAGTATGACACACACTACTGCATGCACAAACAAACACACGGATAGGCACAGACGGAATGATCGATAACGGGTCAAAGCCAGAACAGAGGAGTGCTTTTGATATCAAATTTAAAAACAACAACTCCCTTAAGATACACTTCTACTAGAGAGTTCCAGAACAATGCCGCATGTCCCCATTCACGCAGATCAGAGAGGCTCCTGTCAGCTCGCTTGTGCCAACGCCACGAAGACAGGTGTGATGGCAACGCTTCGGTTATCAACTCGGAGGGAAATGAGGTGACTGTCGACAGCCAATTTTCTCAGAGGAAGCTCGCTTTCATCACACACCTCATTCTCTGGAGTAAACAAGTGTCTTGTGAGAGGTTGAGTAGGGGGATGTGACAACTTCTTTCGCAGACACCATCATCCTGATGTGGATGAGGAGAAAGGAACACCAAGCAATAAATGGAAAATAGAGAGAAGGAAGAAAACATATCAATCACAAAGGCCAATGAAATTCACCTTGAGCTGATCCGTGATAATGCAGCAAAGCAAATGCTAAGTATAAATGGGGCCATCCGCCGGCACGTCTGTAACTGGTGAGACGTGGCTTTATTCTCCACTCTTTGATGCCTTTTGGCACCCAACCTCTGTGGCACTACAGCAATCAGATTCATCAGCTCCACACGCTTCTGGTGTCCAATACCATTTACTATTAAACTGTCAGAAAAACATGAGGCTGTAATAAAATAAGGGTGGGGGAGGGCAGGAGAGCTATTTTGTTTGGAAAAGAAGCTGTGGCGATGCGCATCACGAAATCCATCAGATTAATTTTTGGAGTTTTAGCAACAGAGATGGAGACGGAGACCGATAGAGCAACTTTATGAATAAAAAGCATGTTAAAGTCTTTATACAATGAGATTCAGAGTATAAATGTTTTCATATAAGGAGTCTTTCAACAGCAGAAGATGTGCAGCATTTCATTTATCTAAATGGTATTTTAGAGTTTCTCGCTTCTTGTAAATATCTTCAAGGAGACATTTTATGCATTTTTGTTTCAAGTTGATACAATTTCCTGAGGTTTTAGTCAAATGTCTCTAAGCAAAGGAATATGATCCTATAGCTCCATTTACAAGCATGTTTCCTGCTCTGTTCATAACAGGGTGTTTTAGGGGGTGGAGCTAGTAACTAAACTTCACTCCACCCTCCACTTCCGTACGATACGCCAAGTACAGAAAATCCACATTAAATGCAGTATGTGAGGTTTTCCATGATTTTCTCCTCCCAGTCCAATGACCGTACCCTATAGGCCAGCTGAAGTCTTTAACATTTGAGATTACTATCAAATAATCCATCTTTCCATGTTTTAGGCTACCAATCTGAGCGCTAAACATCTATTTATTTCTTTTTTTAACAAGTGAAGGGCATTTTCTTGCTTGCCCCAATCACCTGCCGACTATTTCATGATTGATTCTTTCAACGGAGGACTTCCCAGATGGTTTTGAATAACAAACTGTGTACCAGGTTGCTGTGATCATGCATGCAAAATATCGGTGGGTCCGTTTAGAGTGACAAATCAAATGGAACAGGGCCTTACTAGCTCCTGTTTTCCCGTTGGTTGTTTTAATTATATAAATAAAAAGCCAACCAATCAATAAACTCATTGTGAGATAATTGATTGGTAGGAGTTTGGAGGATTTGTTCTAGTTGTACTTAAAGCAACTCTGCCAAGTGTTCCCTAGGCCCAGAATTATACAATGATTATGTAATTTGTATATAATTATGTAATCATGAACAAGTCTGAAGGAGGAAAAGAAAAAGATGAAGAGAGAAGGAAGGGAGAGAGCAAAAAGGAGAGAAATAAAACAAGTGAGCAAGAAAGATGCGGGGAGGACTCTCATGCCCAGCACACAGCCATCAAAGCCTTGATGGTCTTCCAAATAAAGATCACTTAATAGCCCTTTGCAGTGCACTGTGGGAAATCTTGTTTATTTCACATTCAATCAAAGCTCTCCAATCAGCCCACACACGCTCGCTGGCTGTCACTAGTGGTTGAGTTCTTGATTATGGCAATGAAATTTGATGTAAAGAACGGTCCCACCCTTGCAAGTGCTTTAGCTTAACGGGGAAAGAAAACAGTGCTGTACTGTTTTGTAACAATAAGTGACGACTGCATATCACATTGTTTAAAATAACTCTAAATAATACTGACACCTCACAGGAGGAGTGAGACAAATAATTAGTCATTCAGTCATTTAGAGTTTTAGTACTTACCCCGAGTTCAGTCATTTCCTCTGTATAAAAAACACATCTTATAGCATTCTCATTCCCCATGCAAGTTCATATAATTTGAGTGCAAATCTCATTTTAACTGACTTTCACGGGGGCCATTAACGAGTGTGAGCACTCACTGTCTGCAGCTGTGGTGCCCTACTTCTTAATCAGGGCTGTGAAGTGTGAACACTTGCAATGCTGAGCAACACAACGGCAAACTTTGGATCCGGGAGCATTCGATTGCTGTGTTTGAAGTAAACTAAATCCTGTTAAATTCTCGGTACACTGCGTTGTGCCGAGCCATGTAAACAAAGTGTGCTGGCCTAAATTAAAATATTCAAGGTAGCTTACTTTGTTGTGTTAATATTTGGACAATAAGGAGCCTTGGGAATTTGGAAGGCCTTGTTCAGTAGATGTCTGCATAAATTTCCTGCAAGGAACGGAAAATATGAAGAACATTAGAGATACTGTAGGCTATAACTTTAGCCTGCATATTGCACATTATAACACAGGGCTCCGGTAGTAAAGAAATGTAGCCTAGGTCTTAAAAAACGCAGGGAGAGAGAAGAAAGACTGATTATTCAGTATCCGTTCGGCACGCTATTTTGCTATCTCCTTTTTGCAGCAGCAAGCAATGCTTACCAGAGACCTGACAAGAATTGCCAATGATTTTGCTGCTTTACTGACAATTCCTCAGTGTTTGTGCAAGGCGATTTAACTCATCAAGGCTCTCTTCTGTGCTTCTGTTGTAAGGCCTTGAAAAGGCTGTGTTTGTGCTGCAAGGCCTAGACAGGAGAGCCACTAAATCTCTTCAAATATATCGTGGTGCTGCTTACATTTGGTTTTGTAAAGGCTGCGTGGAAAGACTTAGTGCGTACTCGGTCAAAAGTATGAAGCCATCTTTTTGTTCCAAATTGTACAAGCTGATCTAGGTTTATCCCACATCTTAGTTGGAGAGTTTTACATACTTTGACTCATGGAACAATTGCTCCTGGCACGTGTTAACGGAAATCCTTCAGCTTTGTTTCTACATTTTAAATAAGCACATTACACCAAATGAATTGAACTTGTATGTTTTTTTTTTGTGAGATATCCCTGTAGAGTATTCCTGGGGGGACCTTTATGCTGGCACAGTGACTCACTGATTAAGATGAATAGGAGCTCTATTATTTTTAGACATCATGTTATTTCATACCAACATTGTTTGCTTGTGCACAATCGTTCCTCATTTGCAGCACCACTCAGTGAAAAACCTATATCGCTGGGGGAGAAATGTTTTACCCATATGATTAAGAAGGCAACAACATGCAGACCCAGTAATTGGTGCATGAGGTACAGGTCTGGAGGCTTCCAACAAGACTGAGGCATAAACTGCAAAGTTAACTGTAAAAATTCTTATTATCTTGCAGGCATCTTGGCTGCATAAGGTACAGGCTCCTCCGATGGCTCCTTGTTTGTTTGTTTTTTTCTCCTGAGATTCTTTTTAAGGACTAATAACGAAGACTGGGAAATATGGTAATGATTAGATAAAAACTAGAGGAGAATATAATCAAAAGCTTTACATAAATGCAATCGCTGCAGTCTGAAATTGTCCTGGCTTAATGATTACAGTTGCAGCACCAAGTGACTTTGAAAAGTTCTGAACAGCAGTGATGAAATGCATTCTTTTTAGGTCATTGGAAAGTTCTGGGCTGCATAGTAAGCTGACCTCCTACGATGATTTACATTAATAAACAATGTGTTTCAAAGTACAACTGGGTGAGCATGGAGGGATGAGACTTTTTATTCTTTCATTTATAAGGGAGAAAATGCTCATATCGTAGATGTAAACTTCATTTTAATACTTCACCTAAAGCTTGTTCAGACCCTGAAAGGGTGGTAGGGACCGGACTGAATCAATCCAATACTGCTATTGGGAACCGTCACTGATAAGATATGACATGATGAGAATGACAAGACAAAAGTTTTTACTGTTGAATATCTGTATTTCATTTACTCAGTTCAGACAAAGCATGCCGTTTTAAACTTTTCATTTCAAATATTGACATTGAAAACAATAATATTCCCTCTTTCTATTAGCATCAGGATTGGTTTTCAGGAGGTACAGTATGCATTGGAATCAGGTTGGAGATCAAGAGTGAATTGATGCATCCATATATTATTTTCAATTTTTTGTTACCTGAACTTAAGGTCAAGGCCACCACAAGTCACAAATCCATTGTAATGCACTGAAACTTTAATTTTATGGAAAGTGAAGGGGCTGTCGTCAATGTATTTCAAGGGCTGCTGGGAAAAAAAATAAATATCAATTCAGCACATACAAGCGGATGTTTGTTTGGAATTGGCGTACAACTTATTTTCGAGTCTTGATCATTTCAGATATTGTGTTGCAATTGTGGGCTAGCACCTTAAGGTTTGAGTTTTTCAATCAAGCACACAAATTATCTTTTTCATTTCTGCTACGCCACAGCGTGACAATCTGAAAACTCCAATGAATGAATTTCAAAGTGATTTAGGACCTGAATTTGATTTAGACTTGAATGTCTGCTTTCTTTAAGTGCTCTCAAAATGTAATGCGTCATCCTTCAGATTGTAGCAACAAACAAATATTTAGGGATTCTCTTTGTTGCCATGTTTGGTGGTGCTGCTTTTTCATCACCTGTTCATTTCAGTTATATTTTATTGCCATTTTTCTAGACAAAATTGGTGAAAATGATTGAAGTTTCACATATTTTAAACCCAAATCCAGCCAGTTGCGCTTTATTGTGATGCACTGAATGTTTGAGTTTGTAACCATCAAGCCTTCAGAGAAACAGACTGTGATTGGTAGTCAAACTCAGTTATACTGTAAGGGTCATTGATGAATGGTAAACAGTTAAAATGTGAAAAAGAAAAAAAAAAACAGCAAAAGAAACCCCAACAACATGTTTTTCAAAGAGTAAAGATAAAAGTCAAAATGTTTGTTTTGCACAAAAACACAAGTGTAAGAGTCACATAAACCTGCAACTATTAATGTCAGCTTCTGCATTTGGATGCAGGAACTCATACAGTCGCTCTCCTGCTTGTCAAAATGATCCCCTCATTCTTAGTCAACAGTAGTAAGAGCTTTTACATCCATAACACGTCTTAAATCCATGGTTCAGCTCAGGACAGAATTAAAATTCACAAACAATGAATCGTGAACATTCAAGCTGACTATCCCTCTTCAATAGGCTTCAGATAATTGAGTTCATCTGCATGAAAGTATTTTCAAACGCAGTGGCAAACTGCGCATATTGCCTGTTTGAACTTGACAGCGTCTGGTTGTTACATGCGTCCCCAATTTTTAATTCTTCCCGAGAGTAGCTGCTGCTGCTCTCTGGGAAATCCATTTCTGATTTCCATCCAGAGTTGGACTGTTGACATTGCTCTTCCAGCTGCAGGAAGAAAATAATTACTTCCTTGACAACACGCATGCAATATTATTAACAAGTTAGTGCGGTACAGTCTGCGTCCCTAACTTCTTGTCATTTAAAAAGGCGAACCCATGAGATAGTGCTCCAAATATATCTGCTGACATATCCAGCGCTGTAATGAGCTTGAATCAAGCGTCTGTCACAGTACCCCGCCATTACTCCTCCGTGACACTTCGAGGCTCTTCAAGGTGATGGATAGGTCAGAGGTGGCTAATTTTAGCAATTGTTGCTGTAGGTCAGGTTTTTATCATTTTACAACGGCACAATCTGGAAGATAAATCTGAGACTAATTTGACTTGTAGTAATGGACCGTGTCACTCATAATGTCGTACACTGCGAGTGCAGACATACTGTTCTGCACCGAGACTCGGACTGGAACAGATACATCAGTAGCTTTGCTGTTTTATTCCATCGTACATGTGAGATTCTCTGTACACGTAGACATTTTAGTGCAAATATGGACAAAGTCTGAGTTAGAAAAAAGCACCACTCATCAACAAAAGGCTTGGGAAAGAGGAATTATCAAAACTGTTTCTAATAATAGTCAACTTAATAGCTCTGAATCCATTACAAGAAGCAAAAAATACTCAAAAAGAAAGTAAATGGGCATATTTGACACAAAGTTACAATTGGGGAGCCAATAATTCTTCAGTGCAAAAACACTGATTTGACATTAGCAGAAGGAAAACAAACATTTTTCTCTGTTCAAGGGCAATTTCTACCTGTAAACATTCTGGATAATTTGATTTTTTCCAACATAATTGTATTACAAATTCCTGTGTAGCATTGCCATTGGTTACACTGAATTACTGTTTGACTGAGAGCTGGAGTTGTTTGTTTTCTTGTCAGTGCATGGCAGAAACCCAATAAAATACAGCAGGATCTGCACAGATCTGCCTCCACATTTGATTTCCCCACGTCTGACGAGTCTCTCTAATTTTCAGCTACACTCCAACATGGACAAAGGCGATGGCAGTGTGAAATACGTCCTGACCGGAGACGGGGCAGGGAGCCTGTTTCTGATTGATGAGAAGTCCGGTGACATCCACGCCACCAAGAGGCTGGACCGAGAGGAAAAGAACATGTACACCCTGCACGCCAAAGTTGTGGACAGGAACACCAACGAAGACCTGGAGCCCGACACGGAATTCAACATAAAAATCCATGACATCAATGATAATGCCCCCAAGTTTTCCAAGGAAATCTACTTTGCCAGTGTTCCTGAAATGTCTGAAGTTGGTGAGTAATAGTTGTTATTCCATCAGTAACATTTTTTATTGATCTCAAGCAAGAAAGTGCTGGTTTTAGCATATGGTTTATTGAGGAGTCATGAAATGGATCCACAACAAAAACAAAACAAGGTCTAATGTGAATCCACAAATCAGTTGGTTGAATCCTTGCAGATCCAGTTACTGTATCACCCACATATGTGGGTCAACCCGAGACATGATTAAAAAAAAAGAATGGTGCTTTTTAACTGTTAAAAAAATAATTATGATAATAAAAATAGGTCGTCATAGAGATTTTGGCTCAATAAACCGTAAACACAGGAAGTGATGGCAGCACTGATCCAACCAGTCAACACCGGGTTCGGGGGGGAAAGTTCATCGAATTAATTTTCTCAGAGAGCACTGGGAAGTAGTGACTGATCCGAAAAGACTCAAATCCCTAAAAGAAAACCTGTTTGACATTAGTAATAACACAAAAACCTAAATATGAAAATACAATTAAACCAAATCGTTTTGTAGCATTGTATTATTTCTTCTTTTTCATTTTTGTGTGTTGTGGAATTGTTTCATATCTAAAAATGTGTACTTTTATTTCTACCCTAAAATTGTGTGCCACTTTGTGTTTTTTAGCAAAGTAGAGGTGTGAAATGTTTACATTTTTTTAAAACCTCATTGCATGATTTGCAAAACACAAATACCCATCCCGATCAGACTCCAAGCACCACATTTAGTCCACTAGAAAATTATGCATGAGCAATTATTTTCTGTGGTCATCATCATTCCATCCAATAACTTGACTGAAAAATAATTTGAGCGAATGAATAGCACATATATCTATACAGAAAATCGTTCATGTATTAGTTGGTGTAATTTGATATTAAACAACATGGCAGATGGTTTTCACATTTAGAATATGGAAAATACGAGCCACTCTACCGGCGTCGCCGACCGACCCAATGCGACAATTGCATTCAGTCATTTTCTATTTTGTGTTTGTTATTTGTTTGGTCAGGCTCATTGGGCATTCATAACATGTAATGCCATTTGCCGTTTTTAATAGGCAGTGGAATTATTGAAAGTTCAGATTGTCACAGTCTTGCCAATTAAGTATTTGCTTCATTGCACTCCATCCCATTCAAGTAATGTGAATAAATGGGTTGGCATGAATATAAACAAAGCTTATGAAAATAATGCATGCAAGTTGAAATCAATCCTCAATTACACAACCGCAAATTAATACACAGGAGCAATCAAGGGTAAATCAAAACCCAATTGCCTCTAAGACAAAATAACAATACTCAATTTGGAATTCATAAAGCGGTGTCCTTAGATTCCTCAGCTTCATGGGCTCCGTGAAGAGGTGGGTCAGGGTCATCGCCTCTCATTTCTGGACTAATAAACTGCCTCACATGTTCAAGCTGAACACATTGCTTTATCAAGCCAGCCAGCCGTGAAAAATCAGCAGCCCCCTCTTTATGCTATCGATGCCGGGACTAAGTGGGACAGATGTTCAAAGGTTCATTAGTATGCACGGGGACAGTCGAACCCCTAACAGGACACAACAGAGGTCTCCTGAATGCCAAGGACAGTATTTGAAATGTGGAGTTATTGAAACGTCTGAGCGGATAAAGCAGTACTTCATACGAAAGTGACTTTAGATCTTTAACTGAAGCCTCTGTAAACTTCAATGTTTATCAGATCTTATGTACTGCATAAGGTGTCTGGGGAAAGGTGAAGCTATTTCATTCTCCCTCAATAGAAAGAAATAAAAAATACACCTGCTGGCTGAAAGGCCTTAATGAGAAAGGTGGTGGTTTTGTCTGACACTACAATGTCAAACACTACAATGTTGAACATCTTAAAGTTTTTTTTAATCAGAGACTAAAAGTATATAATTAAAAATTTTAGTTTCAAATGTAACCTTTGTTGAAGTTGCTAGGGCAGAATTAAAGGTAGCATGAATATTAAAGTCACTATGTATAAGTCATAGACAGCTGCTCGCTCACTTGGCTGACCAACTGCAGGCTTAGGATGGTTAGCTGCTTGGCCGTGAGGCTGGGTTGGTTACTAGCACAAACAGTAAGGTCATTTTTGCTTAGTAGAATATTTCTGTGTTGTAACAATACTTTTTGGCAGTAAATCTTCTACTGTTGGAAAGCCTGTTTATTTCCCTTATAAATGGTGCCACATTCATAAGAAACATGCATTTGCTTGATGAGCAGCAGAGTAAAGAAAGTAGGTTGTCCCCATGAGAAATTTGCCAAATGTTTCAAAGAGATTGCCAGGAATCATGCCATGACTGCCTTTCACTGTCAGACCCGTTTACGCTGGTGTCTGCAAACACAGGTACTGGAACCTGAACATGTGGAGGAACGTTATGTAGAGAGATATGGAGACGGGATTCCTCAATCAGTGGAAATCCCATATCTCCACAGTCTGGGACCAAACTCTACCCTACAAGATGGCAGCGCTCGCCCCCATAGAGCAGGGTTTATCAGGGACTACCTCCAGAATTTGGGAGTGGAGAGGATGGCGGGACTGCCAGCAGTCCTGACCTCAACCCACTGAACACTTGTGGATCAGCTTGGGCGTGTTGTCTGTGCCAGAGTGACCAACACAACCACGTTGGCTGACTTGTGAGAAATCCTGGTTGAAGAATGGGATGCCATCCCACAGCAGTGTGAGACCAGGCTGGTGACCAGCATGAGGAGGAGGTGCCAAGCTGTTGTGGCTGTGTATGGTTCCTCCACACCACTAAGGCTCCTGCTTCTTAAATAGATACATTGTTGAATTGCCAATAGGTTTTTGCTTCTTCAAACTTCAATCAACAAAACACCAAACAACAGTCAAAGTTGTTTGGCATTGGCAGAAGAGATTTGGCAAATTTTTCACGGGTGCAACCCACACACTCGGCTCTGCTGCTCATCGCACAAATGCATGTTCCTGACAGATTTGGCACCATTTAAAAAGAGAAATAAACAGGCTTTCCAACGGTATAAGATTTATTGGCAAGAAACATTGTTACAGCAAATAAATAATCTACCAAACATAAATGACTTACTTTTTCTGCTAAGTTTACATTTACCGGATAAAGTACACAATAATTCATCCCCCATAAAGTTATCATCGACTACGATTATCTATTATCCGACTGTGGAGGACAAAACCATTTTTTGAACCAGGCTGTTAGTTAATTATTTTTGTAGCAAAGTTGGACAGTAAAGCACATCGGTCAGTGGAGACTTTGTTCATTTCCTTGCCGGTGTCAAATATGGTCGTAACGATTCATTTTAACAACGATTCAATTCGTATCATGATTTGTGGTTGCCGATACAATTCAAGGATGATTTTGGTTCATGTAGAACGATACGATTCAAAACGATTCACTGAATCGGATTCAGTGACTTGAAATCGATTGAGTAACTTTTTTGCCAAAAACTAAACCAGTGGGACAGAAATATATACCTGGATATTGGACAGTGCAGGGGAAGCTTTCTAGATTCCTATTGTGAGAATCAGGTAGCCTATAATTATGGTTATAAACAAACAAGTAAACAACAATTAGAGGGAAATTGATCGACTTTTTATTTGAGTGCAACCAACACTTTAGGTAGAAAAAATAATAAAACTTCTAAAACTTCTACTTTTGTTTTTCCAACGCAATAATATTACAATACTGAGTGATGTTTTTCGCCCAAGCTGAGTTTTGACCTAGTTTCTGAGTAAACATGCTGGCGATGCCCGGGGCTTCCGTAGAGCTTGCACCTTGCTGCAAGAGTTGCCCGGACTGTCTGTGTTAGCCGGTGAAATCCCATGGCGCCCTGGTAGGTGGTTGGAAAGAGTCATGGTGTTGCCGTGCGACTTAACTTAAGCTTCACATAGTTTACATACAGTGGGCTACTTACTGTATGTAGGATATCTCTGTCCTTGCAAAATCCAAAGTGTTTCCACACACTGGACCATAATGCTATGTTCTGATTTTTCAACATTAAACGCCTTTAGCATTAAAAGTGCTGTAAGGACGCACATCAATATAAAGTCTGACATGCTCAAATGCAATGCGTTATTTCTCAGTATTGATAGAAGCAATTGATTTAAAACGATATTAGTTTGATGTATGTCGTCCGGAAGGCCAATTTGTCGAGCACAGATCATTGTAGGCAAGGCAAGTTTATTTGTATAGCACAATTCAACACAAGGTATTTCAAAGTGCTTTACATCAACATTAAAAGCGGCAAGACACAATTAAACAATAAATAAC
Organism: Cololabis saira; assembly: GCF_033807715.1. Lineage (NCBI taxonomy): Eukaryota > Metazoa > Chordata > Actinopteri > Beloniformes > Belonidae > Cololabis > Cololabis saira. Next base: position 27,273,105 of record NC_084608.1, read on the forward strand.
AAATAAAATGAAATAAAATGATAAGAAAAGAGGTAAAATAATAAAAACCACAAGTTGTTAAAAAGTAAGGGCAGTAGAGTACAGCAGGTACACATCTCATTCTTACAATGACAAGAATTACGTTTCTATACGGTCAAAACGTACAAAGACTGGGTCAAATACAGTTTTACAAAAGTAATCTGTGCCGATTCGTGCGCTGAATCAAACCAATTTGACAATAGAAAAATAAATCGATTCATTGATGTAATGGATGAATCGAATGTAGCCCCTTACTAGCAATATTGCTTCTGACCACAAGGGGGGCAGCATATGACAAAAAAATGTAAGATACTACAAAGTGCAACTCTAGTGGGGTAACGTGGTGTTACAAGATGTGCCAAACCATCCCTGCTCATTAGCAAAGTATCTCCAGTGGCACATGTCCCCACGTGTCCACATGTCCGGTGGTGTTGCTTCAACAGTAACAGTCCAGTAATAAATGACCAAAGGAAAGATTGAACCTTGTTCTGCAAGTGTATAATTTTGTTTCATTCTGTAGTCTCATGCAGCAGGAGCTTGAATTTACTGCCAGTAAATTTGATTTTCTTCAGAAGCCTTAGGTTTGACATGAAAGTTAGAGATTACTGACTGGCTAACGGTTAAAAACATGAGTAACATAAGAGCACTGCTGCTATTAAAAGCTGCCGGAGTGAGCAATTGCATGGATGAAAACGGCTCTCAGGCTCTCAGCCTACCCATGTAAATTGGAAGTAAACGAAAATATGTTGACTCACTTTCTTCATCCCGACTTGGACTCTGGATCACAGTCAATTAAATGTGACTTTTCATGGTTTCTCTTTTTTGCAGGTACGTCTGTCATCACGGTAACTGCCTCCGACGCCGATGATCAAACATACGGGAACAGTGCCAAGCTTGTGTATAGCATTCTACAGGGACAACCTTATTTCTCCGTGGATTCTGAGAACGGTGAGCCAAACTCAGCAGGAGTTGGGTTCTGAGTCATCCAAACACATCTCATGTTCCCCGCAGAAGAGGAATTTATCTGATTCTCTGTGTGTTTTATCCTCACCGCCCAAAATGGAAAACATCCATGAGACACAATCCAATTTTTTTGTTTTTTATTTGGGTGAAAGAAGAAATCTATATATATATATATCATACATTTTTAAGCTTAAGAGAGGGTGCTGTCTGTTCAAGGAGGGTTTGATGCCTGCACAGCACTTATAAATAGTATTTTTTACTGATGAGAAGACACTTAAGGCTCACTTATTTTGTCTGTGACTCATTTAAGCCTGAAACAACAAGCCATTTCAAAGCTATTACTCCCATCATTTAGCCTCAGACTGTCTACAACTGGATCGCTCTGACATTACTGGTACTGGGCTGATTGGCTTTCTTACCAATAGACTGTGTGATCAATTCTAATTTCTTCTCTAAGCTTTCCCGCTGATTACATGTGTTTGTTAGGCTTTAATCTTTAACCAGGCGAGAACCCTCTCATTTCACTTCAAGGTTAAAAAAAAAGCCAACCGCAAACTGTTTTATGAGACTATTCTTCAATGATGTTGAAAAGGAGAAATGCAACGTTTAAAAACAGTGAACCCAGAACATGCAGTATTTTGGCCAAAATTGGATCTGAAGTATGTAATTTGGAACCATTACAAGAGAGATTACTTGAGAAGATCATGTTTGTTGTGTTCTCACGACCAAATTCACATTTCTTCCAAGATATTATGGCAACAAAAACAGAACGGTTTGGAAGAAGCAGAGGCTGATCACTCTTTCCTCTCTACACTGTTGAAATATTTTAAAATGAACGGTGTCCATATACAATATACCTTTCCACTATACCGGCTATGTCACCATTTTTAGGGTGATATAGTCACTTTAGTCTATAGCAGTACATTTTTGATGAATCGAAACAATGTCCACCTGATGGAGTCATGAAATAAAGTTTTTGTGAAACTTGAATACACTGTGTTCATTTAGAATAAAATACAACACCTCATACAACCCTATTTGAGCTTAAGAGGACATATAGTAACAATTCAGATGAGTCCAGAAAGACATGTCCACCTCGGATATCTCGTCTTCTGCACAAAATATCTTACATACCCAAAAAGGTCAAATGCATCCTAAAACATGAGTTTATTGCCCCAAACTTGACTTGAATATTTCTTAAAACTCACCACATGCAGGACTGAGGAAGTACTACGTCTTGCATGTAGGGCCAAAATCTAGCACTACTGATAGCAGAGCGACATTGCTATGGAATTTAATCCGATCAACAATTAGATTTCCCTTCAAAACACAACTGGCAAACTCAATTTGAAGCATATAAATGTCATTTTCTTGGAGACATGGTTGGGCATGGAGACAGAATTGATCCTAATCTTCTCTCATTTTCACTGAGACAAGAAATAAAATGCACATAAAGCTTTTCTTAAGCCAGTAAAACTGGTGAAAAAGGTTGTTTTTTCCTTCCAGGCACCATTAAAACCGCCCTACCTGGCATGGATAGAGAAGTTAAAGAAAACTACCAGGTTGTGATCCAGGCTAAAGACATGGCTGGACAGATGGGAGGGCTTTCGGGGACCACAACAATCAACATCACCCTCTCCGATGTCAATGACAGTCCACCACGCTTCGCTACCCGTAAGAGACCATCTCTCAACAGACGTGTACACGTTTACAATAGGCCTTCAACAAAAACACTCTTCTCTTCACTCTTCTAAAGACAAATCTCTGACATTCACTTAGTATATCAAGCCCAATGTCAGACATGTCTGGAATAAATTTCCCCCCCAATCAATGTCATGTTTAGATTCCTTCCGCATGGCTGCTGTGGAGTCCACAGAGATCGGCGGTGCCATCGGACGGATTAAGGCTGACGATCCTGACGTGGGCCGTAACGCTGAGATGCAGTACAGTGTCGTCGGGGGTCACGACACTTTCAACATCGTCACTGACCAAACTACCCAGGAGGGAATTGTCATAATTAAAAAGGTTCGCTCTTCTTACATGTTATACCATTTTTCTTTTAGCCTTTGAAATGCTTTACCGCATTCCCTTTTATGTAGAATACTTTGTCATCTATAACCAGCACTAAGTACCAGCCAAATTCCTGCATTAAAGTATCTACAAGTCGACTGATGGTGAGTGATAGGTTTCAAGTTATATGCAGCAAGACTCAAGAGCTTTTTAACAAGATCCTTTAAACAAAAAAAGCATTTTCAGTAATACTTGGAATAAATGTCAAAATCTCAAGGTTCTCCTTCGGTTCCTTTACCGACTTTAAGAAGTTGTTTCATCATTTGACCTCATGTGGTGTATTTCAGGTTTCAAGTTGGCACTCGGTTTAAGGTTGAAATCAAGGCTAAGCTTATTACATGTTCCAATTTAAATCAAACTATTGCCCTCTTTTGATCCGTATTTGATCTTGATGTATAAAAATCTCTCCCTCCCAACTGCAGCACAGAACATTTAACTCTGAGAAATACAGAAAAGCATGGTTTCAGATAAGAAAATTCCCCCTGAAAACATTTCTTTTTTTTCATGCGAGAAAGATATCACAGACTTTATTTTTGAACTGCTGTGTAAAATCAGATAGCATAAGCCTGTAAAATGAATAATAGAAAAGTCTTTCGCCAGGATCGCTTTGCAGGGTCCTCCTAAGATCTTCCACCATTCATGACTTGGATTTGTAACTTTGAATTTTTAGAATGACCAAGATAAGGGCAGACAAAGAAATTAAAACCAATGAATTGGCTATCAAAACACTGCAGGCCTACTGTTTTTATAGAAAAGTCTTCCTCAGCTTTCCCTCTGATGCTCTTTCATCTCTAGGCACTGGATTTTGAGAGTAAGAGGGACTACGAGTTCAAAGTGGAGGTGAAAAACACCTACCTGGACGCAAGGTTCATCCACGGTATTCAGTTCAAGGACCACGCCACGGTCAAGGTGACGGTAGAGGATGTGGATGAGCCCCCCATTTTCACCTGGAACCCTTATATAATCGAGGTGCATGAAGACACGGCCGCTGGCAGCTTTGTCGGAGTGGTTTCGGCCAGGGATCCCGACGCCGACTCCAAGCCAGTCAAGTAGGTCACAAGTTCTTCAAGAACAAAGTGTGTGTCCCTCTTTATTCTGACTGCTTTAGTTACAAAAAATAAAAAAATCATACAATAAATGTACAAATAAGAGACCAATTTGTTGGTACTCTTTTTTTCTTTGCTGAACATTGACTAACGAACATCAGTCGTCTCTTTAAAATTGTGGTCCAAGAGAATAACAAAAAAGAACAACTCGTGAATTTGACGAAAAAATTAAAACCAATGTACAAAGTGGGTGTCCTCCTTTATTCTAACAATTTGACCATTTTAAAACTCACCGCTTTAGTTACCAAAAAAAAAAGGGTAATCCTCTTTATTGTAACAATTTGACAATTTTAAAACTCACTGCTTTAGTTGCAAAAAAAAATAAAAAAATCACACAATAAATGTACTTCTTCAAGAACAAAGTGGGTGTCCCTCTTTATTCTAACAATTTGACCATTTTAAAACTCAGCACTTTAGTTACAAAAAAAAAAAATCATACAATAAATGTACAAATAACAAAGAGACCAATTTGTTGGTACTCTTTTTTCTTTTTTGCTGAACACTGACTAATGACTGATAAACTCATGAATTTAGCCTGAAGAAATACTTGGTACCCCAATAAAAGATACAAAAATAATTTGACCAAAGTGACGTGTTAAACGTAATTATCATCACAGGTGTCTCCAATCATCATCAGTCTGTCTATTTAAAGAGCAGAAAATAGTGGCTGTGCTGTTTGGTATTATGTTGGTGTTCGCCACGCTGAACATGAACTAGAGAAACTGGAGGAGAGAGTTGTCTGAGGAGACAACATTCTGGACAATGTGAAAGGTGAAGGCTAGAAGACCATCATCATGGAGCTAGATGTTAAATTCGACTGAATATCTGAGGAAATAGCTAAAACATTCAGTCTGGAGAAAGAAAACCTTGAGACTTCAGACAACTGGAACAGTGGACCAGAATACCTGAGTACATGGTAGAGAAATGGTAGCCATTACCTTAACATCATTTTTTTCCAAGCCAGTTTCATTATGATCAATATAATCATAATAATTATTAGGATTATTAGTATTTAATTATCCTGTTATACCATAGCTCCATAGCAATGTCGTACTTTCATAAGTGAATTTTCCGCAAAAATATTATGTATTACCTTTTTAGGTTACAAGTTATTTGAGAGACCACTGTGGGTTTTTCTTTCTTTAATGGAAAGGTGCCATCATGTACAAAAGTGTAATCTAAGCCATCAGCCAGCCACGTGTGCAAGAGACAAGGGAAGAATATTATTCATGGGTCCCTCCAAAGTGATTTCCCAGCGGAAGATGGCGGCAGCTCTGTGAAGTGCATACAGACACTGTTTATTTCCCAGAATTATGTAAGCCCCCTGTGGCTCAGCACAAAGTCAAAGAGTCTAATTTGCCATATCGATTCACACGGCTCAGAGACGCCGTTGCACACATATGGCGCCTGTCCGTCCCTGACACTGAGATGTGCCACACTCGGCCCGTGATACGCAGCGTATTGTGTTGCATATTCAAATTTCAGTGACGATGAAAAATGAGCGGACTCAAGAGAAGATCTGTCATCTTTTGTCAATGGTTAGAGGTTAAAATATATTTTATGTTGTAAATGCACTGAGCAAAAAGTCTTTTTTTAGCTTATTAGTATATCGGCAAACAGTTAAAATCCTGTGTTTTTCTTTCCACTTCCTCCAGGCATGAAATCCTTTATTTACGTTGCTGGAGTGACTAATAACTCCCAAAGCTCTGAGATAACACAACCATGTCACCTGTTTTGGAGCCAGCTAAATCTAAAAATATGTTTGCAGGGTGTTGTGACATCATAGACCCAGCTCAGCGGGGAGGAAAGCAGCTTCCACGTCTCTCTCACCCAACTTTACATCATACAAACATACTTTCCCTTAGAAGTCAGTTGTGCAAAGAAGAAACAAAAGAGGCACAGCCCACAGGGGAAGGGTGGTGGGCCCCTGCCCCTAAAACCAGCTGTACTTTATGTCCGTGGTATTTTGACCTAAATATGTGACTGGAGGATAACACCTTAAAGGAGCATGAGGCAGGATTTATGAAAAAAATCCATATACATATAAGTTTTCTAGTAATAATGTCAGATGAAGCGTTCCAAACCAAAAAGAATGAGCCCTCTAGCGTATCTCTCCGTTGCCTTGAACAGGCTGTGTGCTGCAAAATGTGCTGCAATTGTGCCGTAATTTCCCGTGCTGGGCTGCGGATGTGACGTCACATGACGCTGCATGCGCGTTCTCCCCGTTCTCCCGTGCCGGCTTCGCTGTTGGCTGCAGTACCCCCGACGGCCGTCGTGGTGAAGGGTGGCGCTATAGAGTCTCATTTCTTAAAAGGAGCCCCATGCTCCTTTAAGTTATTAAATAACGGCCCATCGATTCTATTGGTTCCCAGTCGATTCCATAGACATGCCAATTACTGAAATCTGCTGAGTCATTCCTGTGATACGGCCTTAAACGACATGAACATAATGTGAAGGTCATCTGATACAAACCCAAAACAGTGCATCAAAACACACCTATAGATACAAAGAAAAACAATGAAAAAAACAGCAAAAAAAAAACAAAAAACTAAATGGTGAGATGTTAAATAATGACTTTTTATAGCTATAAGAATCTATAAACGTATACTCTAAAAGTGCAGTATTTTGTCATACAGATACTTTTGGCCTGGTAATATGTATACGATATTTAAAAATGTCTCACCTGCATGACCTTTATTTTGATACCAAATTTCTTCAAATACCCCTTGTACCTCCAGATATATACTCATTTTAAATTAGCTAACCACAATTTAAAGGAAAAAACCCAACAATAGGCCTTCAGGATTAAGACCAGGGGGAAATGTGTCATTTTGAAAAATGAAAAAAGGCATAAAATGTTTCCTGTAAGCATATATTTCCAAGACTGTTAAAGGAGCCATCTATAAGAAATGGCCAAAACTGGTACTGCAGTCACTTTCAAAATAAGGCGTGTACCCTCCCCCTCCTCCCCCCGACCAGAGGTTGCCAGGTAAGCTGCAGAATGCAGCAGGAACGTAGGCTGCCATGGCTGCGATAATTAGAGCCGAGCTGGCAACCCGGATGCCGAAACAATACTGACTTGGTGATTGGGAGATAGGTGGAGGGTGGAGCTTCAGAAACAATACTGACTTGGTGATTGGGAGATAGGTGGAGGGTGGAGCTTCAGAAACAATACTGACTTGGTGATTGGGAGATAGGTGGAGGGTGGAGCTTCAGAAACAATACTGACTTGGTGATTGGGAGATAGGTGGAGGGTGGAGCTTCAGAAACAATACTGACTTGGTGATTGGGAGATAGGTGGAGGGTGGAGCTTCAGGCCAAAACAAAAAATGACAACATAAACATCAGTTGAGGGCTGCAACTCCTCTTTTTAAACTGGAATATCCTGGCTTGAGTGCTGTTGTCAGTGACATAAGTATTTGAAATGAACATGATTTTTAAATGTCTGTTGACATATCGGGGTCATTTTATGATTCGTTTTATTATTGCTCTTACATACAGCTCCTTTAAACACAAACAAAACACCTAATGTTGTCTATGCTGGCAGCTGGTAGTGTGCCAAATAAATGTATTGGTATTAATGACGGCTTGTGTTCTTGCAGATATTCCATCGATAGACACACAGATCTAGAGAGGCTGTTTAACATCGATTCTGTCAACGGCACCATCACGACACTGAAAGCGCTGGACAGAGAAATGTCGAAATGGCACAACATCTCTGTGGTGGCAAATGAAATAAGTAATCCAGGCTTAAAGAGCTTTCAAACTGTTGTCTTTGATATTGAAATAAAACCAATGACAATAACAGATATTTACTGAAATGCATAATTTCCCTTCACAATTTTAATTCTGCATTTATTTGCTTGTAGACAACCCTCGCCAGAAAACTCGCGTGCCCGTGTTCATCAAAGTGTTGGATGTGAATGACAACGCCCCGGAGTTCGCCATGTCCTACGACACATTCGTCTGCGAGAACGTCAAAGCTGGCCAGGTGCAATATATGTCTCGTGAAAGAACATAAAGATCAATGAAAACGTCTATTGAATGCCTAGTCTTGATCATTTCTTGTGTTCTTTGCAGCTGATTCAGACGATAAGTGCTGTCGACACGGATGAACCCCTTGTTGGACACAAGTTTATGTTTAGTATAAGTGCCACCAACCCAAATTTCACTATTGTGGACAGAGAAGGTAAGCTCCTTTCTAACCCTCCGATACCTACCGTATGTTCGGCTCTTCTGAATGTATGTCAGGTCAAATATTTACAAATGAGACCCTTTGGTGGGTGTGCAGTTAAATAAAAGAAGACGACTTTTAGCCTGGCTAGCCATGCTAAATCATTTACCATTTGATGTAAAGAAGGTGTCCGGTTCCTCTGGATTCAGTTTGTCCAGGAGGCGATATCAACAGATGCAGAAGGTTTGCATTTTGACAGCATTGGACAGGAAAACAACCAGTCAGAGAAGGCATCGTGACAGCCAGATCTGTATCAACACATTCACATGCAGGGTAGAGTAGAAAGTAGAAACGCCGGTGAATGACTGATGGAGGTTCTGAGGAAAAAGCAATTCTGCAACCATCTTTGTTGGTTGGAATATTGGCATTTGAACAATCCTGTTCGAGTTATTACATAATGCCTGACTCTGCCAAGTAGTAACCTCACTACAATCAGTACTGTACAGAGAAATGTAGCGTAGTGAATAGGTATTGCTGTAGAGGCTACGAGGTTTTTTAGTACAATGGAAAAATAGAGGAGGTAACATTGACTGTTATGCTGCTTTTCTTTCTTGATTACTTCGGTTTGGCTGGTGAATACTTTTCTTTTTGCTGTGTATTGCAGCCACTGTGGATGCAAGCCTTTTGGCAGTCATCCACATACAATGGATTGCGTTGCATTTTAGACACAGAACAAAGTGGTGCTGATCATCCTGCTTTGATAAACAAGAAATCCAGTGGTAGTTTTGCTGAGGTGCAGAAACGGGTCTGTTTGAGCGATTACAACGTCAGGCTACATAAAAAAAAAAATCCAAAAAAGAAAAGGACAAAGGAACAACAAGAAAACTAAAGTCTGCCATTTCTGGGGAAAAAAAAGCAAACCTCTCTTTAAAGAAGAGACATGATATTAAGTTAATTTAACAAGTTAAACCTGCTTTTACTGTACGTCAATATCTTTTATCTTTTATGTTGATCAAACCCATGGACAGTAGTCAAAGAATTGGACAAACCACCCACAGGTTTCTTGGAGAATGCTTTTGAAGCCTCTTTACATAATAATTTACTGCACCATGTTGGTAGGAAGTTTGAATGAAAGCGTCCACTAAATGTAATGTGATATGCTTTAGCATGCATTAGCTGAACTGAATATACTTTAAAAACCTTTGAACCATACGTCACCAACTAAAACTTGCAGGGCACGCTATCGCCTGCACAGCATCACTGCAACCAACACAGAAAACACTGCAGTCAGTAAACACACCTCACTCCAGGCCGCTGCGGGAGAACAATGTCACTGATTCAGTCCAAATGCATGTTGGTGCGATGTCAAACAATCAACAAAAAAGACGCACAATAAATTACAGAGTGGAAAACTTGATTGGTACATGAAACTGCTGCAGTAACACACAGAGAGCCAGTCATAATACATTACTTACAGGTCCAGCCACAATATGGCCATTTAAGCCTTGTCCACCACAGTGTGTATTTTGTCATGTTGGCTGTGGCAGAGTCAGAAATCATTCTTTGAATGAGTGCATTTGCTCTCCTTAACAGAATAACCTCAGCTTGTGGCGCAGTGGTGGTAAAATCTAGGAGGAGCCCATTTTTTTGTCTGTTTCCAGACAGCTTTCCCTTGTGAATGCTGTCTGGAAATAGACAGCGTTCAAAAGGGAATGCTTTGTGGTACTATAATACACCAAATATCCCTGTAAAGCTCATCCTCTCTGCTTTGAGAAATTGTTTGAGTTTTCTCGCTAGCACAAACCATACTGGAGTGATTTGAAAAGTGCTTGTAAAACCAGCAGGCCCATGGCATAGAAGGCATTATAACATTCCTCCAAGCTCTCAGCAAAGCTTCATTAGTATCTAGGCTGGTCACATTCACTACGTTTCCATGCAGTCAATAACCCTTTTCTAACCGGAATATTAGCAATAACCAGGTTGCGCACGGCCATGTAAACACCAATAACCCCTTTGAATAACCGGAATTTGCTCATATTCCGGTTTTTAAAAACCCCTGGGTTACTCCTTTTATAACCCAAATATTTGGTCATGTAAACGCCTAAAGGGATATCCCCATCAAAAGGAACAGGAATTTGTTTTCTGCGCATGTTCTTTTCGCAAGAAATCTTGGTCTTTTGAGTCCAGGAAGTTCTTATAAACATGGATAAACGCAAGACCAGGAGGAGACAAATCTACGGTGGCCGACAAGGGCCAAACGCACTGCAACGGCCAAATGCGTCTCAGTTAAGGAAAACGGCTTCAATTACAGAAACGATTCAAATTCACAAACTCAAAACGAGGTACAGAAAGAGGAACGTGGTGCAAATGAAAAAACGTGCTGCAAAAAACAAAGACAAATGCAGCATCATCAAACGCGCTGCAAATAGAGAAACGATGCAAAGCACAAAACGATATAAAACAAGAAACCATCTTCAAAAGAAAAACGCTTCATAACCAGTCATTACAACTGGAAGTGCTCCAAACCTGCAGGGGGCGCTCTCGGCCGAGACCGAGCAGCTGACTGAATCACAGTGTTTACGTCCATGGTTTAAACATACAGCGGGAACGGTAATGTGATTTTTATCTGACTATATTTATATACGATGTTTATATCACTGTACAACGCTGTACATTACGAGAAGTTTCTTTATTATATTTTACCGTTACACCAGACTGTAAACACTGTGGTTCAGTCAGCTGTTCGGCCTCTCTCTACATCCCGTGTGTCTGTTCATTGAGCTGTTACGCCAAGAGCGCCCCCTGACGAAAGATATGAACATTTTGGCTTTTGTAGACGGTAGAAAGTACCAGGATAGCAAGATTTACAAAAAGGCGAACAAAAAGTTGCGCGAAGCAGGATTTGTACGAACACCAGACCAGATCAAGCACCACTGGAAGATGCTGAAAAAGGTGAACTACAGGGCCAAGAAACAAAACGGTACCAGCGAGTCCAATTATCCGCCGTGCTGCTGTTATTGTTGTTGTTTTGAATTTGGATACAGGAAGAAGAAGCGGAAATGACGGGAATTGCATCATGACGTTCTCCGCGCGTCGCTGGTTTGATCCAGATATCCCAAATGATTAATTACCAAGTATACAGGGATAACCCTGTTTGCTCACGCATGGAAACAGATTATTTCAAATGTTTCAGTAACCGGAATATTCACCTTAACCCGAATTTTGACTGCATGTAAACGTAGTCAGCGTTGTCTTCGCTTCTCCTGACCGGAGCCTTTAGTTCCTTCAGCACCTCTACCACGATGAACATAACAATCAATGACTGTTGTCATTTTTAGAAGAGAAAAACACTGACGAAGATGAAAAACATTATTTATGGGATTTTTGAGGCCATGTGTCTGAGTAGAGAGGAAAAGAAATTAAAATGTATTTTCCACATAAAAATCAAGCCTACTCATGATTGAAAAACTTTGCTAATCTTCATTTTCCTGCAGATAACACGGCCAACATCCTGACGAGGAGGGGCGGATTCAGCCGGCGCGAGATGAGCGTGTACTTCCTGCCCGTGGTGATCTCTGACAACGACTACCCCATCCAGAGCAGCACCAGTACGCTGATCGTACGCGTGTGCGCCTGCGACAGCCGTGGAAACATGCAGTCATGCAGCCCCGAGGTCCTGCCCTTCTCAGACGGCCTCACCACTGGAGCCCTGGTGGCCATCCTGCTCTGTGTCATCATCCTCCTCAGTGAGTGCCGGAGAGTACCAGCAAATCTGCACCGCAAATGTTTGAACCCTGCTGTCTATGCCAGCTAGGGATGGGCGGTATGGACTAAAAAATGTATCACGATAATTTCCGGCATTTATCCCGATAACGATTAAAAAATACCAATTCAACTCCACCTTTTCAACTATAAATCTATCTCGCTCTCAGAATCGTCATCAACGGGAATTTATCTTTCTTTCTTTCTTTCTTTCTTTCTTTCTTTCTTTCTTTCTTTCTTTCTTTCTTTCTTTCTTTCTTTCTTTCTTTCTTTCTTTCTTTCTTTCTTTCTTTCTTTCTTTCTTTCTTTCTTTCTTTCTTTCTTTCTTTCTTTCTTTCTTTCTTTCTTTCTTTCTTTCTTTCTTTCTTTCTTTCTTTCTTTCTTTCTTTCTTTCTTTCTTTCTTTCTTTCTTTCTTTCTTTCTTTCTTTCTTTCTTTCTTTCTTTCTTTCTGGCTCATTTCCTTCCTTCCTTCCTTCCTACCTACCTTCTTTCCTCCTGCTCTCTCCTTCCCTCTTCCTTTCCTTGTTTTCTTCCTTCCTTCTTTCCTCTTGCTCTCCTTCCTTCCTTCCTCTTGCCTTCCTTCCTTCCTTCCTTCCTTCCTTCCTTCCTTCCTTCCTTCCTTCCTTCCTTCCTTCCTTCCTTCCTTCCTTCCTTCCTTCCTTCCTTCCTTCCTTCCTTCCTTCCTTCCTTCCTTCCTTCCTTCCTTCCTTCCTTCCTTCCTTCCTTCCTTCCTTCCTTCCTTCCTTCCTTCCTTCCTTCCTCCTGCTCTCTCCTTCCCTCTTCCCTTCCTCTTTTCTCCCTTCCTTCCTCCTTTCCTTGTTTTCTCCCTTCTCCCCTTTTCTTCCTTCCTTCTTTCCTCTTCCTTCCTTCCTCATCAATCGTCATCAACGGGAATTTATCATTTTTACCGCGAGATGACAAATTCTTATCGTGAGGAATTTTTTGGACGGTATATCGTGAATGGTAAAATATCGCCCATTCCTAATGCCAGCCATAGAAAAGAACATCCTAAATGCAGTTGAAGTTTATGGGGTTTATATTTACTCTTAATGTGTGTTTTGATGACAAGGTTTTTTTTTTTTCCTCCCAGAGAATAGGACCTTCAGGAGAATCTTCTTTAAAGACTATTTATTCTTTCAAGGGGGTAGTTGAAGCGTTAAACAGCTGAGCCTTTTATTTTTGCTTTTCCATCCTAGTCTCTCATATAATATAAAATATGTCACCATAAAGTTGTTACTTTTTCCTCCCAATCAGCGGGGGAGACAACACAATGCCGAACACCACGGCTGAGCTACCTGCAGGAACGATGAGGAGGGCGAGCAGCCACCTTGAAAACAAAGCAGTAAATCACAGAAGTAAAATGCTCCTTTCTGATTGTTCCACAGCTGTCACATTTCCACGTACAAACACAAACGCCCGCACGGCCCTGTGGGCCGGTGTCACGCCGCCAGCTTTTGAGTGAACTGAGCTTTTTTTGCTACTGTCTGGGTGCAGTAGAGAGCCCTGAAACCCCCGACAGCAGAAACCAGAGACTTATTTCTGCACATCTACAAATTAATTTGCCTAGTACTTAAGACTTCAGTGAAAATACAGAACATCCAAGTCTGGGAGGAACTTTTAATAACCTGTAATTTGTCTCTAGGTGTTCACTCATCAGGTATTTTTGGTGAAATTATGAGTTCTGCACATTTAAATGACGCTTGGTGGTTTCCTGCTTTTAAGAAGCCTTGCAAATCTTTTAAACTTATGCAAATCACAAAAAAGGTGAAGAAAGTTACCAACCATCATTGTTACGCAAGTATCAGATTTTGTTGGATAACACAAATGTATATTATTGCATCGTATATGTCTATTATGATTATATCTGATGACCATAAACTTCTTACAGGGCAAAGAAAATAGTCCTGTTACGTACAATGACATTTAAAAAATTACAAAAGTAAACCAGTTAAAAAGGTCCTTTAATGTTCGCCAATAAACCTTTTAACAATTCAAGTATTTTATTGACAGGCCTACAAAGGGTTATGGAATAAAAAACTGAGACTAAAGGTTAAGGCTTGGACATGTGACTAAAGTTACATGTTCCAGTCTGAAGGAAGTCCTTACCCTTCCATGACCTTGAAGACGGGGAGATGTTTAAGGTCTGAAGAGTGCAGCTAATGGCTATTTTGGTTGCCGGTTACCTTTCTGGACTATTTAGTGTACCTGAATATGAGCCACACCCACTAAATTTAAAAAGAAAGCAGATTTTGTACATATATAAGCGGCACTTGTCTATAAGCTGCAGGCCCTGCCACCCGTCAGTACGGAGGAGTATTAGGGCCACTAAAGAAAACAAAAGATTTTTTATTCTAACTTTTTTCTCAAAGTTTGACTTTTTTTCTTTAGTGGCTCTAACACTCTTCTGGACATCAGGGCCTGAAAAATTGAAGGAAAAAAAAACAAACAAAAGCATCTTTTGTGGGTAACATGCCACCATCTTCTGCCAGAACAGTGTTTTTGTATCCTGACAACTTTCTGTTGTCCTGGAAGAGACTTGTCCCTAGAGGATGCAAATATTTTATCATGCAATAAAGATGATTTTTCAGGACAGCGATTCTTAGCTGTAAGGGAAACAAGTGCACCCAAACTATGTCTGCAAACTGAAAAAGATCTATCGTTTTCCTTGAATGAAGAAGCTGAGTGCTCCGTTTTTCCCTTTAATTTGTCTCCGTCGGCATTCAGGCTCGCACAGATCGAGCATGATGACCATTAAAGGCTTTTAGTGACATACTCTGGAACTCTGTTCAATAGTAAATCCTGCGGAAGATCAGCTGGTGGCCATGGAAGTGCCACTGTGCCTAACGTGGGTAAATGAGGAAAAGCTAGAAACGCTTACTTTTGCAACTGCTTTCATATTAAGGATGAATCCAGCTTTGTTCTAAAATGTTTAAATGTATACAAAAAAAAAAATCAGCTTTTACTCTGATCAGAGAATATGTGTTCAAGGATTGATCCAGCAAGTGGCCAGTCCTTTGAAATGAGCAGAAACAGAGAGCCTTTGCAAACGGGAACACCAGTGGTGCACATCCTTCCATATCTGTCCCATCTACATCGACTGCCTTTATTGCTATGACGGTAATGATTGCACTTACAACCCGCTGCCAACTCTAAGCAGAACTTTTCTTCCAAATGCTTCATGCCACAGCCGATTGATAGCACAAAAGTCAATAACATGGACTGCAATGACTCACTTTCAAAAGTGCATGCTGATGAGGGCCAGCATGGAGGGACATGGAAAAGGAAATGTTATTAAAAGTCCATAAATAAAAGGCATGGATAAAAAACACATCACGAGTTAAAAGAAAAACTGTTAATGAAAAGATATTCTGCTTTGGCTGGTAACAACTATTAAGGCAACAACAAACGCAGGAAGAATGTGGTCCCCTATGTCATGGTCCATTTCATCACAAACAGATGCAGGAATCAATCAGCCGTGTTTTGATGATCTGCTTTATTTTTCACTTCTGAACGAGGCTTTTTCCCTGGACCGGGTGGTTGTGGTGGTGGCAAAGTTCTCTTCCTGGGGCGTCTTCGCGTCACCATGTTATACTGAGGCCGCTGTTGCTCGCTACCGCCACACATGGCAGATACTGATATTACAAGACTGGAGGGGCTGAGGCTTTTTGGGGGATATAATCTTACACATTGCTCCTTTAAAAGGTTGAACACCTTGTTACGGGTGGACAGGGTTTTTCTTTGGGCTAAAACAATGCTTTTAACTTGAGTTATTGAAATGGAAGTGTGGAATTGGTATCTTGAAAGAAATTGCAGTCAACTTTACTTCTACGAGACTAGCAATGGAAATTGTGAGCTTTGTGTCACTTTTACACGCGTTGAAGAACTTGTACGCTGATGACATGTTCTGTTATGTCTGGATATGATGTTATAGTTTTTCCCCGTGCATGTGGACCAACCCTGAAGCTCATCTGTACGTTTGACTCAGAAATAAGTGAGACTGATCGCTGCACAGCAGCCACGGCTGATTAAGCTGAAAGCTGCTCACCGACCGATTGATTGCGATGTCACTTATCGGATACCAAAGACAGATCTAAACAGGGCCTTTCAAAATTAAATATATTGCTATTTGACAGATGACTCATAACAGAATATAAACTCCCTGATTACATTTTGAATGGTGGGAGGTGCTTTGTGACTGGGTTGCAATGCGATTTAAAACAACCACAAGACAGTCAGACGAGGCCAGTTCCAGATCTTCAGATCTCGGGATGTTTCTTTGATTTTATTTTTACCTCTCATATTTCCATATAGATTCTTTAAGCCATAAAACAATACTTTAATTTTACTTGTGCCAACTATGGCTCCTACAAAAAGAATAAGATTGGCGTATCCAGCATTTTTTATTATTACAAAAACATTTAAGACTGGATTACATTTTTTTTTTTACTTTGAATAAGTTTGAACTTTAAGCATGATGCCAGATCAGTTTCTGGGGTTTTGGGAGACGGTGAAGTCCAGCACAAAGTGGCTCAAAAGTATGGCAAGTGATGAAATAAATAAGAACTTTTGATGCCAACTTTACATTATGGCAATAAATGCTGCAAAGTTGACAAACTATTTATAGGCACGGAAAAGATAAAGTGTCAGGCAATGTTATGTGCAGCGGTAGCGAGCCCAAAACGGCCGCCTTAAAAATGTCAGCAGTCTTGAAAAGACAGCTGCTTCTACGAGACTGAGCGGCCTACGAGTGTCGACTGAAATCACAAGTGAAGGATTGCCCATCACTTGACCATTACTCATTTGAAAGCCTTGGAAATCGCCAGAGAGTCGAACTGACTTTAGAGCCAGCTTCAGATGAATTTTGCAGCCTAACGGACGGCATTTGCAGCACGGCACACGCCTCGCCCTGCACATGCCCTCAGACTTTGGAGGGAAGCTGCTTTCTTTTCATCACTATTTGATAGACTTATCGGGGAAGCACTCAAACATGGGTTTAAAAAAGGAAGAGAGAGAGACAGAAAAAGTCTTTACTGAGACGAGATGAGGTGTGGCGCTGGCTAGCCATTTCATTTCACTAACAATTTAAGTATATGGCTGATTATTGTTGGTTTATTTTCATAACTGACCATGGCATCGTTACAGATAACAAAAAAAGACTAAATAAATCTACTGAGTTTTCCACATAAATCCTCCTCCGACTCTAAACGATATATCTCATCACAACTCCACATAACTGCTAGCACCAGGTTTAGAAAGTCAACCGTCAGACGCTCGTAACAATGAAAATGTTCATCAAGCATCAAGGATCCTTTTCTGTGGGATAAAATTAATTAAATGCACAAGTATTGTGATTAGATGAATCCTGGTAAATGCACGTAGATACGTGTGATTTTGTCCAACTCAATCAATGACAGTCATGCAAGACCCCATTGATTAGCAAATACGCCACGGTAACGTGATAAAAGCGCATGGACGACTCGGAGAGTGGACTGCATGTATCGTTTCAACACACAGATGTTACACCTCAGCCTTTCTTTCTACAGTGCCTCTTATTTTACGCTGCAACAGACAGAACTGTGTGGGCTAATGATCAGGAGCATACCAAGGAGTAATGGCTTTCTCCTGCAACAGGATCTCAGTTTCCTTGCATATATCTGATAAAAGCATTTCTGCCTTTCAAAATATGGTGAATTCAAAAGCGGTGTGTACGTGGCATAAATACTGTCTGTAATTCCGCGTCTGGTAGTCGGTAGACCTCCACCAGCATATCAAGTGCAGTGAAGGTTAAACTCGATCTCCTGTTGAGCAAAATATCATGACATCTGCTCTTTATCTGATGCTTTTTGCACTTGAACCCCCCTGACAGACTTTCTCATTCACCTCTGTTTGACTCCGATGGGCAGGCGCTGAGCCGTAACGGCCCGCCATTTCTGCTCGTCCTCGCTGTAGGGTTCTCCGCTGTCTAACACCATGCAGTGGTCAGTCGCAAATATTCAGAAAGACCACTTTTAAATAGCCATTTACAGCCCCGTCCAACCCCCGCGGAAGGCGGAGCAATCAACCCCCGGGTGGTGAGGCAAGTAGAAAACTGCAGTGCTGCGTGAGAGGAAGACGGAGGAGTTAAATAACAGGTTATGCCACTTTTCTAAAGAACTATGACTTTATTTAAAAACTTGCCTCCTCGCAGCACCATTCTGAGCACATGTTCACTCTGCAATCTCTGATTGTCTTTTACCCCTGAGATGAGATATGAGGGCGTTTGTTGAGTATAAAAAGGGATCACCCAACCACTCTGAATGTTGAAAAGTAAAATTGCCATTCAGGAGGAAAAGAAATGAAGGAAAAGCTTTTTCGCAGAATCTTTAGTAATAGCAGGTGAACGCCCGAGGCAGATTTACAGATTTGTCACTGGCAGCAAATGTGTCTCCCCTCTGAGCCTCTGCTCCCCCTCCTTAATGCGTGACACATGTTTGGAGGCATACATCTTATGCTTCTCTTTTCCTACTGTTTTTGTGCAGTGATCGTGGTGCTGTTTGCTGCCCTGAGGAGACAGAGGAAGAAGGAGCCTCTGATCATCTCCAAAGAGGATGTCAGAGACAACGTTGTCAGCTACAACGATGAAGGGGGAGGAGAGGAGGACACTCAGGCCTTTGATATCGGCACACTGCGCAACCCAGAGGTGATGGATGCTAACAAGCTACGCAGGGACATCATACCCGAAATGCTGTTTCCCTTTCGGAGGACATCCCCCATAAAGGATAACACAGATGTGAGAGACTTCATAAACGGGAGGCTTCAGGAGAACGACGCAGACCCCACAGCGCCCCCCTATGACTCCCTGGCCACGTACGCGTACGAGGGCAGCGGCTCTCTGGCCGAGTCCCTGAGTTCACTGGAGTCCGGTGCCACGGAGGGGGACCAGGACTACGATTACCTCGGCAACTGGGGGCCGCAGTTCAAAAAGCTGGCTGAGATGTACATAGGAAGGAGCCCCGACAGAGAGACTTAAAACAAAGCCATCAGTCTCTCTCTCTCTTTTTTTCTAAACTCATGTTTAATGTCAGTTTATCTAGCTAGCTAGCTGGACAGCTGTCTGTCTCGTTAGCTAGTTAGCCAGCTAGTCGACCGTCTGCTTATCTATCAATTTAAATGTTTGTCTAGTTTGCTAGCTAGCTCGCTAGTTAACTGACCGTCTGTTCGATTCACGTAGACGTGCGCGTGCAAATGCACAAACAAACGCACTCAGACAAACTTTCCGCAGTCCATGCGCTGGAGTGGAAACGAGACTTGAACTGAGCTGAATTTTCTCACGAATGGAGATACGATAGAAATCTCAAAGTTTTGCTGTCTTTGGTCATAATCAGTAAAGATGCCTTTAAATTTTAGGATTTTCTTGTGAATACTGGTGTGGACAATGTGTTTTGTAATTGACCTGAGAGATAGTAGTACTGTATACTATCGATGTTCAGTGGTACGGGATCGGTTGGGGGGGAGGGGAAGGAGTCAGGCGGCTTTTGCGACCAACTCTATTAAATACTGTAAATGTACAAAATGTTTTTAAATATCCTATATACAATTTGCTATCTCTGTTTGACAAGCAATGTCCATGTGAATGGTTGGTGCAGTTTATTTGTCAAACTGTGAATTCATTTCATCATGTAGGTGTAACATGTGACGAAAGTGTATGTTGTAGGAAACTGTCATACACTGGTTTCATGCCGTTTGAATGCTGAGTCATATTGTTTTATATTTATATTTTTATACTTATTTTCCTAATAAAATAACAAAACAGAAACAGCCTTATTTCCAGTTAATTCCGTGCTTTTGTGTTGAAAGGTTTATGTTTTTGAGTCTTGCTAGCATTAACATGTTGGCTGATTATGATATGCTAACTTAGACCACAAGAACTCATTTTAGTCTATTAAACATTTGTAGTAATAAGTCAAGTCAAGAATGTGGACTTCTTATTGGCTGAATGTTTTTGTCGCGGTATGACGGTAATGAAAGGAGAAAGGTCCGGCTGGGGGCTGATGTATATATCTGGGACAGAAACATTACTACACAAGTTAAATTGGATAACAACAGCCTTGGTGCTTGCTCTGGGTTATGTTAATTATCTGGGGACAATACCAGTCAGAACTATTCCTGCATAAATGCAAAATTCCCAAACTAAGCTGCATTTCTCTTTGACAAGAAGACGAATGCCGTCTTCTCAGTAGGAACACCGAAGCTACTACCGAGCATGCAAAATTACAAAGTTATGAAAGTGGACATGGCATGCTTTTGTGTGTTCTGGACATCCGAAGGGTTGCAATGATGACTTCCTACCTAAGACATCTTTGTATGCGCAAAAAGAGATGTACGAGGTCTTATTTTGATTAACACGTGTATCCATGTTTCGTAACTCTGCAGTGCAATACTGTATTTGGGACTTCAGCTAATTGTGACATCAAACAGGGATTAAATTAATTGGTCGGGACTGTGCGGATTCATGAAAAGGACAACTTCCAGTTATGAATACTGTTCAGTTTGAAAGCCAGAGGTTTTTGGAAGCAAGGAAGAAACATTCAGGTTTTGCTTTGTACTGTTTTGCTTCTGTCTCCATAAAGTCTTGGAAGAAATGTGTATTTACCGCTGAAAACACAAGGAACATGTTCTGGCTCAGAGATGTTGGGCTGAATTTCTGGACTTGTCTTTGTTGAAAGCATAAATACCCTCTCAACAATTTGTTTATTGTAGTTTGATTTGATGCTCTGTGTTCTGTCCCTGACCTGACAAGAACAAGAACTGTACACATTCATAAGGCACCCCCACCCATCATGGAAAGCTTCCAGATATTCAACCAATCAAAGTACTTGAGACAAAATATCTCTTTATATCCTCATGATATTTTTACTTACCATTCCAAACTAATCATGTGTAGCTCTGATGGCTGTAACGCTGATGTAAAATGAAGAAGCCCTTTAGTTCTTTTCTGTTTGAGCACGTACACAGTATGGCAGTCTGGTCAGATCCTGCTGCCAATTAATTGTTTACTTGCGGCCCAAGACCACCTCCTCATAAAGATCTTGTTTGTTTTGTTCACTCGCACTCCACAACTCCAACTAATCACACAAAAATATGAACCTAACCAGTTTCCGGTTGAGTTTGAGTTTGAGTTTATTTTATTTATAACAGGGACAATACATATTAATGAACATATACATGTAAATATGCAAGATTATAGCCAACGGCTAATTTTCATCTTTAGTCCCTTCGGCAGGTTAATGTCAACAAAATAAAATAATAAAATCAATAAAACAACAGTAACGACAAGTAGAACAGTTAGCTTCCATGGCCAGTAGGCAGGATGAGCAATTACAAGAGAGAAAGCGTGTCCTTAAAAACACAATAGGACAGAAAAGGAAAAGAAAAGCAAAAACAATGAAAAGTATAGTGGATCATGAAACATACAGGCCAAGGGTCAGGGGACCATACGAATTTCAGTAATATTAAATGCTAAAATTAGGTATCAAAGGGCTGACTAAAGTGCAGAGTGCTGAAGTGTTAAAGGTGCGTAATTATATTGCAGATTGCCCGATTGCACAGTAAATATAAAGTGCTATTTTAAATGCACAATACTCAGTACATATTACATTAATTAAAAAAAATTTAAAAAATACCAGCAATGACAGTTTTATGGTACTGAGAGTACCCATTTTAGGAATATAAAGTGCGTCTTGCCTTGCACATAGCCCTAATACTTAAAAAGTCAATGAAGATATAAAAAATAGCGAAAATATTAATGGAGGAAGAGGGAGTTGTAGTAATGATAATAGAGCAGTGATGTTTATGTATGTACTCAGTAGAAGTTGCAGATGGTACCCCAACAATTAGCTGACATTAAACAAATATACATGTTTTAGGCACGGTTGTGGCAACAGTGTTGTTCTTCCAATAGCCAAGCTTTAAGATGTTTGGTAAAAGAGGACAGATTCGGGAGTTCACGTATTGTGTTTGGTATTGAATTCCAGGTGTGGGAAGCACAAACAGAAAAAGTGGCTTGGTTCAAACAAAGCAACGAAGAAAAGGTGGGGAAACTCTTTACTTCAAGTAAACTCCAAAACTTACAGCGTGTCAAGACCCATTCTCAAGGTTCTTTTTATAATTATCTGTAAAATAAATGTGAAAAAATGGATAAGTGAGTAACTGCCTTGGGACAACAATTCAGTTTCAGCTTCAACTGTTGTTTTGTTCAGAAAAGTCATTCAGGTTGGAGTCCGTGGGAGCATTTACAGGGATCTGGCGATGTTTTCCTTCTCATTACTGTAAACCATTGCAGGTTGCAGTATTTTCACAGCATAACTGCATCATTACAAGATTCAATCTCATAACAGAGTAGTATAAATGAGGTGTTGAGGGCTTACTTTAAGAAATAACTATTACTAAAGCACAATTAATTCAACTTTTTCTTTCACTTAACAAAACAAAACAAAACAAAAATCCATCATCCTTAAAGAGAAACTTGCACTCACTTTGCAAAATGAATGTCAACTCTATAAATTACATTTTATAGACTTAAGTGGTGATTAGTTACACCTGTGGAAGCTAATGTATCCAGTGTAAAAGCCAAACTATAAATCAAATTGCTGAAGTTTTTAGTGTCCAGTCATAACAGCAAGCATAAAAATGTTTTGCATAGAAATTTACGAGGAAATGACTTGCAACTTCAGCTAATGTTTTTGAAATTGACTTTTTGGCCTTAATTGTTAAGAGTCATGACTTCTTTCATAAAACATGTTGTCATTTTTATGAATTGTGCCTCCAATGAGAGCAAAGTATGATAAAAATATCTTTAGACTAACCTGTGATTGAAAAGTCATACGGAGCGTCAACACACATTTATGGGTTTAAATGATTAATAATCCTTAAAATGATTAATAATTAATAATTGTCTCGGGGCACCACTTCCATAATAGAATAAAAATTAATAATAATAATTAATTAATCTGGAATAAAAATGATGATGTTAATATTAACAGTCTTCCTCGTTGAATCAGGGCACAAAAAATCGAATAAGTCATACTAACTATCAATCAGTTTATCAACCGAAGCCATACATTCTCACTGACGGGATCTTACCATTACGGAAAAACATGCGTGAAAAAAATGACTAAACCGCAAACTTTTTATCAACAGCATGTGATAACATTAAAATGTGCAATAAAAAGAATGTTACTCATTTAATAGTAGAAATGATTATAACATGGGGAATTACATGAAAGAAATACAGAATTCTAAAGAAAACATATAAACAAAAATAGATAAAACACAAATATGAAACAAGCACAAATGAGTTGAATAATCTCAAAATGTATTCTGTAAAGAATAAAAACATTCAACTGGAGAGTCAGACCTACCAGCCACAGTCAGGGCCCTGAACAGGAGTCCAGGCACAAACACCGGATCACACACGCTGATACGACTGAATGAACAGATATAGAAGACATGGACAAATTATTTATTAACAAATCTACTTTTTCTTGGAAATAAAATTATGTATGTATATATCCTCAGGAGAGGGTTTTCTGCAATATGTTAAAGTGTTATATAAATCAAACTGGACCCAGGTGAGGTTGACCAAACTGCTGATTGGAGGTATCATAGTTGATTCATGCATCTATTTTAAACAGTCTAAGCTTTTTCCTTGACCTAAGAAGAATATAATAATAAAATAACTCTCAAAATGACAGAAAACAAGTCCAATACAAAGACCATGATAAAATGTTCAACCACAAAACTGCAATTTAGGGTTTCAAGGGCTGATTTTATCAAATCAAACTTTATCTGTGAAGCGCTTTTCATACAAAATAAAAAATGCAAAGCAAAGTGCTTTACATAAAACATAAAACTTAATAATAGCTTAATAACAGACGTGGACTGTAGTAGTGAAATGATGCCTCACCGTGGGTTATAAGTTCTGACTTTGGGAATGATTAAAAGGCCGTTGCCGGAGGAGCTCAGGGTCCGCCAGGGTTTACAGGGTAAAAGCAGATCAGACAGATAAGAAGGCCTAAGACCGTTAAGAGATTTAAAAACTAATAAGAGAACCTTAAAATCGATACTGAATCACACGGGATGCAGCGATTCTAAAACTGGTGTAATGTTATGGTAAATCACTTTATACAAAACGTGTTTCATTGACGTTCACACAGAGGTCTTATTTATATGTAGATAGTTCACACACAATATGAAGCACTTGTCTTTTGACGTCTTCTCCAAGGATACTTTGACTTTTGTCGGAGTTGTTCTAAGAGGTCTGCTTTGTTCATCAGTCCAACCTTTGTACTGTATTGATATTGTATTTGCACTATAGTGGCACATGTGGGTAGTAGTTTTACTTTCAGAGAGCTAAGTGGTTTTTAATCAATGTCACACTGAGGATGAGACGGTGCTGGCTTGAACGCTGTAACATCTGACATCACTGGCACTGGTTCAGGCTCATGACGAGACCCCGGGTGACATAAGCCATCTTTTTCTCATCATAGAGGAGAGGGCAGCGCTTGACAGCATCGTGGACACCTGCTGCCACCACATGGCAGCCACAAGTATTACATGAGTTGCCCTTACGTGCTAATTTGGACTCCAGAACCATTTTCTTCATATATGTGAAATGCTTTAGCTCAAACCCTCATAAATGAGGGTCACTTTGTGCTAATCCTTCGAATAAAAGACAACCATTTTAGCCACGGCTGGAATTCTAGCACTGAAACATCAGTCTTTCACATACTATATATACTTCTGTACTGCAGGAAAATGCAGTGGCTTTACTCCATTACTTCATTAATTGTCCATATAAAAATGTTTCCTAAGTTGCGACTAATTTAACCGGGGTGACCTGAACTGAAACCAGGACATGGGAAGAGGACATCTGTTCTCCTCAGGGTTTAGTGGATTCGGAGGCAGACAGAACATTTCCCTCCACCCCATATGACAGCACATTTAGCACCTATGGGAAACATACATGCGGCCTCTTCATGTCACAAGGAATAATACAATAATACACGGCTCCCGATGGTAAGGAAACGAGACCACTACAGCAAAACAAACATTTTTTTTTAATTTGTCTGTGACTGACATGTCGTGGTTGCGTGACAGCAGCTAGGGCTTGGGGTTATACGCCAAAGCTGACAGGCTGTCAGGAGCTCTGTTGATATTACTCAGTAACCTGACACACCAGATGGTTTGTTGCACAGAGCCACCTGGGAAGCCCTCCGCACAAGCCATTTGGAAAGGACAGGCACAAAAAAAACCCAACAAAAAAACAAAAACAGCTCAGTATACGATTGGAGGAATCATCTGCGATCAGCAAAGTGCTCCAAGAGATGCAGAGCAAGGTGGTTGATGAGGGCCGTTATCGTTAACTACCGTCTCCCCTTAAACCAATCTGGAATTACCAGTTTAAAGCACTGATTGGTCCAAAATTGTGGTCATAAATGGTGAATATGTTACCTGACAAGTTCTTGTGATTGGGATCATATCAGAATCCAACTCAAGTTAAACTTCTCAGAGGACTATGGGTGATTTCACACCTCAGTTGGTTTGCTGCGGTCTAAATCACGACATTTTAAACTTTCTACTCAATCCGACTGGTCGGATGTTGGTCGGATGTGTCGTCACAGGAATAAGAGGTATGAGAGCAGAGGAAGAGGGTCCTGTGTTGTGGAATATACCAGTCTTCTGACGCTGATTCCTGATATGGTTGACCGAGTGGTATGGCTGGGCGATATGGACCAAAAGTCATATCTCGATATTTTCTAGCTAAATGGCGATACTCGATATATATCGATATTTTTTCTGTGCCATAATTGGGGTTTCCCCCAAAGCATTATAGCATAGCATCTCTGTTAGCTTCATTTTGTTCTGAGGCAAACCCTTAAAAAAACAGTCAGTTTTAATACAAAGCCTCGTGCCAAATGTCACACAGGTTCCTTTATTAACAGAGGTCTCCACAATATCAAAATGTATAAAACAAATGAAATAAAAATAAACTGCCTGCATATATAGAATAAAAAATGCTTTTTGAATAAAATAAAACAAATATCCCTTTCCTGCATAACAATTAAATTAAAATACACTGTGCAATTAATACAATGTAGACAGTAACAGGCAGACTTTTCCACTGAGGTTGACAGTTGTGCAAATAACAAAACATTTGTGCAAATCTCAAATAAAACATTCAAGTCAATTTGTCACAAAATAAGCTATATCAAAATCATAAATAAAAAAATAAAAAAATAAAAAATAAATATATATATATATATATTTTTTTTTTAAATCGATATAAACGATATTGTCTCGTAGCATATCGCGTTTGAAAATATCTCGATATATATTAAAATCTCGATATATCGCCCAGCCCTACCGAGTGGGAATGGTTTTTTGTGCTAGTGATTCTATTTGTTGGAAGGGAGAGAATGTCTTTCCCTCACTAAATATTAGTGTTTTAAAGTAGGTCAGCGGCTACAGTGGAGAGAAACATTTAAATACATTTAAATAGCCAAATGTGTAATCACAAAACATTGATTGTGGTTGTGTGCATAAATTATACAGAGTAAACGGTAAACCTTGCGATAGTTTAGAGTTAACCTTCACATAAATTAAAGTCTGAGCTTTATTATTTCCAAAATCATTGATACGAGGCATTTTGGTCCTGCTTTGGCTCCGTATGTGTTCTGCAGAGGTCGCCACGTGAGTAGTGTTGTTTTTATCAGCCTGTTTCAATTTTAGTTTTAGTCTAGTCTTTGGGTCAAGCTATCATTTTACTTTTTATTAGTTTTAGTCACGTTCATTCTCCTTTTAGTCTTGTCAAGTTTCAGTCGACTAAAAGTCTGAGCATTTTAGTCAGAATTGTCCAGGACCATTTTAGTCTAGTTCTAGTAAAAGATTGTATTTAGCCAAACCCATTTTACAATTCAAACAAGGTTATCTTATTATTATATTATTGTTACCTTATAGACTCAATCCTTCATTCCAGATACAGAAGACTCTAATTTGAGTTTACAACATATTTATTTTTCCACATTTCTCCCCATCTTTTCTTTTCCACGACACATTGGGTTTTCTTTTCCACGTCTATGTAGGAAAGTGTATCCAAAGATGGTTCTTCTTCTTCTTCTCCAGCCCCAGAGCAGATCCCCGCGTTTCTCTATGTAACTTTGTTTTTAGTTGACGTGAACCTAGAGCTCTGCGTTAACGGCATCAGCCTCTAACCTGCAGCTGCATCTTCTGGATCTGATTCCCCGCGGGCAGACTGGGATTGATACGACGGAGTATTAGGACCAAACTAAGACAAAAAAAAATTGGAAATTACGAGAATAAAGTCATAATATAATGAGAATAAAGTCGTAAAATTACGAGAATAAAGTCGTAATGTTGTGAGAATAAAGTCGTAATAGAATAAAGTCGTAATATTATGAGAATAAAGTCGTAAAATTACGAGAATAAAGTCGTAAAATTACGAGAATAAAGTCGTAATGTTGTGAGAATAAAGTCGTAATAGAATAAAGTCTTAATATTATGAGAATAAAGTCGTAATATTACGAGAATAAAGTCGTACAATTCCGAGAATAAAGTCGTAAAATTCCGAGAATAAAGTTGTGACATTCCGAGAATAAAGTCTTAATGAATAAAGTGGTTATTTATGAGAACTCTAACAGGAAGAGCAGTCTTCTCCCTGTGTTAAAATGAAGAATATTGAGCATCTTGTGAAGTTATATTTATAATATATTACAACTTTATTCTCGTAATATTACGACTTTATTCTCGTAATATTATGACTTTATTCTCATAATTTTACGACTTTATTCTCATTACATTATGACTTTATTCTCGTATTTTTTGTTTTTGTTTTTTTGTTTGGCCCTAATACTCCGTCGTAGATTGAGGACGTAACGTCACCAGCAGCAGAACTAAACCAGAGGAAACTACTGAAAACATGGACATTAAAGATCTTTGTTATACATTTTCGTCTTGTTTTGGTCAACGAAAATGAAGACACATTTTAGCAGAGCTTTTATTTTGTAATCTACATTATAGTCTAGTTTTTATTCGTCTACGATGTTGCCTTATATATTTATTTATCGTTATCATCACATGACCGTTATTTTCGTTGCGTCTCGTTTTCCTCAGGTGATGAAGGTTCGTTGACGACGATATTTAGCCATAATTTTCGACAACGAAAGCAACATTACAGACCACGTTGGCAGTCTCGGTCATATTGCTTTGGCGCAAGACACAAAGGCCAGCTCTTCTGTTCCCTTCTCATCAGAGCCTTCATTACCCGTCACATACTGTACCCTGCTTTTAAGTGGACTGAAGCCTGTACATGAGGAAAACCCAAAGGAATAGCTAGGACTGGGAAAGTTTCACAAGTGGAGCTTAATGTGCCTCAGAATCCACATCGGACACAACTCTCCCCCAATGTAGCGGAGCAAATTGTAAAATAGATGTCACATGGGTGCATGCAGGGCTGCAGAGGAAGCCTGAGACTGTCAGGGTAGAGTGGAAGAGGTGAAGCAAGGGAGGAGAGAAAACCCACAGAAGACGTAGCAACGCGGTGTAAGGAACATGTTCATCAGTCACGGACCGAAGCGGACGCTCAAGACGGCTCCAGCACAGCTTAATGGAACCCACGATGCATTATTTAAAACTATTTTGTAATGGAGTACTTTTTGGACTGCTTTATTTTACCGTGTTGCTCTACTATAGAGCTATTCAGTGTCGGTGAATACATTGTATTGACAGATCAGGTCTTGAAATGGCTCCATCTACGACTCTTTTACATTAGCAGACTCGCTCCGGATGCAAAAAACTCCAAGATTTAAATGTTCAAGATGTTTTCCTGTCCCCTGCAAGGCTCACAAAAAACAAGCCTTGCGTCATGTTTCATAATGCATGATCTCTTTTATCTGTCTATTGTGGCCTGAAAAGACTAAAAGACGCAAAGTACTGCAATCAATAATGCAGGTGAAATATCGGTATGCAGACGAGATGTGACAGCAGTCGCCGACTGCCTGAGGCTTTTTTTTTTTTATGCCTGCTGTTTTATAATGGTCCTTTCTTGCAAAACATTTTCTCAAATATGTCACGAGCCGAATACGCAGGACACACGGTTTCGTTTCCGTTGTATAACAACTGAACGAGGCTCAAATGTAAGCAAAAGGTGATTATTTTTAACATGCTCAGATTACGTAACGTGTCCATCTGGTCACCCGTGGAGCTTTGGCTACCTCGGGAAGGGAAGAGTAAAGTTTTTCCTGACCTTTTAAAATTTAAAATACCCATGTGGCAGACTTTACAAATGTATCATAAAATGAAATATGTTATTACAAATCACCATTCTTGGGAGGGCCTGCAGGGCACAGATGCCTCCAGGGTTGCACTTTGTGGCCCTGCACGGTCCAGCTTGGATGAATGTGAGGGACGTTTATAGATGTGGTAACTTCTTCCTCGCTTCGTCCACCTACAGACGCGTGTTCTGCACATTATGAGCCGTTTACGGAGCACGGGCAGTGATCCGTAGCGATGGCTATTCAAGTCTTAGAATGACTTCTAATGGCTCGTAGTTACAGATGCGGGCTGCACATTAAAGAACACGAGGCAGCTTTTGTCCCTCAGGAAAAGAAAATTACTTCTGACCACGGTGGAATTCATCAGTGATTGTCGACTGCCAACGCGGTTGTAATTACAAGCAAAAGCAATTCTGAATGGGACTCCTAATGACCAAACAAATTGCTGTGCATTTCAAACCCATCTTGATTACTTTCTTAGGGGAGTTCTGATTGCCGTTCACAAACAGAGAAGGCTGTTTTTGTTCTTATGGCAGTCGTATGAAATCCTAGAAGCCCCATTTATCGCTGCACACGACGCGCTTCTCTGCCAGGTTTCATGTCAGACCTGTTCATATTGAAGCCTGGCGACGAGTATTTACATCGACAGTTTGGTGACTGATGATGATGCAGACAAGCACTTAAAAAAAGGGAATATTTCCCTTCACTTTTATTTTTCTTTATCACAAAAGAAGTACCTGCTTGGGTCATTACACCAGCAGGCTGCTGCACAATTAACAAAAGCCAATTAAAATGAACGAAAGGAGATTTTTTTGTTGGTATTTGGCTCCATCTTCTGGATGATAACATGTATAACAATTAAATTTTGCAGTACTTCCACTGAGACATTTCTCCCCCAAATATCAATATTACAGGACTGTCTCAGAAAATTAGAATATTGTGATTTTCTGTAATGCAATTACAAAAACAAAAAATGTCATACATTCTGGATTCATTACAAATCAACTGAAATATTGCAAGCCTTTTATTATTTTAATATTGCTGATCATGGCTTATAGCTTAAGAAAACTCAAATATCCTATCTCAAAAAATTTGAATATTCTGGGAATCTTAATCTTAAACTGTAAGCCATAATCAGCAATATTAAAATAATAAAAGGCTTGCAATATTTCAGTTGATTTGTAATTAATCCAGAATGTATGACATTTTTGTTTTTTTAAATTGCATTACAGAAAATAAAGAACTTTATCACAATATTCTAATTTTCTGAGACAGTCCTGTATGCTCAAACAAGAAAAAAAAGGTTTTTCGATAATTAAAGACCACCAAATGTCCTTTTTTTACATAATTAAATGAACATGGCAGGATAACCAAGCTGAAATGAAATGATAAAAGTTTATTTGCAGAAATGAAGAAGGTACTCAGAATTGTTATATTACTACTAATAATAGTTATAAAGGTATACGAGGCCAGTTAGCTCAGAGGTAGAATCAAGTTTTAATTTTTTCAGTTTTATGTATGGCACTCAATATTTGGAAAAAAAAGGCCCCTGCTGTCAAGGGCAAAAAAAGTCTCTCATGTCTCTTACAGGGCATTTTCTGTAAATTACCCATAATCAATTCGGTCTGTCTTGTCTGTTCCTGCAGAGTTCAAAGCCAGGGAATAGTTTTTGTGCTAGTGATTCTTTTGTTGGAAGGGAGAGAATGTCTTTCCCTCACTAAATATTAGTGTTTTAAAGTAGGTCAGCGGCTACAGTGGAGAGAAACACATTTTATTGCATTTAAATAGGCAAATGTGTAATCACAAAACATTGATAGTGTGTGTGCATAAATTATACAGAGTAAACAGCAAACCTTGTGATAGTTTAGAGTTAACCTTCACAGAAATGAAAGTCTGAGCTCTATTTTTTCCAAAATCATCGATACAAGGCATTTTGGTCCTGCTTTGGTTCCATATGTGTTCTGCAGAGGTCGCCACGTGAGTAGTGTTTCAATTTTAGTTTTAGTGTAGTCTTTGGGTCAAGCTATCATTTTAGTTTTTATTAGTTTTAGTCACGTTCATCCTCCTTTTAGTCGTGTCAAGTTTCAGTCGACTAAAAGCCTGAGCATTTTAGTCTTTGGATTGTATTTAGCCAAACCCATTTTACAATTCAAACAAGGTCATCTTATTATTCTATTATTGTTACCTTATAGACTCAAGAATACATTCATTCCAGATACAGAATTCGCTCTAATTTGAGTTTACAACACATTTATTTTTCCGCATTTCTCTCCATCTTTTTCTTTTTTCGACAACACATTGGGTTTTCTTTTCTCTTTTCCAGGTGGTCCTGGGAGTCCATCTCTTCCTTTTCCCTTCTGGAGTCCAACACAAAGCTACTTTGGAGGAGCTTTTTTTGTTTCTTCAAACTGATTTATTTCCACCCTCTTCCCATGTGGATACTTTCCTTCCCCTCTTCACTGGGGAGGGAGTTCTTGACTGTATTTGGTGTTGGACCAAAGCTATTCTCAAACTGTTTCTGCTTCTTGATTTTGAAGACTGACAACTGTCTGATGTCACTTCCAGCCGGCCTCTATATGGGAGTATAGCGACTATGAAGGGTCAACAGTCGGCTGGCGTTTCTGGCAGGTGGGGATTCCCAGCGGTCAACAGAGGGCAGCAGAGATCTTTGAAAATGTCGAGGGCAACCAGCAGAGATCCGCTGCGACACACATTCCCACACCCAAACAGCTTCAAAGATGAATGTCACTTCATCCACATAGCACTTTAGAAAAATTCACAGTGCAGGAATTAAGACGCTGCTGTGCTTGCTATCGGGTTATCCACATGGGAGTTCAAAAAACGCATTCAATAAAGGGAGCAAAAAATATATATACAGACATCACTGATCTAGGCCCAACTTGAAAGATGGAAAACATCACACACTGAATGATGAAAGCTAAGCTTATTGAGTTAGTCACGATGCATAAGAAATTACAAACAACATAAAGGTGCATTAAACTGGACACGGAAACTAAACAATATATAAAATAACTCAACTAACTGCCTGCTTCAGTGGGGAATTATGGTCTTATATCCTATAACAAGTTTAGGTTTCCTTTCAGCTTTGATTTGGAGATGGCAGAACCAGCTCATGTGGGAGATTCTGCCTCTGGAGGCCTTTGGATAGTTACACAACCAATCAGAGACGCGAGACTCAGGCAGAGCTGCAACCAGACTGGTGTTTCTAAAGTGGAGTAACAACGCTGGTGGATGACCGTGGAGAAAACCTGCTGATCCAAGTTGTTATTAAGCAATTTCTCCCGGGATCAATACAGTTTTCTAAATCTTATTAACACTTCTGCTGCCATTGTGGTGGGTGTGAATACGTCCCGGTGGACCCGTCTGTGTGTGTAATCACATCAAGCTTTTACATCCGCCACAACTGGTCTGGTGCATTTTGTACCGGTCCAACTGGAACGGGAGGGGCACCAGATCCATTTCACTTGAGAGAATCTTCCTGAATTTAATCGGTAAGGCTAGCAGAATTATAATATACGTTGCATCACCATGGCTCCAATTATTCTTTGTTTTCAAGGAAAGAGACCAGATTGAGCAGGTTCATGTGGAAGCTACAGATGTGCTCAGAGGCAGAGATTATTTAGGAAAAATAGACTTGTTTTTTTCTTCGCTTCATTACAGTTTTTATGTAAATCACGGCATCCATCATTTGGTTGCAGCTACTTATAGCAGCTCCTGGAAAGTCTGCAGGGTAGTGTTCATTATCTTATCTACCTGCTGGCAGGAAAGCGGGAAGCGGATACTTAAGATGTGACGTTTTTTGTTGCTTTTTATTTTGCGAGGTGTTATGTATATCTATACATATTTACACGGTTTTTCAATGCAGGTAAGCGCACGGCTCCGGGTTTCATTACTGGCATTGATCAAACGCACAATGGCCCCGTTACCAAATAATGATGAAGCGCTGCAGCGCGCCGTATTGACAATAACTGCAGCGACTGCTGAGCCCTTCTCATTAGGTCTGTTACGGGGGCTGCACCGCTCCGTGTTCACGACAATGTCGTGACGTTTTTATTTTCAGTTCATGCCGATGAACAGGACCATCTGCACAGAGCGTTTCTGATTTGTCATGGTGTCATACTTGCTCACACTTTCATGAAAGATGGGCCAGTTTTTATGTGATCAGTCCTCCAACGCTTGAACCAAATAAAACAATTAAACTAAATAAAAAAGGCCCGGGCTCTGATTCAATCCTTCGGAGCATTCCATAACAAAAGACAGTTATGAAAAAACAAATAATATAAAAAAAATGACTCTCTGAAGTACAATACATTATTAGAGATGGCCATCTAGTTGGAGCGTTTTGCAGTGCCAGCATTTGACAGATTACAAAATGTTCATTCCACCCCCTTTAGGTAATCTCTGTCAGCCGCGTCTGGCTGTTGTGTAGGGTGTGTAGCAGAGGTCAGCCCTGATCTCATCTTCCATTTTCTGCGTTCGTTAAGCTCCACTCTGTTAAGCGTGTCCAAATTGGGTAATTCTATGTTCAATTAAGCAGGGCAGACATAGGACATTCAACACAATGTCAATGAGATGCTACCAGGAGTGAGCTATCAGTTTGATAGACAGTGAGAGAGGTGGATAATAAGCTGTTGTATGTCCCCTGATTCTGCACCACCCAAGGCCATCACTACAATTGAATTACACCGATGCCTCGATAAGTCACTGCTTATGGGGCCTCGTGCATTTGCAACAAGCCACCTTGCAGCGGGTGGCTGTCTATGCTGTAGAATTGTGCAGGCGTCTGTAGGTATCATGGCAGTGTCTCCCCACCAGCCACGGTCATGAAGCCAGTATTAAGAGACCCGCCAGGCCACACAAAGCACTGCAGTTGCATTTAGGCCGGCGGCCAATGAGAGAGAGAGGAGTAAAGATGGGAATTAGGGGGATGGGGCGATTCTGCTATGCACAGCAAGCCAAATATCCCCGGGCGAACTGCCAAGTGGCCAGTCACAAGGATGGCATGCCAAGAGAACGCCATCCGGCCAGGTTGCGAAGCCAGATAAAATGCTCCGCGGGTCGTCCGTGGCTCAACACATACATCCCACAATACAGCAGCCTCTCCTCCTCTCAGCGGTTTCTCTCCGTTGCCGCTGCTCACAGCTATGAAAAACAGCAGAAATCGCTGAAAAGAAAAGCCCAGCCGAAGCCAGAACATTCCTGTGATCTCGGTGTAACTGTGCCCAGGTGTGAAAGTTTATCCACAAGGTTGGCAAAACAGAGAAAATGATTCAAAGTTTTGATTTTTGTTTGGACGTGACGCCCAGAGCCAATACACTGACATTTCTGTTGTTCGGTTTCTGAATAAAAGTTCCCTGGAGTATTCAGCATCTACCTACTCACATTCAAAGGATACAACTGAAAGGGAGGATAAAAGAGTTTGGAAAACTTTCAATAGTGTTCAATGTTCGGGAGCTCAAAGACTAACAAGAGCAGAATACAATAATGGTGAGTCAGCGCAACGTTTTCCTGGCCAGAAATGCCGGCATCAGTGGAGCAGCTGCAGCCATTACCTCCAACAGGAGCAGCCGGGAGGCTGCTCTGCTGATTAATCCACTAACCACCAGACCTTGAACTTCTTTTAGCAGATAAACTCCAAAAAGCCAACTGTACCAACCAGTTGTCACCATTCAGACGTGATCTTAAGCATTTGTAGAGAACAGTGAATCTCATTTAACCGTAAACTGCAGCTGAACTGAGCTATTCACTGTGAGAGCAGAGGATATGGTAAATTCACATGAAAGAAATGATCTGATATGATAAAGAATATGATTGGGTCACAAGAAAAAAATAAATCCTCCAGCAAATGTGAGACATTTGTGATGCTGAGCCTGCCAGAGGACAGGAGGACGTGGCGTCCTCACAAATGCTGCAGAGTTTAAGAAACAAGGTAAGTGGTGGCACTGGCAGGTGTCCAGTCAGATGCTCGACAGCAACGCCGCCCTCGGCCCTGGCATGGGAGCGATGTTCTGGCATGCACACACCCTGACGTAGCGACGCCTCGGAGGTGGATGATTTGTATTCGACGCCTATATAAGCTTTTAGAAGTTATTTTTGTCATCTCACAGCGGGAGGGTTCTGACTGCGAGCAGCGCCCTGTGTACAAAATATGAAGACAGAAACACGATCAGGGAGGCAGGAGAAGCTTTAAAAGCAATAACGGCGTGTGGGTCTGAAGTGGACGGTCAGATGGGTCCTCTGTGTGCAGTTTGCACGTTCTCCTGGTGCTCCAGTTTGCTACAACAGAGCAGATATAGATTTTGAGTGGAGGTGTGAGTGGAAATGTTTGTCTGTCTGTCCGTCTCAATCATTCCAGGGAAGGAGACGTGTCCAGGATATTGCCTGCCTCCTCCCAAGTCTGCATATGAGGCCGGAACAGGATACGCGGTTTAAAGCACAACTGTTTTAGACATGCGTCCTTTTTTCTTCTGTTTAATGTTATTACCGTATTTTCCAGAGTATAAGTCGCATTTTGTTTTCATAGTTTGGCCGGGGGTGCGCCTTATGTGTGAAATTATTACCGGTATATCATTTCACGTTATTTTCACACTAAACTGCAAGAGGGCGAACTGCAACTGACGATGATAGAAGAGGAAGTGCCGCATCTTCTACCTCCGGAGTTAGCGGAGTTGTTTAAAAGTGACACGGAGGATGAAGATTTCATTGGATTTTAGTTATTTGGAGTGACGCGGATGGTTTGGTAAACTTCTTAGCATGTTATTTATGCTATAGTTATCTGAATAACTCTTAATATGTTATGTTAACATACCAGGCACGTCTCAGTTGTGTCATGTAACGTAAGCATACCGTATAATTATTCAGCCTGCTGTTGCCTCTATTCTATTTTAATTTTAAATTGCCTTTCAAGATGACATGTCTGTTCTTGGTGTTGGATTTTATAAAATAAATTTCCCCCAAAAATGCTAATTATACGCCAGTTTGACCTATATATGTTTTGTCATTATTATGCATTTTATGGCTGGTGCGACTTATAGTCCGGAAAATACAGTAATTATGAAAGCTGGACTTTAAACTAGAGTGCTCTCGATCCTGCAGGATGAGCAGAGACGCATGAGCAGAGACGACAGCTTGACCGGGAGACGCAAGGTGCATCCACGCCAGAGCTGTTTGGTCCACTTTAACAAGAGCACAGTTAGCTGGGAGGGAATATGTCAAAAATCATAAAGATTGTGCACTTGGTGACAAGTTTTTGATATTTGGCATGGTGTTAGGGATGGACAAAAGGTTTTTTCAAAAACCACCGCAAACAAATTGGGAAATTCAAAAGAAAGTTCAAAATTGCTCCCGCCGAAAAGTCCAAAGGTCATATCTCAGTTTCTCTTAGGTCTAGATTGTTGTATATTGTCACTTTCTCTACTTTTTTGGTGCCATGAATTCAATTCTGAGATAAATTTCCTATTTCAAGGTCATGTTGAAGGTCAAATTTAATTTTCAAGGTAATTTTTTGCACAAAAAACTCCATATCTCTAGAATTAAGTCACATAAAAATATTGTATAGGGCTCTAGATCCATATTTTCAGCCCCAAGGAATGCAATCTTCTGTTTATTGGACAGGCAGGTTAAGTTACACAGAAACTCCGGTTTGTTTGGGACGGTGTGGATGCACCACTCAATTCCTACGCAGATATAAGAACCAAACTCTTCTCCCCCTAACAACTTACGTCTCGGTGCTTCAACGCAAACTGAAGTTTTCCTGCATCAACCAATGGTTGAGCGAGGTGTCCTGGTTGATGTCTGTCTCCTATTCTCTAGTCATTCTTGATGCCGTGGCACCAAAGCTGGGGAGGAAAAGGTTTGCTTGGTTGACAAAGCGCCAAGTGAAAGCAGACCCGAACCAGATGAATGTAGCAACAACCCCGAGACTGATAGGTGTGAAAACAACCATCGGGGTGGATCCCGGGTATCTCCCTCCTGCAACCTCTCTTCCTCACATTATGCATGTTCACTTGAAGATGTCAAGAGTGTCCCGGATCGCTGTTGGTGAGGTGGAAAAAAGAAGATCTGACTGCAAACTGCAGAGAAAGCAGAGCTCCACTCAAGACCAGAGACGTGGATCTCCCCTCTCTACTGGTGAGGGTGAGGTAAACGCAGCAGGGCAAGGTCACAGGTTTTTTTGATGGTGACATCACAGACAGAGGTGCCAAAAGTATTCACATTCATTACTCAGGTAGAAGTATAGATACTAGAGTTTAAAAATACTCCTGTAGAAGTTGAAGTATCAACTCAAGTTTTTTACTCAAGTAAAAATATAAAAGTACTGGTTTCAAAACTACTTAAAGTATAAAAGTAAAAGTAATGTAAGGGGGAAAAAAGCCCTTAAGGACAAAAGCCATTGAAAAGGAATGTATCTTAGTATAATGCAAATATATTAAAGAACCATATATGTGTACTATTGAGCATTAACATGTGTTTCAGAGAGCAGGAGATATGATGACTAGTTGCCTATAAGTATTGTAATGGTGCAAAAAGTCAAACTTCAGAGGCATGTTATCATTTATTCTAACCTTTATTGGAATGTACATCCAAGTTTAGTTGCAGGAATCTGAGGGAACGGATGTAAGAACAAAACTGGACAAGAACATCTGAAACAACCACAACCAAATTCACAGTTTTTTTTTTAAAGGCCGAAATGAAATAGAGTAACAAGGCTGTTTTTAAAATGTAAGGAGTAAAAAGTACAGATAATTGCATGAAAATGTAAGGAGTAAAAGTAAAAAGTCGTCTGAAAAATAATTACTACTAAAGTATTTGTACTTTGTTACTTGACACCTCTGATCACAGATATAAGAATGTCCCTTTTCTTAGGGGAATATTTTAGCCCTTTACGTTTCTGAAACAGGGGGCCCGAAGGAGAGCTGCATTGGGGAAGGGGGAAATGAGATTACACTTAATATCTAATATACAGAAAAGGGTTACAGGAACAGCAACAATAGATTTGTCTTACTGCTCAAGTACTTGTGTTTTATGCTGGGAATTTATTAAAAGCTTTCAAATTTATGACAACTGCTTTTGTTTTCGATTACTCTTACACCCATCTCATTATACTTCCAGAGAGTGGATGAGCCGCCTCGTGTATTTTTCATCCACTTAATGCAACTCTGTTCCAAGAATCACGGCAACAAACTTTAACAGGAATAAACTGCTATGATAGAAATACGGATACTTGAGTTGCAATTCCAATTTGAAGTCTGTGTTTTTATCCAGAAAGTGCCGTCAAAAGATCAGCCAGCGTGATTTCTGGGTTTGGTGAGTTTGGCTTGTTTCTGAATGTGAAATAAGGGGATTTAAAGTCCTGCGTTTAAGTCAAACAGCAGTCAGAGGTTGGTAGCAGCAAAGTGTTATGATTAAATTGGGATTGAAAGAAAGAAAAAAAAAAGACAAAAGTGAGGCAGCAAGGTGTGACAATTGGTAAAAAAATTATCACTTGAATCTTATGGCCCTGGTATTCTTAAAAAGACATGACATCTGCAAAAAAACGTGCAATGAATTTAGTTTCTCGATCTGAAGGGATTCTGCAAAGAAAGATAGAGGGAGAGAGCCAAACATTGGGCTGAGATGCTTGTGAAAGGTAAGCAGATACGTGTTCCCAAGAGCCTGCGCAAACGTCCACCGTCCCTTCTGTGTCTGAATTCACGGTTATCAGTTTGAAAAAGAAAAAGGAAAACAATTACTTGTTATATGGAAAGAAATAATCAGAACTACAGTTACAGCAGATAAAAATGAATGTTTTTGACATTTGTGAATATCAAGTTTGTCCTGAACAGAAATTGAAAATAAATCAGGCTTTTAGCGAGCATTATGGAGCAAGATTTGTTTAATTTCAAATAAAAGGGATGTTACTAAAGGAAGAAGGAAACCTGGACAGATGGGTCCACAAAATGTTCGACCCCTAACAGGACAGGATGCTGTACTACAACCCAGAAACAGAGGTCTCCTCACCTGAGTGACAGCGACTGCCAGGCTTAACTATGTTCTTGCTTTATCCCACATACACCCTTTCTCTTAAATTCATTACTAATTTGTTTCGGTGGCTCGATCTTGGCAAGCTCTGCCCAAAACAGTGCCACGCAGCAATCAAATTCCTACCCCTCCCTAACGCTCGGCCACAATTTGCAATGGTAATCCTTCGGATAAGAGTGCTAAATCTCCCCCCAAAAAAGTCTGTGCCTCATTAAAAAGGTACGGACATGTTGTTCCTCTTTAATTTGGAGGATTTGTTGACGAAGTTATATGTCAGAGAGATCCTGTAAAACCCATTACCAGTCAGTGAGATGCCAGTATAATGAAGTCAACGGATGCCAGTAAAAATGAACTGAAGTGTAAAAAGGCACCACAAGAAAAGTTTTGAGTTGTAATATTAGCAGCGCACAGCAGACCCACCCACCCCCCACCCTCTGGGCCTTCACTGAGGAGAAGGCTAAGATAATGGCTAATTCTGACCTTATTGATCTTCCATTTCAACCCGCTAACTGCTAATGGTGCTATTTTGACAACAATGGCTGTGAAAATCACGGCGGCAGAGTCGGCGATGGCAATTTGCCCCAAATTAAGAAGAGGTGAGATGCCTGGTGAAATTACCTGGTTCTGCAAACAAGTCGACACCAGCAGCAACAAATCTGAGATGATGACTGGAAACTAGCAGATGTACGTGAACCAGGGCTGTACGTGTTACACGTCCTCTAGACAACAGAAAACTAGAAAACAGTTTAAACATAAACATTTCTTTTGTGTTTGTGTAGTTCCAAACAACTTATATCAGCTGATAACGTTGGCCTTCTGGCCTGAACAGGGGAGCGCACTAAAAGCTAAAGGAAAGAAAACGCTATAAGCTTTCCATTTTTGAAGAAAATTTTATAAAATGAAAAATGACCCCTGCATCTCCATGGCCGGGGCTTGCGAGTGCCCTCACTACCGCCATCCTCTGAAGTGCACACTATTGGAAACAGTCTCTGGGAAAGGATGGAGCCAGTTGAGCCGACTGCAGCATATTCAGCTCAATTCAATTGAAA